>NC_138382.1:67400113-67471469 GCF_054177405.1 Leptonychotes weddellii
CATGCAGAACGTGCCCTCCTCAATACCCACCACCAGGCCAACCCATCCTCCCACCCCTCTCCCCTCTAGAACCCCCAGCCTGTTTTTCAGAGTCCATCGTCTCTCATGGTTCGTCCACCCCTCCGATTTCCCCCGCTTCATTCTTCCCCTCCCGCTACCTTCTTCTTCTTCTTTTTTTTTTCTTAACATATATTGCATTTGTTTCAGAGGTACAGATCTGAGATTCAACAGTCTTGCACAATTCACAGCGAACAAGCTAATATTGATCGGACAATTTATGTATATCTCCCTAAGAACATCATGACCCTCACAACATTGGAGGATGATGACCACCCATTTTCAGACAAGGACACTGAAGCTCAGAGGTGTCAAGGAACTGGGGTAAGGTTACCCGGTGGCCGAGTGGCAGAGACCTGAGTTGGTTCCAGTTGGCCGACAGCTCACCATGCCCTGCATTCCACGCTATGGAAGGGGCTTAATGGACACCTGCCATCTCTATTCTCCAGCCTAGAAAGGTCTCCTGTCTAGTTTGCATTGATTTTTGTGTGTTTGTTCTTAATGGATTTGCAGAATCTGAAATCCCGGCTACAAAGAGAGGTCAGGAATGAGAAGGCAGACTCTTTTCAGCAGCTCCAGTATTGAAAATATTTCCTGCCGTCTGCACTGTCTTATTTGGTGCCTCCTTACATCCTCCATGGTAAGGGTCCGGCCACCTCTCCAGCTCATCCATTTCCAGAGCCCTGGTTGGAGATGGGTCATGCAGGTGACCACAGAAATTGGTAGATTCGGAGAATTAATTTCCAGCCCTCCTCCTGAGTGCAGTAGCCACTTGCCTAATCTTCTTGCCTCTGGTCTTGAAGCCCCTCCCCACGCAGCCTATAAAAGGCTACAATATGAAATGCCCTCAAGCATAACCCAAAAATCTTCAGTGGCCCCTTACTGCCATCAGGAGAAATTCCCCAGGGTGTCTGGGGTTCAGCCACAAGCCACATTTTAAATCTGAGCCCCCACTGCCTCCTCTGCCCTGCTCCCCAGGAATATGGGCCTATCCTGAGTGCTGGAAGGGTGCAGCCCTATCCTCCCCCATGTCCCTTGTTCGTAATTCCCAGCCGAGACTTTCCTGCAGCTCCTGAGCCTACCACAGAGCCATCTCCCGTGGGCAAGGCTGAGAACCATGCCTCTTATCTGTGCCAGTAACACCAGCCTTGTCCCACCTGTGCTGGATCTCTCCTCTCCCCACCCCTACCCCTGACCCTGACCCTGACCCTTCCAAAGACGCTGAGCTCTGCAAAGGCAATGACTTCGTTTCATTCATTTCGGTGTCCCTGCCCCTAGCAAAGCACCTGGAACATAGTAGGTCTCAGTAAATGCTAGTGAATGAAGGAAACCAAGTCATAGTCACAGCCCCTGAGATCGGAACAACAGTTCACACGAATGATCCATTCCTCATAGAGCCCGATACAGACCCCGGCAGCAAAGATGACCCCTCGGCGGTGACCAGGGACTACAACTTTGCTGTCATATCCAAGTGCAGCATCTGGAAGGTTTTATGTTAGACTATGGCTTATGTCCCTTGTGGGAATTTCAGCCTCCATCCCAGACCGCTCCTGATCACCAGCCCCGGGAGGACCTGGAGGCTTCTCGGAGATGCCACTGCAAACCCCAGAGGGCTCACAGATGCCACCTGCAGACTCACCTGGCAGGCTCTGGCCAGCTGTGTCTTCTGGGCTCTGCCTGACAGATGTCAACTGCTACTGCGAGGGCACAAGAGGGAGACCAAAGGGAGGCGGCGGGGGCTACACAGCCCATGCGTTCTAGGCACCTACCAGGCCGACTTCGTTTCCAGAGTTTGCACCTGCAGACATTGAGATTTCTTGGCCCATCGGAATAACAGGATCAGGTTTATTAATTTGCAGCCGCCAATCCATCTCGACAGCTCTTCTCAGTCCCGGGGTCATCACCCAGGCACCCATCTGGTGACCCCTTTGAAAGGTCCTTTGACACACGTCTCCTCCTCGAATCTGCTTCATTCCTGGCGGTGAGCAAAGAAGCCAACGCTCATCGAGAAAGGTCAAATGCCCGCACTGTGTTTGTTCACGAGGGTGATATTTCACCAAAGAGCAGATGCTTCCTACATGATAAATAAGAGCAGCAGCTCCCCACAGGTCTCGGGGGAGGGAAAGTTCTCCGCTCCTACAAAGACTAGGAAGGGAGGAAGGGCAGAGTTTAAGTCGTTAGGATACATGCATTACAACACAGTCTTCATCCAAGGAACAGATACCGTACCTAGCACACAGTGTGTCCCCCATAAATGCTTAGATGTGCTTAGATACTGACCTGAAGAGTTCTCATTTACTGAACACTTGCTCTATGCCTGGCAGTCCGCTAAACTCTTAAATACATCTCCTTATTTAATCCCCAACACAACGCCATGAGGAAACAGGCTCCGAAAAGTTGAGCTGCTTGTCCAAGGTCACTCAGCTAATATGTGATGCATGTCAGGCGTGTCCAGCTGCAGGGTCTGAGTCCTTAACCACCATGGCACGAGTGCACGGAGCCTAGTAACTCTGGTTCCGGATCTGAGCATTGCCTTGTGCCAGGTAAGTACAGGGTAGGAACTCAGTAACAGCCTGCAGACAGAGGAGATCAGCTGCCTGCATAGCATGGAGGAAACATTACAGTCCCACCTACTTGGGTTTGGATGTCATTGCCTCCGCTTTCTAGCTGTATGATCCCCACGGTGTGTGTTTCTAATCCTCGTATTCCTCCTCTGTAAAATGGGCTGCATAATAACATATCACAGGATTATCATAAGCATCAAATAGAGATACATATAAAGGGTGGCTACACAGTAGGTGTTTAGTAAATGTTAGCAGTTATTATCATGTTTGTGAGCAGGAGTAACCAGGGCATGTATGGAAACAATCATGCCTGGAGAAACTCAGATGACAGCCGGGTTTCCAAGACAGAATGGTCTCAAGTTTTTGCCACAGGCAGTGTGACATCTATGGAAGGGAAACACCTTCACGGAGCACCTTTGGGGTCCCAAACCAGTGTACAGACTCAATCTCTTGCTTAGTTCTTCACTTTATACCAGGAGAAGCCAAGCCACCCAGCCACGAAGTGGCCAGCGGCACCCAGCTCGGCTTAGGGGGCCAAGGTCCACCTCTGGGGCCGAGCGGCAGGGGCAGGAGAAATCCTTTTCCCCACCTCTAGAGGGGGCTGTGCACTGGACCCAGAGCCGGGCTGCTCCTGCCCCGGGGTCTCACTGCCTCGGGGGTCTCATAAGGCATGCTCCAACTCCAGCTCCAGCCGGCATCCCTCCATCAACACTCAAATCCAGTCACCTCTGCTGACAGCAGGGGCAGAGGCTACACAACCCTGCAATTCTGCTTTCCCCTTGTTTTTCCCTCCCATGCAGATGCCTACACACGCACACACACGCGCACATACATACTTGCATGCAAACTCACACACACACGCACACATACTCGCATGCAAACATACACACACGCACGCACACACATACATACTCGCATGCAAACACACACACACATACATACATACTCGCATGCAAACTCACACACACATACATACATACTCGCATGCAAACTCACACACCACGCACACATACATACTCGCATGCAAACTCACACACACGCAGACATCCATACTCACATGCAAACTCACACATACATACTCACATGCAAACTCACACACACGCACACATACATACTCGCATGCAAACTCACACACACACAAACACACACGCACACATACATACTCGCATGCACATACACACAAACACACACGCACACATACATACTCGCATGCACACACACACGCATGCACACACACACACATACATACTCACATGCAAACTCACACACACACACACACACACACACCTCTTTCTTCTTTCCTCCAAAAAACTCAAGCCAAGGAGCTACCTCATTGGGCAATGTGGTAGTATTACTTCTACCCCAGAAGTACCCTGTCTCAACTCTGGTCTAGTTGGAATGTGGAGGCACAAAGGAAGAAGGGAGCCGTTTGCACTGGAGAATCAAGAAAGGCTGGACAGGGATGGTGGTATTTGAATTATGGTGTCCACATAATGGGGAAAAGCCAGTGTGATCTGGAGCATGGGCTGTGTGAAGGAGAATGGCAGGAGAAGAACCTGGAAAATTAGGCTCAGACTACTCTTAGAAAGCCTTGAATTGGGGCGCCTGGGTGGCTCAGTTGGTTAAGCATCCGATTCTTGGTTTCGGCTCCTGTCATGATCTCAGGATCATAGGATCGAGCCCCATGTTGGGCTCCATGCTCAGTGGGGAGTCTGCTTGAGATTCTCTCTCTCTCTCTGTCTGCCCACCTCTCTCTTTCTCTCTCAAATAAATAAATCTGAGAAAGAAAGAGAGAAAGAGAGAAAGAAAGAAAGAAAGAAAGAAAGAAAGAAAGAAAGAAAGAAAGAAAGAAAGGAAAGAAAGAAAGAAAGAAAGAAAGAAAGAAAGAAAGAAAGAAAGAAAGAAAGAAAGAAAAAAGAAAGATGGAAAGAAGGAAAGAAAGAGAAAGATGGAAAGATAGAAAGAGAGGAAGGAAGCCTTGAATGGCACGGGAAGGTCTAAATAGCATCCCTAAGGATGGTGTTTCTCAGTCAGGGTGGTGTCTCAGATCCCTGGAGAGAAACTTAAAAATACACTTGCCTTTCCTCTCTACCTCTCTCCCCCTCCACATCCCTTTCAATATTTGATATCTGCTGTTGAACCTGGAAGTGTATATTTTAATAAGGTGCACCATGCAATTCTGAAATATGCCCTTCTTCTTCCACCTTTGCAAAGCCCTCTTATAGACAATAGGGAGCCATAGAAGGTGTTTGAGTGACATGATCCAACTTGTATCTTGGGAAGGTGCTTTTGGCGTCTGCAGCAAAAGATAGTCAGAGGAGAACCCCATGCATATACCTCAGTCTGTGTGCCCACCACTGGCCTGTGCGGTGCTTTTGGATAAATTAGAGAAAGACACCCTACCTTCAGCAACATTTTAAAACGTTGGCATATTAACCTGAGCAACCTTAAGCAGTCTGGCTCTGGCACAGCAGGCCCGTGGGCAGATGGCCCCTCCAGCCACGTTTGGTGCCCCTGACGTGGCCCCCATGTAAAGAAGGGGGAGGTGGAGGACGGGAAGAGAGGGGCCAGGACCAGGGTAAGGAAAGCTCTGACTCTGACTTTAATCTGTCCCCTTGGCTAAAACTCACCAGCACAGAGTCCAGATTACCAGCTTCTTAATTTGAAGGCCAGAGTGTGTGTGTCCCATGAAGAATTGGGTGCTGCAGCTATGGTGTGAGTGTGTCCCTTGGCTTGGCCTGGCTCTGGCCCAGGGGAGCCTTCAGGGGTCAGTGGGCAAACACACACCTCATCCACTCCCACCCTGCCTGACACAGGCACGCATACCATTAAGAGAATACACCGAGCCCCCAACCTCATCCCTCAGATAAGGCAATGGTACTCGATCCAGAGAGAGGGAAGTGTAGTCAGGTCTCCAAGAGAAAAGGCAGGTGCTCTCGGGAGTCATGCAAAGGGTGATCAAGACAGGGGAAGCTGTAAACATATATATTGCCCACCGCATGTGTTGTGTGTGGACTCCCCTGGGTGTGTGCCCAATCCGGTGTGCCAGCTGGGAGGCCTGATTCTTCATGACCATGCACACCCGCTCAGAGAAGTTAGTCTTTGTTTCTAATGTGAATGACGTTTCCTCAGATACACCGCCCTTGTGCAGTGCACAACCTGAACATCTGTACACAGAGGCTCTGACGGCCCAGTGAAAAGTTCTGTGTATCTGGCTCTCTCCCCACAGGACTGTTAGGAGAATCGAATAAGAGATGGAAAAGCACTTTGATCCTAGATTTTATTATTATTGTTATTTTACTGCCCTAAAAGAATGCCCCTCCTGGGTCTTTGAATTACCTAGACTATTTCTTTTTCCATTGACTTTGGATCCCCAAGAAAGAATCACATTTTCAGCAAGTTTTAGGTGCTATAGATTCATGAAATGATGGAATGACAGACCCAGAAGGCACCCTAGGGATTATCTACTCCCATTTCATGCAGATGGGAAAACTTCAGAGGTGCAGTACCTAGCCTAAGGACACATAGCAGCTTAGCTTAAGCCCTTCACCTTGACGCATTTGCATGGTGCCGTCTAGGGGCTCGAAGGTGGGAATATTGCTTGGGTGGGATGGGGGGTGTCACAGAAGAGCAGGACCTTGGGCACCCTCTCATCTCCAAGGCTTTCTCTGCAGGGACCATTCAGAAGCTGAACAGGACCATGGCCCCTCTCCCTGTCTGCAGCTGAATCAGCAGGCTTGAGCTGGCTCAGAGCCAGCTTCCAGAAAAAGGAAGTAAACAGGCGTCATGGCGACAAGAGTGTCCCCACACACCGCCTCAACTGCCTCTGGTGTTCAAAAGATGGTTAACACTTCACATGGAACTCTTGACAGAAATACACTATTTTGTGCAGACTTCCTGACAGGCTGGCAGGAGAGTCTCCGGGAAAACAAAAGGAGATTTATTGGAAAGAAAAGAGAAGGCATTTGGGATTGTATGAGGAGTGGAAGTGGAAATGTTTCTGGTGAAAAGGTGTGCTGGCCACCTGGCAGAGAAAATGCAGACACTTTCGATCCATCTTGCTCAACCAACTACCACCTCCATGATGCCTTTCTAAACAGAATGATTTATTTCTCCCACTTTACAGGCTCTTTTGTTACTGCTGACTGCTAAAAAGAGGTGTATGGTTATAGCTCTATTACCAGAAAGGCTGCCTTTGGTGACTGGCTTTATGGTCAGAAGCGTCATTATTAGACACACTCTGCTTCATGCTAGTCTGTGTTTGCTCTGTCCCCAAAGCAGATGGTGATCTTCTCCCTGTGCAGCAACTACGTTGTTTTGAGTACCCCTCCCAGAGTCCAACCCAGGACTGAGAATCCAGCAGGCATTTAAGAGCATTTGGAAGGGACTTTATTTAAATTTTTTTTTAAAGATTTTTTTTTATTTATTTATTTGAGACAGAGAGAATGAGAGAGAGAGAGCACATGAGAGGGGGGAGGGTCAGAGGCAGAAGCAGGCTCCCTGCCGAGCAGGGAGCCCGATGCGGGACTCGATCCAGGGACTCCAGGATCATGACCTGAGCCGAAGGCAGTCGCTTAACCAACTGAGCCACCCAGGCGCCCAGGAAGGGACTTTATTTAAAAACAGAATATTAGGACAGCTGATCTGAGAAGTCTGAATGTGCTCTGGGGGGACAACGAGATGGAATGTTTGAAATATGAACTTGCCTGAGGACCTGAGAAAGGTGAGTGAAGCCTGTGTGTTCTTGGATGGCAGAAAACGATAGCAACCAAGACAACAACAGTAACAATAGCAGTCTCCTCCTAGCCCAGTGGATGGAAGGGCTGCCTTCTCTAATTTCCAACTTCTTGAATATTTATTTAATAATTCAACAAATATTTACTGAGCTCCCGCGGCAGGCCAAATATTAGGCTAGACCTTAGGGGGAGGGGATGAAAAACAAAGAAGACAGGGTCACTCCCCTCCCACCATCAGAAGGATCAGGTGCGGAGGCAGAGTGCAGGGGAGGATAGACGCTGACATCATCAAGGTAGGAGCGATGTGCTGTTGGAGCAAAGAGGAGGTCCCTTAATTCTGCAAAGGGAGAAATGGTGTCGACTTCACAGACGAGGTGACTCTTGAGGGATGGGGTAGAGAGTTGGGGGCAGTGGGTAAGGGAGCTGGAAGGGCCTTCTAGACAGGGCAGACTGCCAGAGGGCTTGAAGAGCAGGGGATATTTAAACCGCAATAGGAAGTTCCTTGGGGTTTGGGGCAGGTTGGGCAGGAGTGAGAAATGAGCCCATGCGTGCCTGTTGGGTGATTGGGTGGTTGCGAGCAGGAGAACAGGGCTCTGGTGGGAAACCATCTGGATGGAAAAGAAGAAGAAAAAAATACAGTCAAAAAGAAGGCTTCAAATGCACATGACTGGGACGCTATCGGTGCTGTTGGCCACTCTGGGAAGGAAGACTAAGAATCCAGTTCAGGGGATGAAAGAGTGAGCGCAGCTCTACCCACTTCCCTTGGTTACAGCCGCGAGTGCCCCACACTGAGTGACATTCCATCATGAATTATCGTATCTTCCCGCGAGAAACACACCCTTTCTTGGAAATGAAGACACGTACGCAGATAACATAGCACAAGACAGACAGGTTACCTTTCAAAACAGAGACCTCTGGAAGGCAGAAGAAAGATGATCCTTGGAGAAATCAGAAAAGGCTTCCTAGAGGAGGTGGCATTGGATTTCAGCCTTGCAGGATGTGTAAGAGTTCGAGCCACATAAATGTGAGTAAGGAGCACAAGCCAAGGAAACAAGGGATGGTGGGTTAAGGTCCTTTGGCTGTAATGGAGAGGGAATGGAGAGCAAGCCTGGGAACCGGAAATGCCAGTGGGAATCCGTGCTGAATTAGGAGCACAGTGGGAAACCACTGAAGGTATCTGAGCAGGGGAAAGACCCCGGACTTCAGAACGCCCTGGCTGGCAGGAGCAGAGGCCCCAGTGGAGCCATGGAGGGAGCCTGAAATAGGAAAATGAAAATGGCTTTCCGAGCCGCCCATCCCATCTCTCATGGGTGGTCAATTCTTGGGCTCATGATAGCCCTCTTCTGGGACTAGCTCAGGAAAAGCTCTCACAGCTAATAATTTTAGGTCGAGCCTTGTGCAAAACCAGGTTGGATTAATTATTGATGCAAACTTAGGCAAACAAGAGCTTGCTCTGGCTTGGCAAGGTTCCCCTCAGCAAAATTAGCTTCCAGGGCTCTGCCTGCCTCCTGCAGACAGGCACAGGCCTGTCGGTGGCTCAGACCCACCGACCAGGGAGGGGTGGGGATGCACACATGGAGGGGCTTTGAACCCCTGACTTCAGATCTGTGCCCAAAATCTCAGGCACTTCCCGGCGCCATCTGCGCTGGGGGTGGGAGAGCAGACCCGGAATGAGTGGGGAGCCGCTCCCAGGCCTCCCGTGGATTCCCTCGCAGCCGGGCGTGCGCAGAACACAGTATCAGAGATAACAGCCTCGCAGATTCAATTCCATCCCATTTAATTAAATGGCTTCAGCGCGCACAAATTGCAGCAATGGATGCGGGCTCATGCCAGACACACAGCTGCGGCAGACCTGCGACACAGCGCGCTCTGGAAGGTGCAGCCAAGACCGGTTACCACCCCAAGGGAGCCCAGCACCCGGCAAGGCAAGCAAAAAAAAAAAAAAGGAACACGCTCCGGCCTGTACAGCCTCCCGAAGCACACGAGCCTCCTTCAATCATGCCTTCCACAGACACTTACTGGGGACTTTTTATGTGCTGAGCCCTGTGTGGGAAAGAGATGGCCTTGCCATGTAGGGACCCGGGTCCCCTGGGGGCACAAAGGACCAAAGAGACCATGACATGCTGGTGTCCTTACTGTTTTCATAGGACAGCTCAATGAGGAGTGCGGGGCAGGCCTGCAGGGCAAAGGGCGCTCAGGGGTGTCTGCACATTCTCCCGTGCAGGTGTGAGTCCCTGGGGGGAGCAGGAAGTGTGTTTATCAAGCACACTCCGTGTCACAGGCACCATGAAAGTGCTGGACATTTTGGAGGAAACAGGTCTGCAGGCTCCCTGTCAAGCTTCCCTTAAGCCCTGCCCCCCAGCAAGCTCTAGGAAGTGCATCCCCAGACAGATCTGTGAGAGGGGACAAAACTGGAATAGGTCAAGTGACAGGGAAAAGTATCACTGCAGCATTAGAAGATCAATGACCTTGGCCACATAATTGCCTGAGGCATTCCCCTCCACCCCGAGAAATGGACATAACGCAACATGGGCTCCTTACCCACTCGGATTCGGGTGTGAAAGGTCAGGGACATAGTAAGCACTCAACACACGTCTCGAATGAATGAAACATGGCAGACGTTTTTGGTCAAGTGAAAAGAGTTTTCCACACAGGAGGTAAGCACTGTGTTCTGGTTCTCAGTCTCCTCTTTGTTGAGTGTCAAGGACTTGCACTTTACAGTTTACAAAAGGGAGAGGGGCTTGGGAATAACATTTTTTGAACAGTAACTCATTCATTCATTCAGCAAATATTTCTGAGCCAGATGTTGTTTTTGGATCCTGTGATTATTATAACGGACAAAATATACCTGGCCGCCTGCCCCCTTGAATTTCACAGTCAGTGGAGAGGTGAATACGAATGAAATAGCCCCACAAGTGAATATAAAATCACCCATGGTGGTGAGTGTGCCCTGAAAAAGAAATGCAAGAAAATGTTGGAAATGTAAGAACATGGCGGAGAGAAGCCTTCCTACCTTGGGGCCTTCGCCAGTGGTTTCCACTGCCCGTGAATCCTTCCCCAGCGCTGGTCAGGCTGGCTCCTCCTTGTCTCCCCGACCTCAGCTTAGACATCATCTTCTCCAAATAGCCTTCCCTGAACATCCTCAGGCAATTTCTAGCATCACCCCTTTTGAGTTTTCCACAAAGCACTCATCATTACCTGCTATTTCCTTTTTCTATGTGTTCCTTCATTTGTCCATTGCCTGTTTCTGCCTGGTAGGATGTAAGCTGCCTGGCAGGATGAGAGCTAGGGCCATCTCCATGTTCCCAGCCTCTGGAACAGCTATAATGGGAACCATGAAATGCAAAGTCAATCAATGAAGGACACACATCCAGGAAGACATGGGGCTGAGATTCCAACCACGTCTGAGCCCAGAGATTTCCCATCCAGATGTCCTCAGAGACAATGATATGAGAAGATGGGAACTAGCTTTGAAAGACTGGAAAGTTATTATGAAATAATTCATACACACATGTGATCTCTGAACACATGTGAGCTGTCATGAATCTCATCTGTAACGGGGGATAAGAGTAGAACCTCCTCCTAGAGTTGCTGTATAATGTGCTTGGAATATTATATACTGCTGTTAGTAGTAGTAAGAGCAGAGGTGGTGCTGATCATGGTGGTGGGCGTCATGGAAATATTTTGAGCGTTAAAAGCTACTCTCAACAATGTAACTGAAGTTCACTTCGAACATTACCGGAGGAATTCGTTCTATCGGCTTCGGAGAGCCTCTTCCTTCTTGGTTAGATTAGTGAGAGGATCCCCGTGAACTGCTCCAGGGTGACTGCCTAATATTTTCTGTGTACTCATAAATAAAAAAACTGTGCTCTGATAACACGAACCCAGGGTTAGAGAACAGATTAACATAGGTTCAAATTCTGACTTTACTCTTTTCAATTTGCTAGAATCTGAGGAGGCTGCTAATTCTCCAAGCCTCACCTTCTTCATCTGTGAAATGAGAAAAGAAAAACTGCTGTGTGGGGGCTGTTAGAAGGGTAAAAGGATACTATGTAACATTGCATATAATCTGCGGCGCAGCCCTGGGCATGGAGTAGCTTCTCCAGGAGTATCATTCCCTCCTCTCTCACTTTGCTCAAATGGACAGGGGTTGATGACATCTTAGGGGACTCCCTAAAGACCCTTTTCCTCCTGAACCCATCCCTAACTTTCCGAATGACTTTGGGCCACAAACCCACGCTTTTTGAGCCTTGGTTTCCCAGCCTCGAGTCCTAGAGTAGCCAATTTTTTCTAACTTAATTATACCCTCGGAGAAAGAGCCTCATGGCACATGTACTAAATTAAAACATTGATTAAAATAAAACATGAGCTCAGCAACAATTAAAGCAGGGGAAGAAATATATAATAAAATAATTCATACATACATACATAGCACAGCCTCGGTCCCAAAGCCCTGAGGATCTATCCGAGAATGGCTTGAGAGCTGACACCCAGGGACAGGTTCCCAAACCATGTGGGATATCCAGGGAGCCACAGACTTCCAAAGGATAAGCTCTTCGCCTCTCTCGGGGTGAATGTTTTGAAAGGTTAGCAGAATTCAGCTTTTGCCCATTTACTCATTCAAACAAAGGCATCTGGCTAAATGCAGCTAGGTGTTGAGATGCAGAGAAATTCCTTCCTTCATTAAACAGTGTTTTTTACATGCTGCTCCATGTCGGTCCCTGTGCCAGACTGTGGGGATGCGGCAGTGACAATGTGGCTTCTGGCCCCAGGCAGAGCTTGCAGTCCAGTGGTCAAGCGGAGCCACACCAGGGGAAAGAAGAAGCCAAGAACACCCAGTGGCTTGGGTCCCATTCTGCAGACTCTTCACTGTTTCCAGAAAACATGTCGCTCTCTCTTCCTCTGTGCCTTTGCTTGGGCTACCTCCTCGGTTATGAACATCCCTCATCTAACAAAGCCTGTCTCATGGTTCAGAGCCCTGCCCAACACCACCTGTCCTGAGAAGGTCACCAGCCTGCCCTGACCAGCCCACTGCTCCCTTCTGTGGGTGTCTTCCTCCCAACTGACTGCACCATCTCCTGGACACGATGTGGACTGCTCAGCCTTGATAGGTGTATTTTTATGAGGACACACCACAGAATGGGGACCTCCCAGGACCAAAAGGGGCCTGAGAAACGATCTGGCCCACTGCCTTTTTTTCGCACACACAGGGCCCGAGAGCCCCAGGGGAAAATCAACAAGGCCACCGTGACACATGAGATGGAGCAGAGCCAGGCTTCCATCCCAGGACTCTTGACTCCCAGGCCATGCTCTTTCTGTTCTTGCTTCCAAGACGCCTCCCCCCACCCTTACTTGTTATCTTGTTCCTTCAGGTTTCTGGGTAACAAAAAGAGAGACCAGTCTGGCTGCGGGATCTAAAGATGTGGCAGCAGGCAGTGGCCATCCCAGGTGCATCTCAGTGCAACGTGTATGGTGAACCACCTCCTACAGGAAGCCTCCCTGATTACCCAGCCCATCCCCAGTTCCCTCTGTGAGTCTGCCACGCGATTAGGCAGCTCCTGGAGAAGGGGCTGATAAATCCTTATATTCCTGTTCTCACCAACTCTGCTGTTCCCTGATTCTCCCTGAATCAATTTCCTCTGCATTTGTGATAAAAGGGGCTTGGAATAAACACTGGATGCCACTTTTGTTCATCAGTTGTCTGAGCTAGAAAGCTGTGAAAGAAAGCAGTCAGCCTGGAGCCTGGGTTTGAGTCTCATCTCAGTACATCTTGCTGAGCCTCTCCCAACTCTACAGAGCTCTCTCCCTCTTTAGCTTTCTTCTCCTCCTACCCCCGTGACGGCCAGTGGTTAGGGCTCTCTTGGAAGGGGTGGAAGGAGAAAGGCCACCCATGTGGCCTAGTCTTCAGCCCCAGAAGTGCCCTCCTATCTTCTGTGGCACTTCTGCCTGTGAATACTGCACAGACGTCCAGGCTTCATTTCACACCTTGGCCCCAAATAAACATAGGGAGTTACTCTGGGAGTCACTGGCAGTGGGGATTCTGGAATCATGTTCCCCTGAGGAAAGTTGCACTCTTTGGTTCTTCTGAATCAGGCAAAATCATAGCACTGGGTCGACCAGCACATTCTCACCCATTCGGCAATGTCCCCCGGTGAAAACCTCTGTTTGCTTTTCTTTTACATCATCCTGCCTTTACCCTCGATGGCACTGAAGGTCAACGTAAATTGCTCTGACCATTTCTGGTGCCCTCCTAGCTGAGCAGACAGCACGGAGCAGAGAAACAGGATGAGGTTTAGCAGCAAGCAGGCCTGGATTCAAGCCCTTATTCTGTCCTTCCTAGTTGTGGGATGCAGGGCAAATATCCTAACGTCTCTGGACCTCAGTTTCCGTAAACTAGAGATAATAATAGTACCTGCTTCATAAGCTTTTGTGAAGATGATATGAGAAAAATCTATGGAAAATATTTGCATAGTGTCTGGCATATAGTACGTACTCAATAAATATTAGCTGGGATCACTGGCTACATTGTCATCATTATCCTAATCGTTAGTAGTAATAATAATGGTATTAATAATTCTTGTTAATTTAGCATTCATCCTGTTCCTGTCAAAGAGAGTGCTTCCAGCAGAAATCCCCACCGAAGTCTGAGTGTTCTTTCAATACAACCCTCACCTGTCCAGGCTTCCACAATTTGGAGCCTTTACTAGAGCTCATGTGAGATTTGAATTTAACAACATTTATTAAGCACTTACTGTGTGCCAGGCTCTGTGATAGGCACCTACAAAGATACACAAGACAGCTCCTGCCCACAGTCTACTGAAAAACAAGGACACAACTCAGAGTGGCAGGTTCTCTTGGGGATAGTCACTCATCCTTCATGATGGTGTCACCCCAACATCACCCCCTCCAGAAAGCCTTCCCAGCTTACCCCAGAATCCTGAATTCTCTCTGATGATGTCCCCACTGTCACATGATTCAGCAGTTCCTTGATGAGAAGAAATCGCTATCCCTTATACCCTTCCATGGACTAAACTCTGCTGATCTCAAGTGGGTGATATTCTGAGGATCCATTTCCTTTTCCTTTGTATAAATGGGACATCTGAAGGAAGCTGGATCCACCTTCTGTTCCTTACTCCCCTGGTCTCATAATGTTAAAAAAAAAAAAAAAAAGATCTCTTGACCTGGAGGCCACCAGCTTGGTTTAATCTCACTTTTGAGGACTCAGATGAGACACTTCCCTTTCTGACCCCAAGAGTCTCCATCTACAGAACGGATATGCCTCGTGGGACTGTTGTGATGACCAACGCAACACGAATCACAGTGCGGCTGGTGCATAATGGGACTCGCAACAAGTCATTTCCATTCTCTCCTGGCCCTTCTCTCTAGAAATGCCACTGACTGGTCACACTTCCCTGCAGAGCCTGGACCCCAGACAGGGCCAGAGAAGTCACATGCAATTAAAATTTCATTACCTTTACCAAGTAGAGTACAGTACATTTACTAATATAATTACACTGCAATTCTTGAAGTCAGTGAACAATGTGCATTTACGAGGTGGTGCCCTCATTAATTACAGCCCCTTCTCTCTTCCTAATCCATAGTCTCACCCATCTTCCTCATCACTTTCTACTGCTCTGAGGAACAGCCTAAATTCCTTGCAAGAAATATGAAGGTGGGGATTCAAGGGCTGCTTTTATTTCTCTTCTTTTACTCTTCCAGACATCCTGATGGCAGACAGAGGATAGGGGAGGAAAGAAGGTCAAAACACCCCTTGCTTCTTGCCTACGCTCCACTACCATGACACTCACCTTGTCTTGTTGGGGCAAGAGCTCAAGATGCATGCACGTGAATTTCTGATGCTCTTCCCCCCCACACACTCTTCACCTGGACAAATGCCTTCTCCGCATCCCCTCTGCAGGGCTGCCAGCCTTGAAGAGATAAGACCTCAGGGTTGGACCTAAATTAGGGAACCCAAAGCAAAGCAAGAAGTTGTCCCTGCCCAGAGTTGGTGTCCTCACGTGGTTGTGACAGTCCCAACATCCCAGCCCAACACCATCATGGGGCCCGCACAGTGCAAGACTCTCATTCATGTCATCGTGGCTGTGATGTGCAAAACTCTTCGACTTCTCCGGCTCTCTTATACCTTATCTCTTCTGGTTCTCACACGGGCTCAAGTATTCTTCCCATTTCTTAAGGGATGAACCGAGGTTTGAAGAGGTGAAATGGTTGGACCAAGAACACTCAACTAGACTGTTGTAGGGCTGGGATTCAAACCAAGCCTCCCAAGGAAACTCCCCTCTCCCCTCTCTGTGGTGCAAAACGGGAAGAGCCAAGGCTTCTCCAGCCCTAAATCTTCCAGCTCTGACACTTCTTAACTGGGGGCCCTCCTGTGAATCACTTAACTGGCACCCCTTTCGTTCTCACTCGAAGAATCTTTCATAACCCCTGAATCATAAGTATAGTTTTACTGCTGTGATTATTTATTTTCTGGCTTCCACATTAAACTATAAGCTTCTGATTTTACTCATCTATATATCCTCAGTACCTAGCAGAGTGCTGGACTCATAGAAGTGTTTAATGAGAATTCATCCAACAACTGAATGAATAGATCAATAAATAGCCGAATAAAGAGCTCTCATTATCTGTGTGATATCAAGAGACATACTTTCTGATCCTCCATTTACATCTACTCTGCAGGGCTATTGAGAAAATTAGAGATAAAGTATATAAAACATTTAGCTCAGTGCCTGACACATAGTAGGTACTTAATAAATGGGGGCTCCTATTATTATTATTACTTGATGAACACTTCAAGGCCAAGTCTCCCCCCCCACCCACACCACAGTCTAACTTTGCCTTCAGGAAAATGAGGGCTTCAGAAGGTATCGATGGGACGTGCCATGTGTCCCTGACATTTTCATACAGACGAGAAAAGTCCATTAGAGCCATCCCCTGCATATTGGGAGCTGAACTGGTAAATTGCTTTCTCAGCACGCTATGTTCGCTGATACCAATGTGATCATCACTCGTGCTCAAACCCTGTCCTTGGTGCCCAGCACCTGCAGCTGGCAGCATGACAAGAACTCACTTCCACCGAGGGTCTTCGATTGTCAAAAAAGAAGAAAGCCATAGCGTTCTTTAAAGCTTGAGTGACCAGGAGCACCTGGGTGGCTCCTTTGGTTGAGCATCCGATTCTTGGTTTTGGCTCAGGTCATGATCTCAGGGTCATGAAATCAAGCGCTGCGAGGGCTCTATGATCAGCAGGGAGTCTGCTTGAGGATTCTCTCCCTCTCCCTCTCCCCCTCCGCCCACTCACACTCTCTCTCAAATAAATAAATAAATCTTAAAAAAAAAAAAAAAAAAAAAGCTCAAGTGACCAGATAGGAGCAATGCCCTGGGATACTGGGAACCTGAGCAACAGCTCCCAGTTTGCTGAGTGCTCTTGTGTAAAGCACTTCTCCTGTGGGTCTCAGTTTGCCCATCTGTGAACTACAGGTAGTACCCACCTCATATGATTAATGTAATGTTAATCATAGTGACTGGTAATGAGGGTTCATTATGTGTCACAAACAGTGCTGAGAGCTTGGCCTCATCCCGACATGTTCTCAAAAATTCTTTTCAAATAGATTATTATCATCCCTTTTATTCAGATGAGAAATGGAGATTCAGAGATGTTAAGAAACATACCCAAGCATGTAGGGGCAGAGCAAGGATTCAGACCAAGATCTTGACCACCAGGCTATCCTGCACTGATCAACATGGGGTGAGATGAGCTTAGCCCCCAAGGGCACAGGTGTCCCCAATGTTCTGTGATGTTAACTCCAACTCCGTCACTAGTTTGGGGATCAATGTGACAAATCACACTTGGGGCCTCAGGTTTTCCATCTGTGAAATTAGGGAGCTGAACTAGGTGTTATCCAAAGCTGTTTTGCATGTGAACATCCTAGACTAAGATGTCCCAGTTGAAGGTGGTACAGACAAGCCAAGAATGTCAGAGCTGGCTCCTTCCTGCTGGGTGAAACTCCTTGTGCCTCAATTTTTCCGTCTGTGAGATGGGGATAATATATCCACCCTCACAGAGCACTTGTAAGGGTCCAAGTCAACCCACGCCAGCCAAGCAAGTCCTATGACCCAGCCGTGCCCACCTCTCAGACCTCATCTGCTCTTAGGCTTACTCTCTGCCAACTCGTGCTCCTGCCTCAGGACTTTTGCACTTGCTCTTTTCTCTTCTTGGGCATCCTTCCTCCAAGTAGCAATTTGCTCACTCCCTCATCTCCTCCAAACCTTTGCTCAAATGTCACCTTCCCTTAGAGCCTTACCCTATCTTTCTATTTAAAATTTGCAAACCTCTTTTTCCACCCACACACAGCCTGCCAAGCTCTCCCTAACCCTTGACCCTGCTGTACTTTACTCTGTAACCCCTTCTCACCATCTGACATGCTATATATTGCCTGTCTCTTCCCACTGAAATGTTGTGGCTTCATGAGATCAGCACAGTTTCACTGCGGTATCCCCAATACCTGGAACAGTGTCTGACACATATTAGGTGCTCACTAAAGATGTGTTGACTAAACAAATGAATGGACAGTATTATTCAAGGAATAAATACTTTTCTTTTCCTTCGTCTTCTTCGTAAGTCCTGCTATTAATTGAACACTTACTATAAACCAGGCCCAGTGCTAAGCCCTCTACTAACAATATCCAAATATGAGGTCATTGCCAGCACCTGGAGCTTCAGATGACTTGCTCTCCCAAGGAATCCAAGATGGACTCTCTACCTGTCATTCTTCGCATCTCTGGTTCTCCCCAGACCAGTCTCTCAAATGTGTTCAAGGAACCAGTGAATCTTTTAATTAAAACAGTCTGCTGTGATGAATCTGTTATTACAGAGCCTTACCTATGTGAAACATTAATAATACAAATTTCATTTGTTTATGTCAGTGCCAAGCATTAATTTTTAACAGCCAAATGTATGAGTTATGAAAGGCATTAATGCAAACCAAATCACCAGCTGAGGATGAAAAGGAAATCTATTTTTTTAGGGTAAGCAGTGGCGGTGAAATATTAGTGCAGCTTCCAAGCAAGAAGAAGAAGAAAGTATCTCTTCACCCATCCACAGCAAGTAAATAAATAAATAAAAAGACCCAGGTGAAGAATGAACTTTATCAGCACCTTAATATCAGTTCTGAATTGGAGGAGAGAGCTGTCCCTTTTGTCCAGCTGGATCTCGGGTGACAATTTCAAAGCAAGTCGTTTACACAAAATTGTCCTAATTGCCCTCCCTGGTCACATTAGCACTTCTAGACTAAAATAATGATGATGATGTGTTACATTTGTACAGCATGATAGATTGACAAAGCACTTTCCTTCATTATCGTCGCTGAGTCCTTCAACTCTGCAAGGGAGGAGAATGTATGCCCATTTTACAGATGAGCTCACTGAGGCAGAAAAAGTTTTGGTGACAAGGCTGGGACTGCAGTGAGTAATAGTGAGCAAATAAGGCAAGTGGGCAAGAAAAGGCAAGGAAGAGGAAGGGGAGGGAAGAAGACTGGCAGGCAGGCAACAGGAGAATGTTCAGCTTCAGCACCACCTCCCTAGCAATGGTGACACCGCCCTACATTCCCAGCTCCCACGAGGGCCCCCCAAGAACCCTCTGTCCTCCCCCTGTCCCTTCATCCTTAGAGATGCCAACCCAGCTTCCCACTGATGTTGATCTCTGGGTGCCTGAATCTCCCGTGTTTGCCCCCTTATCTCTGCTCACACCTTCGTAATTGGTCCCTCCAGGAAACGCTCTTCAACTGAATCATCTGGAATTCATTGAGGATGATTTCTCTGTCCTGCCTGGCACCTGACCTACACATGAGTCCTCTCACCACTATTATAGATGAAATTGGATTACTGATATGGAAGCTGATCAGAAACACGTCAGCTATCACTCCCCTGGAGCTTCTCACCTCACTAAAGGGCATCTCAGCCAGTTATTTCTAAACCAAGACTTGAACTTCCAGCCTTCCTGTCACATTCTTATGGTTAACTGGAATAGTTAGAAGCAGGTGCTGCCCTTCTTGAGAAGGTGAGAACAGCAAGAACGTTCAGTTCCTTCCAGACAAATGAATGAGAGTGTATTGATGTATATTTGACACTGTATATAAATTGTTTATTTTATAAATGTATATATGTGCCTTCATGTGTAACATTTATATGTTTACATATCTACCTGTGAAATAGGTATTAATATCTTTATTTATAGATGAGGAAATTAAGCTCAGGGGCCATAGCTAACTTGCTTCTCTAAGATCATGCAGTTATTTTATTATTATTATTATTATTATTATTATTAGCAAAATGTGTCTTTTATGGAGTGCTGACTCTGGAGCAACATTGTGAACACTATGAATCATTACAATGAATCCTCTCAACAACCTTATGAGATAGTGATACATTGCCATTTCCCAGATGAGGAGATCTGGGCTTAGGTCAAGGGAGAATGCATCTGGGGCACCTGGGTGGCTCAGTTGGTTAAGCGACTGCCTTCGGCTCAGGTCATGATCCTGGAGTCCCGGGATCGAGTCACGCATCGGGCTCCCTGCTCAGCAGGGAGTCTGCTTCTCCCTCTGACCCTCCCCCCTCTCATGTGCTCTCTCATTCTCTCTCTCAAATAAATAAAATCTTTTTTAAAATAAATAAATAAATAAAAGGGAGAATGCATCCATTTGAGCTCAAGTTTTCTGACTCCAAAACACATGCCCCTTACTGTGATGTCACAGTAATCCTACAAGACGATGCCACTGTGTTGTCCCTCTTTATATCACACATGTCCTGTGCCACGAAATAATAAACACTAATTCATTCTCAGCCACCTTCCAAGACTACCACACACTGGGGCAAACAGTTCTTCATAATCGGGTGGAAGACCACATCCTCCTAATCTCCTGCCCCATCTACTTGCCACCTCTTCTCTGATGCTTATAGATATTTTTAATCTCATTGAAGACTGAAGTCAAAGATAAAATCCTAGGATGATCAGAATAATTATCCCTGGAAAAGAACTAACCCTGTGGCTCTTTGAGCCTAATAGATTTTTTTTATTTTAATTTTAAAAGTCATGTACTCTAATAACATCATGTGTTACAGAAGGGAATCAAATAAAAAATGAATACCACCCCCTTCTCATCTGGCTCCAAACCCATTTCTCAGAGGTCACCACTATATATAATTTATGTCTTGACCCTCAGCAGAAATTTTAATATATTTTGTACAAATGGGATTACGTTACGCAAACGGTTCCACGGCTTCATTTATTTCCTCTAACAATAAATCTTAGACACCCTTCCATAGCAGTACATATACTTCATTCATTAATTCATCAAATATTTATGGAACTCTGCTGTGCCAAGCACTATGTGAAGTGCCAAGTGTATACTGGTGAATGGACCGGTCCTCACCATCACCATTACCTCCATCCTCCATCCTCCATCCTAGCTGACCAGTGCCAAGCCCTTCACATTGACCTTCTATGACATGGGTACTGTTAACATCTCCACTTTCCAAACAGAAAATAAGGTATAAGAAGTTAAGAAATCCACACAAAGTCACCCTGTTAGTTCCTGGTGGGTTCGGGATTTGAACCCAGATCTCAGATTCTTAAGCAAATGCATAATGTCCTATGGATCTTGTCCTCACTGAGTTCACAATCTGGGAAGTAGCCTGGAGGGGGGAACATATAATATGCACATAAGGTAAGGGCTATTTAAAGAAAACTAACAGTGTTAGTTTTAGTACCTTATACCATCATTTAATTAACCATTTCCCCGTCGATGGACATTTGCATCATTTCCAGTATTTCATGATTACAGACGACATAGAATGAACATTCTGGTTGACCCAGCGCTGGGCAACTGCATTGGGAAGATAAACTACTCAAAATGGAATTACAGAGGCAAATCGCATTTTGCCTTGTTTATTTTGATAGATATTCCCAAATTGCCCTGCAAAAAGTGATGTCAGTTTGAGCTCCCACGTGCAGTGTCTATGAGAGCCAGGACTAGCTGTTAGAAACCACTTTAGTCTTCAGCGAAAAATAGAATTTCATTTCTGTTATTTTCATCTCATTCCTTTGAGCATACTCCCATGTGTTTGTTAATTGTGGTCACTTCTCAATTTTGACTCATTATCTTGAGAGAGCGTGTGATTTAAAGAACTTGAGATCAGGACACAAGAGATCTGGGATGGGGTCACCCCATCCAAAAGTTCCTAGCTGGGAGGTCAGCACTGGGGCCCTAGAACTCAGAAATTTTGGGACTGCCACCTCCTCCAGGACCACCCTCAGAAGGTTCTGGCACAAGGCCAGAAGAAGGGGATCTGCCGGGGGATTCAGCTTCCCCACGCAAGTCACTTCCAAAGCCTTGGGAGGCTGTCAGGGTCCCCCATGTCCACTCTGACCTCACAACCCACAAGCTGGATTGCTAATAACAGGCTGAAGTGAGGGAAACTTGCTGTCCGTGGACAGTCACATGAGGAAACATGCTTCCTCCTCTCCTCCCACCTCAGTGTCCAAGGAGACAATGCAGGGGAGACAGAGGGGACAGTGGATCTCTCCTCCCAAACCCCACCCCAGCCACTGAGGTCTCTCCACTCAAGACTTCATGGGTGGCAAAGGGAAATTTACATCTCATATGAGGTTGGAGCTTTAAAAACAGACAGACTTGAATCTTAATCATCAAAATAAGACTGTTTTAATACCGAAAGTAACTGACAGACAGTCCTGGAATCAGCCTGAGCTGTCGTGATGAGAGCCCTCCACCGGGCGTGAAAGTGGGATGCGGCAGGCACAGCTGGGGGCAGTTATGAGGGGGAAGAGTTTAAGCATTTCATGTTTATATCCCAACCAGCTAAGACTCTTCATTATTAGTAAATAATGAGAGGATTGACTCCGCCAGTCTTTTCTACTTCTCTAATTCTGAGATTACATGATTTATTCATTCATTCAACACGCATTTGAGAAGTACTTACGCACCAGGAGCCGTGCCACTCTGTAAGGCTGAAGAAAGGAAAGAGCCTTCTCCCCGTCCTGCAGCAGCTTTGTGCCCATGGGGAAGACAGGCTCCACAAATCAATGGCCACCCCATGGCATGGTAAGGCATAGAGGTGCACGTGAGGCCCAATGGGACGGAAAGACAGGGGACCTGAAGAGTCACTGGAAAAGGTGAACTGAGTCTCATATGATGAGGAGTCTGCTGGCCAAGAAGCAGGGGGAGAACATTCCAGGCAGAAGAGATTGGTTGTCCTTAGAGGAACTGCAAGGAGGTCAAGTTGGCTGGAGCAGGATCGAACAGGTGCAGTGAGGGAGATGATCCCACAGAGAGGAGGTGGGAATGCATGCCAAAGAGCTTGGGCTTGGTCCCCAAGGAAATGGGGAGTCATGGGAAATTTGGGGACAGGAGGTGTCATGGTCAGCTGTGTGTTTTCCAAGGATGACTCTGGATCCAGTCTGGAGAGTGGATTGCAGGAGCTGGGAAGAGAGGAGAGTGGAGGCAAAATCAGGCTCTGCTTCTAATATTCCCTGGGTGTCTGAGTACCCCAAGGAGGCAAGGCCAGGAAAGCACCTTCTCTGCCTTTCCTCCTGTCCCCACAGCTTAAGCAAGAACAATTTCCTCTCCTTTGAAGAGGTGCTGTCCCTGCAGGGCGGGGACCTTTCAAGACAGCCTGAAATAGGAGAGACGGTGGAACAAGGTAGGGAGAGAGGCCCTTGGCTTTCCTGGCTGTAAATTCTGCCCCAGTGAATTTCTCCCCGAACATAACCCACAGCAACGCTGATGAGGCCTCCCCTACATCCAACATGGGCCTAGATTCGCCAAGCAACAGTGCTAGAATCTTCCGTGAGCGGGGCACAAGAAAAGTGCGTGCCAGTCCTATGCTCGTGGCAAAGCTTATCAAAGAAGGGGGAAGCATCACCCTTGTGTAAACACCATCTTGTCGCAAACCAGTCTCACAGATCAGAGCACAGCACCCTCCTGGTAGAAGGGAAAGATGATGCTGTCCTCAAGCTTGCTGGTTTTTTGCTTGCTTGGACACAGAGAAAGAGAAATGGGAGGACTACTGAATGGAGTCCTGTCCTTCAGGTTTAGGCAGTTAAACAGCAGCTCATGAAGAGCCCACAGGATGGTAGGAATGGACATACTTCTGTGGCGTCTTCATCCTGAGCCCCCAACTCTGTCCTGGAGCACACAACCATGGTCCTACATGCACCGAGCGCCCCACGTGGCCACCTCCCTCTCTCGGCACAGACGTGACGTTTGCACCTTCTCCTTTTCCTTAGTCCTTTTTTAAATCCTTTCCTCAATGTCCTCCTCTATACCCCCACCACCCTGCCAAATAATTCCTACTCACCCTGTGTCCATGAATTGTCAATAATCTTCACCACAACTGGTTCCATTGCAGGAAGTGGTATTTAGATCACAAAGGCAGAAGAGAAGGGGTATGTTGGTTCCCCAGGGCTACCAGAACAAATTACCATAAACAACAGAAATGTATTCTCACAGCCCCAAAGGCTAAAAGTCTAAAATAAAAAAGTCAGAGGGCCATGCTTTCTCTGAAGTTACACGGGGAGCATCCTTTCTTGCCTCTCCCTTAGCTTCTGGTGACTCCTGGCATTCCTACGCATTCCTTGGCTTGGGGCTGCATTATCCCAATCTCTGTCTCTGCCCTCACATGGCTTCTGCCCTGTGTGTGTGTGTGTGTGTGTGGCCCCTCCTCATAAGGACACTAGTCACTGGATTTAGGGCCCACCCTAATCCAGTATAACCTCATCTGAAATTAACTAATAACATCTGCAAAGATATTATTTCTAAATAAGTTCCCTTTTAGTGGTTCCAGGTACATATGAAGTTGAGGGGACATTCTTCAACCCAGTACAAGGGGCAAGATCCTCTGGAGAAGTGCATTAAAAGAAAATCAGACCATTTGCACTACGAAAATTAAGCTCTTTCTAGAATTTCTCCAAGACCTAATAATGCTAAAATAGACTCTTTCTCCTGCCCAAAAATGAGCCATCTCACCACAGATGGTTTTTAAACAGCCAAGTGAGTGGGGCTTATCCCAGGAGCCTAGAATCTGGACCTCCTGATTCCAAATTGGGTTCTTTCCATGACACCACACTGCCTCGGGAAAACAGGTGTGTGTATATGTCTCTACATGCCTAAACATTGGGTTCCCTGGGGGGATGAAGCCAATGACCCAAAGAGAATGAGGTAGGCAGGATTTTGCTTTCTCAGCACTTTCGTGCCCAGAGCGTGGGGCTGGTGTTCCGAGGGGCAGGGCTGAGCTCTGGCTCTGGCCGGGAGACACTAGGGGAGGTCAGCTCCGTATCCAGACTGTTCTACCTCCTAGCAAGGAGCCTAGTGGTGAGTCAGTCACACCATGCTCTTGAGTTGGAAAGGCGAAGGCAGTCTTATACAGCATTTATAAAACCTTTTCTAGTAAGATGCAGATGGCTTTTGATCCTTGCCTCTGCTCACTGGCAGAAAAAGGGAAGTTGAGTGGTTTCCAGGACCTGAGAATGGCAGATGCTTTTTTTTTTTTTACCAACTTATGTGAGCCTCGATTGCATCCAGGTCAATGCAACGAATGGCAGCCCCAGGGCTCAACTCAGCTCCTATCAGGTAAGAGCCCATATAGTCCCAAAAAGATGAGAGATAGAGAGAAGGAAAGGGGGGCAGGTAGAAATAGATAAAATTGAATGTAAAGATGCCAAGTTTACTCCCATCTGCCATAGCCCCAAGACAGGTGCACGTGGATGGGCAGGAGCCGCGAGCTCGAGTGGAGAGTGGGTTAGGAGGGGCGCAGACGGCTGCCTGGTGTCTGGAGTGTGTAGTCCCAGGATGGACTAGCTGGCAAGCCTGAGATCAAATCCAAAACCTGCAGTTTTCCTGCTGCACAACCCCTCCAGCAATGCCACTGCCACTGGCCTCCGCTTCCTTACCTGTGACCGGGATGGTACCCTGGTGGCTATGCAGGTTGAATGAGCTCGTGTCCCTTCAGAACGTATTTACACACCCACCTTGTTCCAAAAAGGATTTGCGGCACCTATGAGATAATATACACACAGCACTTAGCGCATTGCTTAGCATGTAATAGGTCCTCAATCAACGTTAACCTTCCTTCCGAAAGAAACCCGCCGCAATTCAGTCTAATTCAATGTGGAGAGAATGCAGGAGCCAAACTGAATTAGGGAAATGTAGATATTTTTAGAGAAAAGTAGTCTTAGTAAGTAGAGCACCTATTCTTCCAATAAAAAAATAGTAACTTTGGAAACTGGGTAACAATGTGAAAAAATGTTATGATGTAAGTAAAAATGCAGTGAAATAAAAGAAAATAAATTTGTCAAGGGGCGGGGGGGAAGGCAGTAACTAACACTGCATTTGCATGAGGCTTTTGTACGCTGTGCTGATCTAACAAGACGGAGAAATTTTACCTTCCCTGCCCCCCGCCCTGCAGAATTTCTTTTGTAAGGAAATGGCATGTGTTTGGGAAAGTTATTTGGGAAGAGGGAGGCTAAATGTGGAAACTAACCCGAGTGAGACAAAGGAGAGACCTTTCCTGTGACTCCAGAGAAGAACAGTCATGGGATGAGAAATTAGACAGGAAAGAAAAAGGGGACAGAGCAGGAAAAAAGGCAGGAGACCACCTGTTGCAGAATACCTGGGACCTTCCCACAAGCCCCCACACCAGTCAAGTTCATGCACAAGTGACAGGGGGGCTTGCCAGGGCATTGAGGGAAGTGGCTGGACTTTGTGCTCAGACAGATGTGAAGAAAAATAAAAATAACATGTACAGACAGGATCATGGAGTGGAGCCAAGCCAGGAAGCAGGGGGCACAGAAACTCTCAGAAGTTTGGAAGACCTCAAACGCTCTGGAAGCACCGAGTCAGAGAATCAGGGGGTGTGCTGACCTTGGCATTACATTTTTTATACACGAACAGAGATATAAAGAAAAAATGCATACGGAGGAAAAACCGTGGTTAATATTTTGGTGTATGTCACTGGAGCATTCCTTCCATGCAGATGCACACACACGCTCGCATGTACAAGTCACATACATCAGATTTTCTGCCCTCCACTTACTCTACTCAGCCACACAGCATGAGCATTTCAAGTGTCACTAAATTTCTTCTTCTATTTCATTCTTAATGGCTGCATAGTATTTCATACTATGGTAATATATGATTTAACCAATGCCCTGATTTTGGAATTCACTATTCTAAATAATCTTCCAGTGCATGTTTTCATCCATAAATCTCTGCATAAACAGACATGGTTATTACTTCAGGATCCATCTCTAGAAATAGAACTGCTGGATCCAAGATGTGTATATATTTAAAGCTTTTGTCACGTTCGGCAAAATTGCCTTCCACGGATGTTGTACATATTTTATACACCACCAGCCAGGCACGAAAATGCCCATTTCCTCCACGAGCTCATTTAGCATTGGGAGCAGTAATTCTCCTTCATCTCTGCCAATTCAATGAGTGAAAATGGCATATCAGTATTGCTTTAATTTTTGTTTCTTTGATCACCAGGGAGATTATTTTCTCTTGTTCACCAAGCATTGAACCTTTCTACTTCACTTTTTATTGAATTATGTACCCATATCCTTTGCCCATTTTATTAGAGCTTCTTTGTTTTTCTTGTATTCTTAAGCCTCAACCATTTGTCGCCATATATGCTGTAAATGTTTCTTTGGTTTATATTTAGCTTTTTGACTTGTTTTGAAGTTTTTGAAGCATAGTAGGTTTTTTTAGTTTAATCTACCAATATTTTCCTTTAGTATGTGTTTTTTAAAACATATTTTTAATACTTAGAGAGGTTTTCTCCATTCTACAATCAGGTAAATATTCGTTTATTATTTTTTAACCCAAATACGCTTTCTTTTTTTTTAAATTTTCTTGTCTTCAGTCTACCTGGAGTTGAGTGATCTGTATAAGGCAGTGATCTAAATCCATGTGTTTAATGAATAGTTAATCATCTTGACATCATTTACTGACTGATCCATTGTTTTCCACTAATGTGACACATCACCTCTCTTGTGAGTGGTATTCCATGCGCCTTATGTAGCTGAGGTCTTCCCACTGACTCTATTTGACGGTATAAAATCTTGAATCACAAATTTTTCTCTCAAAACTTGGTCAAAATTGCTGTCATCTTTTCCTATTTAGCTTGCGTTCCCTAATTTTCTACCCTCTGAAAAGCTTTACACAAAGGAGGAGTCATTTGTGTTATGAAGGTTTAGAAGACTTTGCCTAACTACTTAGGATTCTACCATTTGGGGTGGTAAATTCTTTGAGATTTTCCCCCTTGAGCTCTCTCATGTTTGTTGTCATATTGTATCATGTTCACTTAATTCGTTTTATCGTTTCTAGAAAATCACTCTGTTTATCCAGATTTTTCAAAGTCATTATCAAAGAGTTTTACATAGTATTTAACTTAATTTCCACTTTATCAGAGTTTTGATTCCCTTTCTTGTATTCAGTGTTGAATGTTTATGTTTTGTCCCTTTTAATTGGTACGATTGTCAAAGATTGTTTCATACTCATCTTCTTTGCTAATTAAATCTGAAATTGATTTACCAATTCTACTACTCTTCTCTTTTCTGATTTATTCATTTCTGGTCTTAAATGTATTCTGTTCTGTTTAAATAATTAATCAACATGGCAGGCTCTTTTTTAACAGCCAAACAGAAGTGCCAAACTTCAGGACAGGATCAGTGGCAATCCATGTCCCAGGGATGTGAGCTGCATCCTCAGGATGGCCAGGGCTGCTGGGCGAGGTTTGGAGACAGGACTTTTCCTGGCTGGTTCCACATGAATTCAGTGTGCTTTTCGTATTCCACAGTACTGATGTGTCCAGCAAAACTTATTCACAAAGTCAGGGTGAAGGGAAACACCTGAGTGCCCTTGAAAATACACAAACTACCCTGAGAGATCTCAGGTTCCAGCAACACAGGAGAAATGATAGGGATAAAGCTGTATAATGAACTAACAGGGATGGAGCCAGGAGAGTTTAAGCAAAGAAGATCTGAGTAATGGGAGACAAGTTCACTGCCTTCACATCTCCAAAGTGTTGTCAGGGTCTAGACAGCAGAGTCATTTGGGTAAGGCCCAAAGCTGGGCCAATAGGAGCTCACTGGGAGAGAGATGCAGGCTACCCAGAGGTGCAGTGTCCAGGTGACCCTTGTATTGCTTCTGTTGTCAATGTCACTCATTCCCAAGGTCACCAGGAACACACCTGCAGTCAAAGTTGACCCATTGCTCGTTGCAGTGGGGAAGAACACATCCCATGGGAACCACGAGGAGTCTCAGCGAGGGGGGTGCCAGGAATGACTCACTATTGGATTCGAGCCTCTGTTAGGCAACGTGGGGGGGCTCAAGCAATTGGGTTCATTTGATTGGATGCCATCTGGAAGTGGGTTAATTCTACAACTGGGTATCTTAGTAAATGCTATGGAAAGGGAAGGAAGAAACCGGCAAGGCTGAAACTGACATAGAAAGAAAAGAGCCATCACTCACATTAGCTGGAAGAAGGGATTGTTTGGCATGTTGTGATTTGCACCATGGCCTTGTTGCTCTCTGTGTCCAGGCAAGATTACAATGTGGTCTTGCTGTTTGTCTCATTTGCTGCAGTCACTGAGTGACCTTCTCTGACTCTGGGGTTCTGTGAGGGTGCTTGTGTCCCATGGGAGAAGGCCACGGCCCAGTGGGAGCACCAAGCCAGCTCCTAACAGTACTGAGGCCTACCTGTGAGCCGGTATCAGAGGCTGCTCCTGTCTTTCATGGCCACACAAGAAAATCAGTTCCATACTTTACCTCCCATGGACTCTGACTCTGAGTGTTCAATGCTGACCTCGCTGTCTTCCCCTTAAACTTGACCTTTGTCCAGTGCTCCCTACCTTGGTAAGTGGAACCTCTGCCCACATAGGGACCCAGGTGAGATATCTGGGTATCATCCTAGCCTCTTCCCTCCCCCTTGCCTCCTTGCCTTTAATCCCATCACAAATTCCATTGATTCTGACTCAAGATTAAACTCAAACCCCAAGAAGTGTTGTTGCTTCTGTCGGATCTTGACTGCCCAAGTCAGCGTCCAGGGAGGAGGCCATGTGGATGGCCACTGCCCCCTTCTCCACTAGGGCCTGGGATGGATTTGGTCTTTGTAGAGGAGCCAAAGGGGGTGAGCTGGTGACAAGTTGTACAGGGCTTAGGGCACAGTCCCTGCATGGTGTTGGGACCCTGGTCACTGTGTGTGGCACAGAATCAGGGAGAGAACTCTTGCCCCAACTCCAGCAAAGTCTGCCATGTGTTTCAGCCATCCTCTTGGTGTGAGGTTGCCAGCAGAGAAGGGCAGGTGTGTCCAAAGAAGGTGAAACTTCAAGAAAGAGCATGGAAAAGAGAAACAGAGACCTTTGTGGTGGGAACCAGAACAGACAAGAACAGAATTTTCACGAGCATTTAAAAGACAGGAGAGACTCAATCTGGAGGTTTTAGGTCAGCAAAATATGAATGCAAATACTCATATGATTCTGTTGGGAGCCCTAGGCTCAAAAAAGATGAGACATTTGGATCTCACAAAGTCTGTACCCAGATAACTTACAGGGCCCTGGACTTGTGCTTCTCAAAACTTCGGGGGCAAAGGACCAGTTGGTGTTGGTGTTGACTCCCAACCCATCGTGGGCCATTGGGGGGACTGCTGTGTGTAATTAAGACATGGTTCATTCCCCCTGCAGCTCACTACCTACTTCCAACCACATGCAGGCTGGTCTGCACCCTGTTCAACAAGCCCTTTGATCACATGCTTGGATGTCTCAGCAATGCCAAATTGCTGCAAAAGGCTTTAAACACTTACTTCCACCCATTTTCTGGACTTACTGCTCCTCCTCCCAAGAGGTGGAGCCAGTGGGTGGGGAAGGACAAGGGTGGATGCTTTCTTCCCAACAGTTCACAGACCAGCACCGATCTGGGAACCATAGTTTGTCGAACACTGTCCTTGACCATCAAAGTCAACGTGATCATTTAAAAGTCACCTAGTCTCATCCCCTCCTCTCAAGAGTGCAGCGTTTTGCTAAGCCAGAGTTGACTGAATGTCTCAGACTTATAGAGGCCAAGATGGAATTAGGACCCCGGGGGAAGTCAGCAAGAATGTGACTATCCAGTTGCATCTCCCATCAAAGATGGGGTGTATATGAGTTTCTTGTAACTGCTGTGACAAATCAACACAAACTTGGTGGTTTAAAACAGTACTAATTGATTTTTCTCAGAGGTCTACAGGTCAGAAGTCCAAAATGAGTGTCAGGGGTGAAAAACAAGGCACGACAGAGCTGCTTTCTTCTGGAAGCTCCAGGGAAGAACTCATTCTTTGCTTCCTTCCAGCTTCTAGAGGCCGTGGCATTCCCTGGCTTCTGGCCACACTACCCCAAGACCTGCCGCGACATCATGTCACTGTCTCCAGTCTTTGACCCGCTTGCCTTTCTCTTATAAGGATCCTTTTGATTACAGCTAGGGACTCCAGATAATGTCTCCAACTTAAAATCTTTAACATGATCACATCTGTAAAGTCCCTTTCACTATATAAGTTAAGATTCCCAGGTCCTGGCAATTAAGACACGGACATCTTTGGTCTGGCCATTATTCAGCCATGCACAGTAGGGAAAGCACATTTTTTTGGACGTGTCTTCCCACATCAGGCCTCATTTACATGAAAAGAGGGCTGGTTTTAGCTCTTCCTAGGCTTGTGTTCAAACTCCAGCTCAGACATTTCTTTGTTGTGTGATGCAACCTGTAGCACGTCCTTTTCTTCTTTTCTGAGTCTCAATTAGTCCATCCGTAAAGTGGGGTCATTGACTTACCTCACAGGCTTGCTGTGAGGATAAATATAAATGTGTACTCCAAGGGCAGAGCACCCAGTAGGTGCTCAGCAAGTGTTACATTGCTTTTGGGGGGCAGGTAATACTGTACCTTCCTTATCAGTGACTTGGGGCTTCTTTCTCACTAATAATCCTCAGGGGATGCATGTTACTGTGACTTCACATTCGTCTCTCTCTTGTTTGTCTTTTATCTCCAGGAAATCTCCCCCTGCGCCATCCTCCCAGCCAATGCCCACGGCGGCAAAGGCATTTTTCCAGCCTGGCCCAAACAGAGCAGAGACAGCGGGCAGCGCCCAGGAGGCTGGCCACAGGAAGATGCACCACTTTCTCCCTGTCCGCTTTGAGGCCAGACATGAAAAGCCTTTTTAGAGAGATGCAGGGAATTGTCATTAGAGCTTTTCTTCTCTTGATAATGGTCCTGCCAGAACCAGAAGAAGAAAAAACATGTTGATGTGTTATTTATTATAATATGTGGGCTGCAGCGTATATACAATCATGGAAATCATTCTTTAACCAAACTGCTGCTGTAACTGGGCCAGTTTTAACACTGTGTACAATCTAAAATTTTCCTATTGGTGGTCTCAAAGAAAAATTATAGAATTTTAGCATTTTAGGGGAAACGATGCCATTCAATACATCCTCCAAAAAATCCAATATATAGTGATTCAGTCTCTACTTGCATATCTCTAGTGATAGAAAGCTCATTACCTACTTCCTCCAAAGTTCTTGCTGTTTTTGGGGGGTCCTTGAGGGTGAAAAATAAGCACACCCTGCTCCCTTCCTATTTTGAATCAGTTGTGAAAGAGACAGGCAAGCCAGCTGGGGATAATCTATCAGCCTCAATGCTCATAACGGGGGACTAGAGTAGGAAAATTGGATGTGAGACCAGAATGGGCTTTCAATGCCTCCCCTCTGGTCCAGGGCCAGTTTACAGTGAGAAGTGGATCTGTGAACAACCTCCCCCCCGCAACCCAACCCCTTGGGGGATCCTGGCTGCCTCACATGCCACTTGGGTTCAGAGGATACGGGAAGGCAGCCCGGTGCTGCCTCAAGAGAGAGTGGCAGGTGGTCCCTTGTTCCACCCGATTCTCAGGGACCAATAAATGCAAACTCTCACCATCTCACCGACAGGGTAGTCACTCTTCCCATGGCTCGGAACCCACAACAGCCTAAAGCCCAGTGGAAGCTTCCTCTTTCAAACCTCCAAGAGTTCCTGTTCCTTGGGCCAGCAGTGATATGGCAAGGGGGTTCTGCCCAATGTGATTATTTCAGCCAATCTGTTTGATTGCTTTCCTTACTGAGCCAAAGCCTGCTTTCCATTCAAATCCATCCACCCTTCCCAGTCCTCCGCTCTGTCAAGAACTCCTTGACAATTCCCACCACCATGGGCTCCCTCATCTGGCAAACCTCCGTTCAAACCAAGACCCCACTACTGACTCATCTTGGGCAAATTGCTCTACTTCTCTGAGCTTCCAGATTCTCACCTGTGAAATGCAGGTGATGATGGTTCCTCCCTCTTGGAAGTTTAGGGCAATTCACTAAGATAACACTCAGCACTGGCGTTTTGTCATAGTTTTCATAAATACTCACCCAGTGTCATTGGCTCCTGGACTAGTGTAAACATCACATAACATAATAAAGCACAGAGCCCGGAGCCCAGCATATGGAACGACTCCCAGCAGCTGCTCTGGGGAATGCAAGAGAAAACCCAGGACCCAAACTCCACCCTTTTCCAGACACTTGGTTGAGGAAGAGGAGGCCGAAGAGAACCACGGCTCGGATCCCTGTGCTCACGCACTCAGATCTGTGGAACATGTTTATTCATCCATCCAACATTTTCTCACTCCTACTGTGGTTCAGGCCCTGCGCTGGGCCCTGGGCCACTGACGTTAGTCTGAGCCTGCCCCGATCCTCACAGAGCCCATACACCTACCAAAGGCTGAGTGTGTAACCAGATATTGCGGGCCTCAAGAGTCTAAGGAGGAAGATGGCTTCCTCACCGTGTGCTTGAGGGTGCTTCCCAGAGGAGCAGGCATTTGAAGTAAGCTCTGAACAATGGCTAGAACTTGATAGGTAGAGTGTATCAGTTATTTTACCACAAAACATGCTCTGTAACAAGTCACCCCAAGACTCCATGGCTTAACACAATAAACGTGCTTTTGCTCGTGAGTCTGTGCCTGGCCGAGGGGCTCTGTTGATCTTGGCTGGCATTTTCACCCAGCTTGGTGTTGGCTGGCGGTCAGATGGTCTAGAATGGCCTGGACTCAGACAACAGGGTAACTTCTCCATAAGCTTCTCATCCATGGACAGAGGAACAGAGGAGAGAGCAAGCCACAATGTACACATGATCTTCAAGACTCTGTCTGCGTCACATTTGCTGGGAAGTCCCATGGCAGAAGCCAGTGTCAAAGGGAGGACCCTGCAATGTTATGGTGCACAGGAAGGAAGGGGAAGAGCAGAGATCTTTAATGCCATCAGTCTGCACAGGAGGAGGGAAGAGGAGAGCCAGCAGGGAAGATGAATGAGCCCTAAGCATAGGGGAAGAAGGAGCTCTCCACTCCCATCTGGACCCAGAGACACCCCAGTCACCCCAACCCCATTTCTTGGGCATCCACACATGTCCGACATTCAGCACCACTGTCTCATTTCAAGGCAGAAATTCCCATCTTATAGATGAGAAATTAAGGCTTACAGAGTGGAAGAACTAGAATTCTATCCCTGATCTGTCAGACACAAAATGCTGCGCATTTTTGACCACGTCCCTTTCACACCCATTAGGAACAGACAGGGAATTAAAGACTGGACTCAGATGATCCGGAACCGGAAGTCAGCCTCTGATCCCACCTTTTGTAGAGAGCTATCTCCTTTCTATCAAGCCTCACTTTGCTCCGGAGCTTGCTTTCCTCACCACCACCAGACCCACCCTGCATTCACCGCCTGCACTCCCAAATCCCTATTTGAGCTTAATTAGGTTTGCTCTAAGTTCATGAGTTGCGATAAACTTAATGGGCTCTAAAGAGAAAATAGAGATCTTTCTCGCCAGGTGTTTATTTCCTTCCCAAGTTGTCCCCACTGCACTTTGAGGTTCATTTCCAAGTTCCATCTGGTTAATGGGTGCAGGTGAGATTGAGCAAGCACCGCATCCCCTCCCCATTGTGTCCCCACCTTGGCTCCATCCACAGCACACCCAGATGTTCCCCACTTCCCTCACAAGACGGGAATGAAGTGAGAAACTCGACAGGCCAGCCTCTGCCCCAAATCTAGCCCTCACATCTGGCCCTAGACATCTTTGCAGAGGGCCAGAGACATTTCTTGATCACCTACTGTGTGCTAAACACCACACCTATACTCTCATTTCCTTGAGCAAACTGGCAGAATATGGATTCTACCTCGGTTGATCTTGGCTTCTTTCGAGCTAAGGAAATGGATTTGTAGGGGTAATTTGCACCAGGTCCCCCAACTATATAAATAATAACTAACAATAAAGTTTAAACCTTCTCTGCCAGCAAAGTTTCTTGCCTGTCTACCACACACCCACCAACCACCCCTCTCTGTGGATAGGCGAGCATAAAGGTAATGATCTTGAAAGCAACAAACCACCGCCCCCCAAGGCAAAGACAAAAAACAAACAAACACAAACAACCAACCCAGGAAGTGGCCTCTGGAGGGTGGAGATGACTAAAGTCTTTGTTCTCTCTCTCCTTGTTCTCTTCCTCCCCAGGGAGGCCACTCAGTACCCTGTCCCAGGACATGTGGTTCCCACTGGTCCTCAGTCTGAGATGAATACTCTATGACCTTCACCCAGGTTCCCGGCACATGCAGGCGGGGGATCCGATTCTGCCTGAGGCTCAGAGCGGGCTTGGTGGATAGGGCACCGTCTGAGTGGGTTGTGAAGGATGGGGGAAGTTCACAGAGCAGACGGAGAGGGACAGAGGGAGCCCCAAAACAGAAAATGCAAAAGGCCAGAGACACAAGAGCTTTTGGCTTATCCCCCGAGTGGGTCTGGGATCAGGTGAATCCAGAGGATAAAATGATCAGGGCTATGGAAATGGTGGGTGGTTTCAAAGGGCCTCAAGTGTCCGAAAAAGTCATTTGGGCTTCATCCCCTGCACAGTGGAGGGTTTCTAAGCACATAAAACAACATGACCACAGTTGGGATTTAGAAAGCTCAGTCCAAGGAGATTGATTTGAGGAAGCAGATATTAGGAGAAAATGAACTTTGGAGGGCCTGTGACAGGTCAGGTAATAGACCAGACCAGGCACTACGCTCCGGCCCTCTGAGATTTCCCAGTGATGCTGGCACAGGGGAGTGCAAACTCGGGGCCGGGGCGGGGGCGGGGGGGGGGGGGCCCCTGCCTCCTGCTGCCTGTTTTTGTAAATAACATTTGAAAAAATAAGGTGGCTGTCCATTTGTTTACATACTATCCTTGGTTGCTTTCCTACTGCAAGAGCAGGGCTGAGTGGTTGCCACCAAGACTGTCCTGCCTGCAAATTCTAAAATATTTACTATCAGACCCTTTCCAGGAAAAGCTTGCTGGTACCTGTGTGCTAGGGAACTGCTACTATCCCCATTTTACCCACTAAGAAACCAAGGCCCTGAGGGATGAGGCCACTTGCCCAAGGTCACACAGCCTGTAAGTGGAGGCAGGGCGGGTAGACCGGGAGGCCTGTGGCAAAACCATAGGGTGAACCGGGAAGGTAGCCCCAGCATGCCTGACCTTAAATCCACTGTGGCGATCCCTCTGGCACCAGCCGGTCCCCTTGGGTCCGGCCACCACTGAAGTCAGCCGAAGGGAACTCAGGCGCCTCTTTGTCAGCCAGAGCCCTCACTCTGGTCCCCAAACCAGCATCAAATGACTAATTTAAAACCTAATGCTTCTACCACATCCACCCTGGCTGCCCCTTCTTCGGCTTATCGCATCCTATTCAAATCCAAAATAAATTATTTCAGCTCTGCAGCCTTTGGATAAAGAAAAAAAAATGAAATTAAAAAATAAAAAAGGAAGAAGGAAAAGCTTTGAAGGGACAGCCTGCCTGCCTCCCTAGCCTGCAGTTTAAGGCCTTTTTTTCTAAGCCAGCATTGATAACCTCCGGGGATGCAGGGCCCCAGCCTGCCAGGACAAAGCCACACCTCTTCCCAGACCCTCGACTTTCCACAGGCAGCAGGACAGAGACAGGCAAAGGTTTAGGCACACGAGGGTCTTCTACGTCCCTCCAGCTTGACAAAATCCCTGTCTACCTCGATCGATCACAATCCCGTTTTCAGCAGGGGAGGATTGCTGGGGAGAAGGGGGTACCCATCGATAATCATTCATTTATTCTTCAAGTTTGTATTATTTCCCTGCTGCATATACACCAGGTGCTGGGCTAGGCCAGGCGCGTACCATTCTCATCAAACCATCAAGCCCACTGCCCTTCCCAGCTGGCAAAGACTTTTCTTTCTGATCTCCCTAGACCCTCCCGTTAATTCTCTGAGCAAGCTGGGGGCGAGATGTTAAAGAGCTGCCCTCCATGGATGGGGTAGGTAAGTGGCAGAACGTCTCAGATTCTTCCTCTCAGAGTCCCTGGCAGCAGAATGTGGTGGTTAAAAGTCTGGCCAGGCTGACCTGGGTTTACCAGCTGTGTGATCATGGGACAGGGCTCTTCCCCTTGCTGAGTCCCATTTTACCCATTTCTGAAATGGGGAAAAACGAAATCCATTTTTCAGGGTCACGATGGGGCTTAAAATGAACAATAATAAGAATTTCATGCAATGCTTGACCCGCAGTAAGTTCTCACTGAATGATTGCCTGGTCTGCTATCGACGCTGATGTTGCTGATGGATAATGATGACAAAGAAGGAGGGGACGGATAGTGGTGATTGTTTAATCACAACTGACTCCCCGTGGCCCTTACTCGGCCTCGGTGAAAGGCCAAAAGACCGGTGTAGGTCCTGATTGCATTACAGACGTCCTCCGTGACCTTGGACAGATCTTCCCACTTCTCTCGTCTCAGTTTCCCCGCCACAAGTGAGGGAGATGGGCAAGACACTCTCTAAGCCTTTGTGTTGGTCTCACTTGCTGGGGATTTTAAGCCCCAAGAAGCCAGAAAGGACAGTCCCAGGCCCTGGGGGTAGGGAACAGAGAAGACAAAGGCAGCGCAGGACGCAGGGCGCAGGATGCCTTGCAAATTAAATGCCTCAACTGTCTTTAAAGAAGACATGCTCCTCCCAGTCCTGGGCAGCTTAGAGGGGGGTCTCTCTTCTGACTTCCCTGATTCCAGAGGGATAGTTGTGGGCACAGAACGCTGGCAGGAAGGATCAGAAATGTGTCACAGATTTCCTGAGCATCTCAGAGGGACTCCATGTGCGTAGCAGCTGGGGGTCATCCTTGAGAGGGTGTTTGAGGAAACTGCAAGGGAGGGTGTCTCCAGGAGCACATCTGGAGTTGAGGGTGTCTTCCCCACCCTGGCTCTTCCCCGGGGCCTCAGCAGTCTCCATTCCCGAGTGGATGGGCCGGGCTCAGACGCCCTCGGCACTCAGATGGGATGGCCCACGTACAGGGGATGCCCAAGACATATTCATGGGCTTTTTCCATCGCCCCCTGTCTGGGAAGGTGTGCAGATGGGAACCAAGACTCCATACACGGGCAGGCTGGTGTCCAGCCGCTGTATGAGGTCAGAGGCAAGCTCGTGAACCTGTCCACGTCTCACTGTCCCTGTGCTCCGGGCTCCCAGAACTGCCCCTGGTGCATACCAACTTCCCAGTAAACAGTGACTTGTGCACCATTCCATGCCCTGACCCCCAGAAATGACCCTGAAAGCTGGGAGGGATCCATCCTCTGCTTTCATTCTTCTGCCTCCATCCCTTGGCTCAGGACGGTCCCTCCCCACAGCCCCGAGTCCAAGCAGGGTAATCAGGGGCTCCTCATCTCAGACGGACCCTTCCTGTGTCTGAGGCCTCCTGTCTGGGCGAATCCCAATTGTCTCTGGCTCTACGCATATGGGCATATGGCACGGAAGAAAGAGAAGGAAGGCATTTGGGGTGTGATCTGCCACCCCCCCAGCCGAAATGCAGTCGGGCAACTTCTCAGCTGTGTGACTTTGAGCAAGTTCGTGAAACTCCCTGGTGCCGTCCTCTGTACAATGGAAAGAACCATCCCTGCAGCCCAGACTTGTCAGCAGGATTGAAAACTTTAAGCTTGCCTGGGTTTGGGTTTTTTTTGGGGGGGACAGTTGTTGCTTATTTATCGTGTGTCAGGCTATATGCTAAAAGCCCACACGTGTGAGCTCATTTAATCCCTGCAGCTTCTCTTTGTCCCTGTTTTCCACAGTAGGGAGACTGAGGCCCTGAGAACACCAGTGACTTGCCCTGCATCACTTAGCTAGTGAACGACAGAGCCAAGCTTGGGAAACAGGCTCTCAGACGCTGCGCTCCCCGGCTTTCGTCACAGCGGACCTGGAGCATTCCAGACCGTAATCCCTGCCTTGCACAACGGGACTCTGAAGCTCAGGGAAGTTAGGGCTTGCTCAGAGCCACGTGGGAGCTGAGCTGTGGCTCCCGTGTGGCCCAGCTGGACGCAGAGCTGGTCCCACTGACCCCAAGCCCCCGGACTCTCCCCGTAACTCCCGGCTGCCTCTGTTCACAATGTTCCGTTATTTAAACAGAAGGAAAGAAAAAAACTGCCCTGAACAGTTAGCAGCGATGAGGCTGATGGAAGACATCACACTGGTATTAAATTATGGATCGAGCTGGGCTTGCAGCCCACTCCCTCCCCTGCCACGCTCCAGCCTCCTCTCCCACCTCTGGGCCGGCCTCTGACAGCTTGTCAGGAAAGGTTTCTCTGCACTTTGGGTGACTTGCTAATGGGCTGATTATGCCACTGCTGTGACCAGAAGGGAGTGAGGAGGCACCTTGGCTTAACCTCCAAGCCTCTACAAGGAGCTTTCATCTTCGTCCAGAGAAGAGCTAGAGAGAGACCGAGAGAGAGAGAGCCCCCAGAGAAGGCTGCACGATCTTATCCCCCTGTGCCTGTTCCCAACTGGCACTGGCACTTAAGGCAGGAAGCCTGACCCAGGGAAAGGTTCAGAGAGACCAGACCTTCAATTCCAGCTCCAAGACTTAGCTAGCTGTGTGACCTTGGGGAAGTTGCTTGCCTTCTCTGAGCTCTGGCTTCCTCCTCAGCACTATAGGGATAAATAACGGTACAAACCACATAAGGTCCTGACAAGGCACAAGTAATGTGAGAGGAGCAGGCTCAGGGACAAAGACTGAAGTTGGATCTCAGACTTCTTGAGTCTAGTGCATTGGTAGAGATGACCGGGCGGGAGTTAGCTATTAAAATAAAAAATAAATAAACTGCACCTCTGAAGAAAATTGAGATGGGGGGAAAGGTGCACTGATGAATGATGTCCTCCGCTGCCCTTTCTGATGGTCGAGACTTAAGCCTCTAACTGTCCCCCAAATGGAAGAAAGGTTACAGATGGCATGGAGGTAGGGAGGTGGCCCAGGCGAGAGGGAACTGTGCACAGGTAAGGAACTGCCTTTTATTAGATGTTTATTCTGAGCCAGGGATTCTGTGAACAGCAGGTTTCTATTATATCCATTTCACAGATGAGGCAAATAAGGTCAGAGAAGAGGAGTGCCCTGCTGAGAATCATATCATTAGGTCATAAAACCAGGGTCCAAACCCAAGTAAACCTGACCACAAATCCTGTGTCTTCTCCACACACCCATGGCCCGATGGGGGCCACCAAGTCAACTGGCTGCCTGGGTCTGCCCGTGATGCCCTCGGGACCTGCTGTCAGGCTTGGAAAGGGGAAGTCAGGGCCGAGCTGAGGCCAAAGGGTGAGCAGGGCAAAGGAAAAATTCCCCTACTGCCTGGGGATTGTAGGAGGAAGAGGAGAACCAACAGATACACGCTTCTGAGATGCATGACCGGCGTTGGCAAATTGATTTTCCTTCACCTCTCTGGACCTCCCCCTTTCCTCTTAGACGCAGGACTCATCGTACCTGCCTCACCAGGATTAAATGAGATGGTGCAGGGCGCGCTGCAGAGGGCCTGGCACACGGGAGGTGCTCAGTAAATGTCAGCTGCTCTCCATGGCAACATGCCCACTGTGTCCAGGTGAGAACGCCAGCCCCGAAGAGCTCAGGATCAGAGCGTGGGTGCCTTCGTCATTCACATGTGCGTGTCTGCCACGATGCGTGTGCACGGGAGTATGGGCGTCGCGGGTGAGCATGGGCCGGGCATGCCACCAGGTGTGGTAAGGTAATATCGTGCCTGTCCTCAGGATGCCTTAGGGGCGAAAGAGAATAAGTGTGAAAGCGACCAGAAAGGGAAAAGAGAACATTGAGAGCGACACGGAAAAAAGAAAGGGAAGAACATCTGTAAATTCACGGTCTGTCTCTCTCTGTCTCTCCCTGTCTGTTTCTGAGTCTCTCTCTCCCTGTATGTGTGTGTGTGTGTGCCTGTGTGTCTCTCTCTGTCTTTGTCTCTCTCGGTCTCTCTCCCTCCCTGTCTCTCCTGGTGTCTCTCACACACACAGAGCACACAATCTCCCACACACGGCCATGCACACGGCCCTACGGCATGCAGGCACGAGCATGTATAAACACTCGACCTCTGTCGATGGTCACTCTCCCTCCTGTCCCTGCACACACACCCATGACCCAGACAGCATCAGACCCACGAGTCAATCACCCGTCCACCCAGCCAGTCTCCAAATCTGCGTTCCCGCTCTAGGGATAGCAGTCTCTCTACACCCACATCCATAGCAGAGCCCCGAGGGAGCCCACACTGCACACGATATGCTGCGTGCTGTACCAACACACACGTCCACACGTAACTGCCTTCCCACTGTCGTTCTCTTGGACCACCCACAAAAGGGGACCTGCGAGGGGTTGGGTACTGGAGGGACAGAGCTCACAGTTGCCATATGTGGTAAGAGGGAACCCTTCCTCCTGGCCCCGTTTCCTCCTAGGAGTAAGAGCAGAATCAGTGTAACTCCTGCTCTCTCGCTCTCTCTCTCTCCCTTCTCTTTGCGCAGGGGACGTGGGAAGACTTATGTTACCTGCTTTGTGAATTGAGGGAGAAAAACTGCGCATGCTCAGCTCAGCCGTCCTTCTTGGGAACAAGCTTGAGCTCTGAGCGTCTAGTTCTCTGCTTCCCCCCTGCCGCCATGTTGGGAGATCGTACGCCCCATCCAGCGCTCCTCAGTTGGGTGGGCGAGGTTTCCCAAACCTAAGGGCCAGTGAATAGAGTCTGTTGGCCCTCAACACTAGGCCATGAGCTGCCTCAGAGACCCCCGACAACATACTCATCCATCCATCCAAACAATGTACACCCATCCACCACCTTACACGCATACATTTCCCTTCTCATCTAAAACCCACTCCAATGTACAATCCACCTCACATAGCAACCCCACGCTGTAGGTACAGATGCACACCCTTCCCCTTGCACCTCCCCGCCCACATGCCCTTCCCTACCCCTTTCCCGTGTCCCTACGACAAGCCCCTCCCCGCTTCTCCTCCAATTCCCCTCCCACGCCACCGGGATCTCCCTGCAAGTCATCCTCTTTGCCAACACAGGCAAAACCAGGTCATGTCACAAGGCAATTCTGCCCAGCCCGCCAGATTTTTCACTCAGCTCAGATAGATAACTAAAGGACCATCTTCCCAGCTAATGGGAAAGAAATCTGGTGGGCTCAATTGCTGCCGATATGCATTTAAATGGCTGCGTCTAGGAAGGAAATCTAAAATGAGAGCTTGAAGGGAGGCTGGGACACTGGGGGAAATCTCGCTGTAATAACTGTGTGAGGTGAAGCTAATCAACAGAAAGCTGTGCACTTGCTTGGGGAGAGAGAGAAGACTCTAACACGTGTGCTCGAAAACTTATTGGAATCTTCACATTTTTAATATAATGGCATTATTGTCACGGTTCCTTATGTATAAACTTCGCCCGCCATACATAATGAACGCAGAGCTATTTCCCAGTGCGTGTGATGCTTGGATGTGGGTGCAGGCAGAGGTTATGGGCTTAATGATCTCTTTAGGTATCTTGTAACCCAGAAGTGCAGGCAGAACCTTCATTTGAAGGCAGAGCAGACCTAGTTTAAAGCGAGGCTCTGCCACTTATACACTAGGTGACCTTGGACAGATTTCTTCACTCCGGAAACGTCCATCTCCTTGTCCATAAAATAAAGATAATGGTGCATACCTCCCAGAGTTGAACTGAGGATTCAATAAGTTATATAAAAGCATTGGCAAATAATATGCACTTAATACATACCATTAATAGCCCTGGTTTGAATCTTGCCTCCAATACTTCCTAACGGAGTGACCTTGAGAAGGTTACGTAACCTCCCTGTTCCTCGGTTGCTTCACCGTGAGATGGGGACAATCACAGCCCTCACCTGGGTGAATGCATCAGAGTGCTTAGAGCAGTGCCTGCACTTTGTACATGCTTGATTCACACTAGTTACCAGCAGCATCACCACTGATAGTTAAAGATGCTGAAGATTATCGAGCACCTATTACATGGTGCCTTGAAGGACAGAAGAAAAGGGAACATGAACCCAGGCCATAAGCCTGTGAGCTGCCCTAAAAACCACATTTCTGAGACGTGGATGAAAGAATCAGAATGATGTAACCAAAAGAAGAGAAGACTCAGGGAGATTTGTTTACAAAGCACAAATGCCTAATGGTTTTCACAGAACAAAGAAAATGGGATTGTTTTGTGTGGCTAGAGAGGACAGAGCCGGGACTGGAGTGGGGACGGTGAGGCTACAAGGGGTCCAATTTTAGCTGCGTTCAATGAACTTTTAAATGAATTATCTAACAATGGATGACCAAAAAGGTAAAAAGGATTTAAAAAAACACAACTCTCTCTTGCAGGAAGTGATTAAGTAAAGCCTTAACCATTTAATGGAGGAAATGGGGTCCCGTAATTTGAGGGAAATTTTGATCATCATCCTACGCAATCATGGCTACCATGTCAACATGCCTGTTTGGAATGAGTTCAGCAATTGCTTCTCGTCTACTTTCAAAATGTAGCTTTCCATTAAAATAGGTTCATCACAATGTCCACTTGATGATGTTTTATTTTCCTGGCTGTTATGAATTCAGCTTCAGCCTTAAGGTCTCCTCCTCCCCTAGGCATGGGATAGCCTCAGGATCAATGGTCCTTGGTCTTAGATGAGACTCGGGACACACAGTGTATATGGTCCATGGTGAGGACCATGACAATATCCATGGGAAGTACCTAGCCAGAAGGAACAGCAAGTGCAAAGGCCACGAGGAAGAAGACAGCCTGTCTTTGCCTCTGGAGCAGCAGGAAATGAGATTGGGGGCAAGCAGGAGGCCAGATCATGAACAACGGTCTTGGAGGCCATCATGAGAACTGTGGATTTTATCTCAAGTGTGATAGGAAGCCAAGGGCAGGACTCCAGGGAAGGAAATACACTTGACTTGCTCCACTCCTACCATTCCCCATCTCAGTTAATCTCCTCATTCACCACGTCGCTCGGGCCACACACCTTAGAGTTATCCCTGACTCTTCTCTTTCTCTCCTGTTGGCTCTGTTTTAGAATGGAATGCAACTCTGGTCCTATTGCATCACCTCATCCCTGCCACCTGAGCCAAAGCCATGTACCACCCGGACTGTGGCAGAGCTGTCTCTCTTCCACCCTTAGTCCTCTATCCATCAGGAAGAGTTCCTCTGCACACCATGCACGGCTGCATATATGTACTTGTACTGGTAGAAAGGACTGTTTGCAAGGGGAAAGAGCCATCCTCTTTTCAGGACAGGCAGACTTCTTCCAAAGAAAGAGAACCAAAAACAAATCCAAGAATAAGGAGTTGAGAGATGAGACATCTAAGTCAGAGATGTGGTAATAATGCAAGCTCCCAAGGTCTCTGCAGAAATCCTGAGATGTCTGGGCTTCTACAGAGGGTAGAAGGAGAATCTGAGCCAAATGTATCTGGGTCTTAGGAGGCTGAGAAATTCCAACTCACTTCTATGATAGGAATACATCTAATAAGAGATTACAGAGAAGGAAATACAGCAAACTGGTAAGAGGCGGCTATACAAACACAGATAATATTTTCTTTTCCTCATTTTTCTCAAACTTCGACATTGTCAACAGTGAATATGTTTTATAATCATAACAAATACATTAGAAGTAAAAATCATCAAATGGGATCCCATAAGTTTCTGCATTTCTCCTGGTATAGATTGAACACCTAAGAGAGTAGGACAGGCTCTTCCCTGTTCTAGACAATACATTCCTAATGATGGACTTAAAGCCAGACAGTTGCATGTCACAGACTGGGGCTGACTGTCAATGATGACACCTATGTACCTTTGATGGGCGCTGGGCCGTATACATATCTCCCCCATCCTAAGCCCGTGCTGCCAATGTTTGAGATCTGAGCACAGGATAGCTCGTTCACCCCAGTACATTGCATTTTGCAGAATTCCATCTGGAGTTGCAGGCTGCTAAGACTTTTTCTTTTTTTCTTTTTTGTGGTGGGGGAAGGGGGCAGAAGGAAAGGGAGAGAGAGAGAATCTTAAGCGGGCTCCATGACCAGAGCACAGCCCAATGTGGGGTTTGATCTCATGACCCTGAGATCATGACCTGAGCCAAAATCAAGAGTTGGACACTTAACTGACGGAGCCACCAAGGGACCCCATGCTGAGACCTCTTCTGAGTCTGGATCTGTCTTCCAAAACATCCACAGACCCTCCCAGCATCCTGTACCTGGAAAACTGATGTATGCATGCCATTCACATCTTCATTCAGTTATAATATCTAACAAATATTTACCAAGCATATTCCATGGGTCCGGCCACATTTTAAGAGCCTTACATGTATTAACTCAATCTTCACAAGTCATAGATAGATGCTAGCATCATCATCATTTGATAGATGAGCAAAATGAGGCATCTGGAGGTTGAGTATCTTCCCCAAGACCTCAGCAAATAAAGGGGCAGAGGGTGGGATTTGGCTCTGTACTCTTTGACCCCACACTACCCAGCCTCTCAAGTGGTTCCTGAGGTCCTGCTCTGGGCCAGGCTCTCTGATAGTGATGTAGACACAGAAAGGACTAGGTGCCTCCCTGCAGAGAGCCTAGGAGGTGCTGTGGTTAAATGCAGTCAGTGCTATGCTGACTTTCCTACTGTGGTCTTTGGGCAAGTTACTTACCCACTCCGTTCTTTGGCTTCCTCCTCTGCAAAAGGAAGCTGAAATTAATACCTGCCTTATGGAACTGTCGAGAGGATTAAATGAGTTAACACAAGTAAGGTACTTAGAGCACCTGACACATACTAAGTGCTCAATTAACATTACAGATTATTATTATTATTATTATTATTATCACTATTGTAGGATATAATGAGACACAAAAAGAGGAGTGCTCCGTGTCTCCTAAGAGGTCTTCAGAGAGGTGCTAAGAGCTGAGTATTGGAGGAAGAGAAGGCCTTTGCTGTCTGTAAGCAGCAAGCAGGAGCTCGGGCTTTGAAGGCCACGGGACAGCAGTAGCCAAGGCCCAGAGGCCGACAGGCCTGAAGTGGCACATCTTCACTCCCTGTGGGCATTTAACCACAGGCTGTTGTTCTCCCCCCACCCTGGAAGCGGGGGGCAGCTTCCACTGCTGACCTGTGCAAACCACCCTAATGTGTGGCCTCTGGGGTTGGATGGCAACTGAAGACTTTTTCTGGGCTTTAGCTCTGTTTAGCGCTGGAAGAGGGCAAGCTTCTGCTTCAAAGAGAAAAGGCAGTTGAAAGGCTTATGAAAGGGCTTAGGAGCCTTCTTGTACATCAAACACGCCTTACAAAGCAACATTTTGATGAGTTAAGTGCAAATGAATCAGAAACACAAGGATTAAATTTCCCTTGAAATACACATAGGTTTAAAGATTAAGAGGAAATTGCCTAGCGAAACGTGTTTCAGGTTAAACACTGAGAAGGAGTTCAAGTTGGTTCCTGTCTGCCACTTGCCTCTATGATTAGTGTAAATAACAACAGTAATAATAGTATCAACACCGCTCGATATACTTCTGGCTCCCTCAGGGCCCACAGAAAGCTGGTAGGTAGGTGCAGAAAATGTTTAAACGTAATGATCGAAATGGAAGGACACCCAGGGAACCAAGATGGTACGCCAGAGATGGGCAGCTGTCTGCTACGCCAGTTTCTGCTTTCCTGCTCGGCTCCCAGCTGGACTACATCTCCCATGCTGTTTCAGCCGACAGAACATGGGCAGAGCAGGGTAGATCAGGCTCTGGGTAATCTTGAAGGCCATGTGTTGAAGACGGCAGAGTCTTCGTCCATCCCACGGCCAGTGGACGTCGTGTAAACCCAAAATAAACTATCGTGTGAAGCCATCAAATTTTTAAGATTTCTTGCCACAGCAGCAAATGTTACTTTCATGAAGACAGATAATTGAAGGGCCACATGGTGGAATAAAAAGAAATTCGGACCATAGGTCAGGGCACATGAGTTCTAATCTCTGCCTCGAACACAGGGTGTGGGGCTCTGGGCCAGGCCCTTCCCCCACTCTGGGTCTCAGTTTCCCTTCTGGTAAAATGAGGAAAGTAGACGAGGTGCTTGCCGAAGCCCGGCTATAAGGTTGCAGATTAAATGATTCCAAATAACACATTTCAAATTGAATTCTCTTCTGGTCAACCAAGGTTTATTAAACACCCACTACTTTTCAAGCATTGGAGCTGCAGAGACACGCAAGTCCAGCCATTAAGAGTATAAGCTTAAGGATAAATGACTATAATATAAGAGAGCAGAAAGCAAATGATAGATGATAGATAGATTAGGGAGAGAGAGAGAGAACCGATCAGATTTGCCTGGTAGGAAGTGGAAGCATAAGCCATCAGAGGGGCGCCTGGGTGGCTCAGTCGGGTAAGCATCTGCCTCCGGCTCAGGTCATGATCCCAGGGTCCTGGGACCGAGCCCCACATTGGGCTCCCTGCTCAGTGGGGAGTCTGCTTCTCCCTCTCCCTCTCCCTCTGTAGCTTTCCCTGCTTGTGCTCTCTCACTCTCTCTCTCTCTCTCAAATAAATAAAGTCTTTTGAAAGGAAGAAAGAAAGAGAGAGGGAGGGAGGGAGGGAGGGAGGGAGGAAGGAAGGAAGGAAGGAAGGAAGAAAGAAAGAAAGAAAGAGAGAGAGAGAGAGAGAAAGAAAGAAAGAAAGAAAGAAAGAGAGAGAGAGAGAGAGAGAGAAAGAAAGAAAGAAAGAAAGAAAGAAAGAAAGAAAGAAAGAAAGAAAGAAAGAAAGAAAAAGAAAAAACAGAAGGAAAGAAGCCCCTAGAAGACAATGACATCTGAACTGGGAGGAGAGAAGGCTGCTGCAGGGCTGACAAGGTGGGAGGTCTATTCCATACAGATCCAGGGACTTCATAGTTGAAAGGGCTCTTATTTCACAGATGGAGAAACTAAGGCCCAAAGGATTTAATTAGACACACTGCTGATTAGTAATAGCAAACTTGGGGGTCATTAATAAATTTCCCAGAATTTCAGTCCCAATCCAGAATTTTTTTAACAGTGAAAACCCCTGGGAGGTGAGCAGGGCATTCCGCCGCCAGGGTGGGGGTAAGAGGATCTGTCTTAGTCCATTCGGGCTGCTGTAACAAAATACCACAGACTGAGTAGCTTATCGACAAAATTTATATCTCACAGCTCTGGAGGCTGGAAGTCTGAGACCATGTGCCCGCATATGGTGGGGGAGGACCTCTTCCTGGTCACAGGCTTCTTGAGTACCTTCAGTGGCAGAAGGGGTGAGGAGCCCTCTGGTGCCTCCTTTGTAAGGTCACTAATCCCATTCACTAGGCCCCACCCTCATGACCTTATCACCTCCCAAGACCCCAACCCCTAATATTATCACCTTGGGCCTTGGGATTTCTACATAAGAATTTGGGGAGGACGCACACATTCAGACCGGAGCAGGAGATGTATTTGTTTTCCATGGTTGATGCAACAACTTGCCACAAATTTAGTCGCTTAAACAATGCAAATTCATTTATCTTACAGTCGTGTAGGCTGGGAGCCCAGCAATGGGTCTCTCTGAGCTGAAATCAAGGTGTCAGCAAGGACTGAATTCCTTTTTGGAGCCTCTTGGTGGGCAATCCACTTCCTTGCTTCTAGAGGCCACCAGGTCCCATCATTACATCCTGAGTGTCTAGAACAGCACTTAGTGCAAAGTTGATGTTCCTCTCAAACTTCTGGAGGCCACTTGCATTCCTCGGCTCGTGGCCCTTCCCCTCCACATTCAATGCCAGCAGGGGTGAAGGGGAGACTTCTGATATTGTACCTCTCTGACCTCCTCTGCTGCCCTCGTCTCATGCTTGTAGGGATCCTTGTGATTACATTAAGGCTACCTGCATAATCCAGAACATTCTCCCTATTTTAAAGTCAGCTGATTAGCATCCTCAGTACTATCTTCTACTTTAATGCCTCTTTGCCACATCATTAACCATATTCCCGGGTTCCAGGGATTAGGACATGGACATCTTTGGGGGACCATTGTTCCGATTATCACAAAGGAGAGAGTGTCAGTTCATTCTTTCCTTCTTCATTAAGTTCCTGTTGTATGTCATTCACTGCTCTGGGGTCTACAGACAGAGTAACAAGACAGACCTTTTCCCTGCCTTTGCAGAACACACATTCAGGTGAAAAAGACACTGAAGGCGACACAAACCAGGAGTGATGGCTGTCACAACAGAGGAGGTATGGTGCTAAGGGTTAGGAAAACGTCTCCAAACAGAACCCATCTGTATCTTTTTGCCTCGCTTCATACCCAAATTAAGAGGCAAGACATACCTCCCAAACAGGTTAGTCTCTATCAAAAAAAGAAAGAAAGAAAGAAAAGAACAAGAAACAAGATTTATTTTTAATGAACCTGTCTTGGCTCTGAATAATCACTGCTTCCTTTTCTAGGTTGACTTTATTATAGCTTAGTTTGGACTCTTGTTTGAGTGGAACATCAGCCACGTACCGAAGGCTGTTCTAGGTGCTGAGGATACAACGTGATAAAGCTCACAGAGCCTACAGGGAGGTGAAGATGAGTCTGTGTGCAGCCGCCACAGGGCATGACAATGTCTTTACTCTTCAATGTGGGGTCCTGGGGAGCAGGACAGGGTGGGCCAGCGTCACATGGCAGATACTGCAATATATGGACAAGAAACCACAGCCAGGGGTTCACAGGTTAACAAGGGTCAGGAAGAGAGTCTGCTTCAAAACATCAAGAGGTCCGCACTAAAAACAGTCTGATGCCAAAGACAGAGACTGGATTTCAAGGATCAAACCAGCTCATGGGAGCAGGCAGAGAGGAGTCAGAAGGATACTGGGAATGGCATTCAGTGAGCCAGTCCACAGAAGGCACTCCTACATGTAATATGAGCATTAAATAAGATCCAACTAAACTAAGAGATGTCTTCTTGGTCCTCCACAGGTGAGTAAGTGCTTCCAGGTGTGAGGGCAGGTGTTGGCCCAGCATCAAGGAATTGACATGAGGTCATACCTGGGCTACCTTGATGGAGAATGAGAGACACAGACCTCAGCCACCCCCGTTGCCCCCACTGACGGCCAGTCAACCATCAGACATGAAAGTGTGCCCAGCTAAAACCAGAAGAAACACAACTGCTCTAAATATACAATCCCAGACTCAAGAGCTAAATAAATGTTTATTGTGTTAAGCCACTGAGTTTTGGAGAGGTTTGTTACACAGCACTATTATGACAATACATAATTAATATCCATATCCATGCTGCAAGGAACTCTGGGAACAATTTCTAGTATTTTCAGCCTCACTAATGAGAAAGAATAATGGCTACTGGGTAGGCAACCAACAACGTCTACTACAGCAGCCAAGAGGAATGACAAATATCTACAAGTCCAGAGAAAAGCAAAGATAATGCCAGTGCTTCCATGTAACTCTTCAAAAGGGATTGGCCAATGGGTGAAGGGTTAAGCAAGGAATGAGATCAAAGTAGCCAAGTCCTTATGCAGCCAAGATTTATCGTGTCTTTCTGCCTGAGTTGTGATGATAAATACATCAGGGACTGTATTATCAGCAAGACAATTGCAAAATCATGGGATGGCTCCCTGTAATACAGAATTCATGAGCCTCTGGAAATAGTCTGTATTAAAGCACTTCCCCCAGGTCATTTCAGCAGAGTTCAGACATTCACATTTTTAATACGTGGTCCAGCTGAGTTCCCACACCCGGCAAATTCCCCAGAGAGCCCTCACAACTCACCCCTGGTGTGGTCCAAACCAAACCCCACAGCAAAAAGTGGAATTAACCCATGTTCTTGGCTGGCTCTTCCACAGTCCCTTGTATTCGGGTTGTGTGTTCTATTTCCAAATAACCTCCATGATCTCTTGGAACCCTTCCCTCCACCACAGGAGGTTGATGTCAGCCCTCATCTCAGATGAGAACACTGAGGGCTGAGAGGTTGTCCCTTGCCCACTGTCATGAACAAAATGAGGAGAAAGCTCTCACTCCCTCTGCCTTGCAGCTCTATCCGGTGGGGGCTCCCTGTGTCTTCCCCCTTCACCTAACTTGAGTCTCTGTTCAAACACCACCTTTTCAAGGACAGCTTCCTGAACCACCCTTTCTATATTTCTACCCTGTGTCTTTCCCTCACCCTGTTTTTTTTTTTTTTCAGGTGTTTTTCTTTTTTCTTTTTTTTTTTTATTATTATGCTATGTTAATCACCATACATTACATCATTAGTTTTTGATGTAGTGTTCCATGATTCATTGTTTGCGTATAACACCCAGTGCTCCATGCAGAACGTGCCCTCTTTAATACCCATCACCAGGCTCACCCATCCCCCCATCCCCCTCCCCTCTAGAACCCTCAATTTGTTTCTCAGAGGCCATAGTCTCTCATGGTTCGTCTCCCCCTCCGATTTCCCCCCCTTCATTCTTCCCTTCCTGCTATCTTCTTCTTCTTCTTTTTTTTTTTTTTAACATATAATGTATTATTTGTTTCAGAGGTACAGGTCTGTGATTCATCAGTCTTACACAACTCACAGCACTCACCATAGCACATATCCCCCCAGTGTCTATCACCCAGCTACCTCATCCCTCCCACCACCCACCACTCCAGCAACCCTCAGTTTGTTTCCTGAGATTAAGAATTCCTCATATCAGTCTCACTCTGTTTTATTTTTGCTAATAACTCTTATGCTGCCTGACATGGTATCCCATATTTCCCTATTAATTTCTAGTAAGTCTCCTTGATAAGCATGCAAGCTTTCTAAGGGCAAGAACCTTGTTATGCTTACAACTATAGTCCCAGTACCTATGGCAGTGACTGACATATAGTAGACAGTCAAGAAATATTTGTTAAAGAAATGAATGAATGAATGAATGAAAGTGATAATCAGGTTGACCTTTACTCCGCACCTGTGGAGGCTCAGAGCTGTCCAGGGTCATTCTAACTCTGATCTCTTGTTTCTGCAGAATGTATCTATCAATGGAACAGTTCCCTTCTGCTCATGTTTCACCTCTTTCCCACACCACTTAAACCCAGTGAGAAACCCAGTTCTCTCCATAATCGTCACTGGGAACTTTCCATGCACGCAAAGCATTCTCAGGCATAGTCAACTTTACTCATCGTTTGGCATAGGGAGTGAGAGAAGGGACTGACATCATATGAAGATGAACAATTTCACAGCAAACACTAGACATCACAGCTTTTAAGATGCCCTCTGGTCCTATTACCATCAAGGAATTTCCAGCGCACTTCCCCCAGTCCCTCATCCTTCTTGCCACCTCAAGCTCTCCTTCTCCTTGCCCTGCCCCTCCCTTCCCTCTCACCTCTCCTTCCTAAGTAAAATAGTGCTTTGGGCATCTCTTCCCAGTGATTTACCTGCCACGGCCCCTCTGCCCCACAAAGGTATTTTCATGAACGAAGACAACATCTTCCCTAGAAGAAATTCATGTCCCAGGTTTTAAAAAGTTTGCCCTACAATGCTGGGGAAGATCGAAGAGGATCAGAGCTCCCTGGGGTGTAAACACAAAGCAAGTTGGAGACCACCACCCTTTCTGATATACCTATACATCCACTGCCTTGTTGAAGCCTCCCAGACATGACATAGAGACTATGTTCTCCATGATGGAAACTAGATAGCTGAACCTCAAGGAAAATGAAACCTGCTTTCAGTCACTGAGCCAGTATTCAAATTCAGATCTGCATTCTAATGATGTCACAAACTGTCCATCTTCACCCCCCTGCTCCTCTCCTGGTTTCAGCAAATAGCATTCAAGCCGGGCACCTCGGAGTCCTCCTGGAGTCTCCTGCTCCTTCACTTCTTGTACCTTATCTCCCCTTAGTCTCCCTAAATATCACTCAGCCCAGCATCCATACCCCTTGCCTGCCTCCTCTGCCACAGCCGTGGCCAGCATCTCTCCCCTGGACATGGCATTCTAGCCCCTACCCATACCCCCACCTCCAGAATGGCTTCCTCCAGACCCCTACATCAAACTGCTGCCAATAGGGTCTTAGTAACATATGTCTGGTTGTGTCACTCTCTTGATTACAAACCTTCCATGGCTCCCTATTGCCTTAGGAGGAGGACCAAATTCCTCTCTCTGGCCCACATGGCCCTTCAAGATTTGGGCCTATAAATGTTCCCACTACAGCCCTTATACTGCAGACAGAGTAACAACTCTTCTCCGTCACTCCTTCTCTCTCATTACCACCCTTTGCACAACTAACGCGTTCTCTTCTGTCTTTGTCTTCATCTCCCACATTCTCTTTGTCTGAAAGTTCTTACTCTTCCTTCATGGCTCAGCTCACCGTCCTCACTCTCGCCACACACCCAAGCCACCTTCTTCTGGACTCCACAACAGCCATGCTTGTTCTAACACTGGCCTCATCACAGTGGACCACTTTACTCGTCCAAATGCCCCACTAAACCATGACCATCTGGAAGGCAGGGACTGAATAATTTTACTATCTCCTCAGTGCCTGTGCTTTGTGGGTGCTGAACACATAGTAAATAACCAGTGAGTATTTACTGAATGAATGAATGAATGAATGAATGACTTAAAATATCCCCTGACTCCTCTACCACTAAAAACGACACACAGAATCACCATCACCCCACCACTACCCCGCTCTGTCATATTTTATTCTCATTCTTGGTAATTTCATGAATCAAGTTTTTTGTATAAATTCTCTTTAAAGGAAAGTGCTTTTCTGCAGGCCACCCCAATTCCTCCAGATCCTCTGACCCAACTTTGAAAAACATTGAGTTAATAAAATGAAGTCTTATTCTATGAAAATGTCTTTTGATGATGAATAAGGACTGCTAGAGAAGTTTGGCCATAAAACCTATAAAAATAAAGAAGGAAATGAAAGCAAAATAATAATAATAAACTCTCATAACTCAAGGAGCCTCAAGAATATGTTTGCAGACCCCCAAGTTTCATGACCCCAGTTTGAGAAACACTGGATTAAACTCTTAGAACTGAAGAAAACCCAAGACCACCTTATCCAACTTTCTTGTCACACAAATGAAAAAGCCGAGACCCAGAGAGGGGCGTGGTTTGTTCAAGGTCACACAGTAATGCAGAGAGAATCCGGAACTCCTGGTGCTTAGTTGTTCTTGAATCTACTTTCCCTTCTGAATTATCTTGATAGCTATCCCCCTAATCATATAATTACCACCTCCATCTACTTCATTTTTTGCTTTGGTTTGGTTGGCTTGGTTTATTTAAAAGAAGTAGGTATAAAATATGTCCTCCTCCCCACCCCACCCACACCCCCACAAGAAAAAAACCTATTTTCTTGAGGAACTTAATTCCCCAAACTCAGTAAAGTAGCAGATGTCCAAAGCCTTTCAGGAATCGTTAGCCTTTTCTTATTGTCGATGGAAAAAATGGCAGACTGGTACAAAAAGATATGTTTCCATGTACATTTCTCTGGGAAACAGAAACAACTGCCACCAAGAGAAACATGCCCAGAGATGACCCTCGCAACCTGAACGTTTCCCACAGCCATGCAGGTGCCTTCACTCACACCTCATGCATTCCTTTAACAAGTATTAACTGAGCACATAGTGTGTGCCAAAGTCCGTCCAAGTCAGAAAACTGAGTCTCAAGGAAAGAAAGTGACTGGCCCAAGATCTGACCCAGTGAATGGCAGACCCCAGATGCAATTAGAATAAACTAACTCATTTAATTTGAATTCCCTGGGCTCTTGAAAACAGTTTGCTTTAGAGCAAAGATCCCACGCAAAACTGGTCGATGGATCTGACGGAGACATACACTTTAAAATAATAAACAAGAAACCATTTATAAGGAAAGAAAAACTGAAGGGCAGAAAGTAATGAATCACCATTGCAAGTCGCACAAAAAGAAAAATTAGTTCATAAAAATGCAGTTGGATAAATAATAGCTTATTTCATCATGTAAATACGTCCCCAAAATAACTTCATTGAAACGAAAACATCTATCGCAGCCCAAACTATTCATCACACTAACGTATATCTCTAGAATCCTAACAAATTTATGAAAATGTTATATTCCGTAATCTTCCTGATCCAATGCAAATAAATAGTTGTGCTTCGACCGTCTCATTACGAAATGATTAATCACAGCTGCCAAAAGCAGCCGAGAAGCTAATTTTGATTTCTCACATTGTGGGTGGCATTTGGGGGAGTCTCCAAGGACTGTATTTCTGAGTATGGGACCTTCTGGAATAAAGATCTCATTCCTCTGCCTCCCTCCATCGGGGCCAACATGGGGAAGAATCATCATTCTCACTCTGAAGCTGAGTACAGCTTTTTCTAGCTAAAGAAATTCAAGAGCTTCTTGTTGGACAGAATGAGTCAGGAGAGGAAGGAAGGAAACTAATATTCACTGTGGTCATTTTATTTTATCCTCACTACACCTGCCCCGCACAGATGAACTACAATTATTGACCCCAGGTGAGAAAATTGAGGTCCAAATCTCCCCCAGATCACTTAGAGATCAGCCTAGCAGTAAGGTGACCTCCTTGTCTAGGCTCGCCCAAGACTTTGGGCACTGCAAGTGCCATGTCCCAGAAACCCCCTCCCGTGTCAGCAACTGGGACAAGTCGTCACCATAACCAGTGGCTCAAATGTGGGTTTCTGTGATCTCAAAACACTATCCTCGTTGTATTTGTACAATGCCACCTCTCCCAAGAAATCTTCGGGGACCCATTTTGGTGCCAGAACCCTCTGGGCTTGGAGACAGAGGACAGCACTTGAATCCCAGCTTAGCTTCTAGTCCTAGAAGTCATGTGCCCTCTGGTGTGGCTGCTAAATCTCTGGCATAAATTGGGGTGGGAAGAAGATGGAGATCACACTAAATCATCTCTACCCCTGAGGTCCCCCTGCCCTCTTGCTATCGGCCCCATACAGACCATCCTGGACTTAAGAGTGGAGATGATCATAAAACTTCTCCCACCTCTGTTTAAAATCCTATTCAATTATCTATGTAATTAGGAAAAAAAAATTTTTTTTAACTTTTATTTTAGAAATGCTGTTCCAGTTTTTAAAGAGTTTATTTTGGAAAGGATGCTAGTTCTTGTAGGAAAAAAAAAAAAGTTTCTGGCTGAAACTGTGAATTTTGTAACTGCAAGTTCTTTCAAAGGCAAGAAGGCAGGCTCTTGAAAGGATGGTTACTAAGGAGACAATTGTATTTAAATTATCAGCTCACAATAGACCCAGCAAAGATATTGATTGGAAGTGAGAGGGTAAAATTATTTTCTTCAAACTGGGGAAAAACCGAGGGTCTGGCTAGAGGCTCACCCTTCCCCAGGTGGAGAGAGACAGTGATTGTAATGGTTTCCTTTGTTTAATTGCAGATGGCTAAGAACTGAAAAAAGATGCTTGTTCTTTTTCTCCATAATAGTCTCTCCCTCCGGTAGCTGGACCTGGGAGGAACGAGCATAGAGAGAAGGGAAATGGGTTGTGCTCACCAAGGTAATGGTTCACAGGGAAGTTTTCCTAACAATCCTGAAGCCACATCATAAACTAATAATAGTAAAAACATGTGTACTCCTGTCTACGTGCGGGAGATTTTTTTTAAGTAATTCCCTATGTGAGCACATTTAAGCCTCACAATAACCCAATACCCTCATTATTATTATTATCATTTCCATTTTTTTTGAAGATTTTATTTATTTATTTAATTGACAGAGAGAGAGAGAGAGAGAGAACACCAGCAGGGGGAGTCCGAGAGGGAGAAGCAGGCTTCCCGCGGAGCAGGGAGCCAGATGCGGGGCTCGATCCCAGGACCCTGGGATCATGACCTGAGCCGAAGGCAGTCGCTTAACCAACTGAGCCACCCAGGCGCCCCTATCATTTCCATTTTACAGAGAGGAAAGCTGAAAAGGATTAAACAAGCAGCCCGAAGTCTCACAAACATACTTGGCACAGCTGGGATTTGAACCCAGGTACCTACCTCAGAATCCACGCTGCCTCCTCTGCATCAAGGCTGCCTCTCGGAGGTTTAAGCTCTCATTGGCATAAAAACTCTATCGCTTAGGGACAAACTCCAGAAAAAGGGTCTTCAATTAAAGGTGTCCAATAGAGCTAGAAAGATATGTGTAAATAAGCCCAGAGAGGAACCTGGGACTTGACGAAGACATAACCAATACATTTAAGGAGTAGTGATCCAATTAACACTTGTGTCTAGGTGTGCTCTGTCTCCTTCTTAACAGGACAGGAATATCATTTTTATCCCCTGCTGACTTAGGGGTTGTTTAATATCAGAGGAACAGACCATCTGTTTGTGTGAAACCCCTTGTAGTCTACAAGGAGCTTCACATCTATTTGATCTTCTTAACAACCTTCTGGGAGAAAAACCTGGGGTGTCATTCTCTCTGTTTTACTGTTGAGGAAACAGATTTTGATGCAGCCCCAAGCCTAGAGAGTCGGGGTCTTCTAAATCCCAGCCCTCCTGCTCCTTCCATTTTCTCAGGCTACCTGTTGAACAGGATCTTCATTTTACTCACCCCTGGAGGCTCCATCACCACCTACCTCTTCCTTAAAGCCTTCCCAGATCCCTGCCCTCCTGCAGCTCCTGTCCCACCCCTGGGCTCTGTGTGCCCCCAACCCAGCACTGAACCAGGAAGGTGGTAACTGCACTCACTCATGTCTCTGATCTTCCTCCCCTACTCCAAATGTGAGCCCCTGGGGCAATCGCTTCTTTTCCACCTCTCCACCCTATGCCCAGCGCTGTGCCTGGCACCTAGAAAATGCCCAGAAAATGTTTATCAAATAAATGATTCAGGGAATGATCATTCCAGAGTCTGGCGACTTCATATGATTTGAGTTACTGCATTTTCTCCCCTCTCTAGAAAGAAAAGCTCCCAGACAACCCCTCAGCTGTGTTCAGATATTGTAAATAATTGATCATAAAGATGAAACGCACAAGCTGGACAGAGACCAGGGAACCTGTCAATATCGTGGGAATAAATCTCCATTCGCAGGGGCCCAGAGCTTGAGCTGGCTTCCCAAGGCCATTAAGCTATCACTGCGGCTCAGGCATTAGTTGGAATAAAGTGTTTGTGTTTGTTTGTTATCATTTCTTAGTAAAACTAATTAAGGAACTAATTGATTGTTTTGTTGTTCTACTAATTAACTCCATATGGTGCCCATTTCCATGGAGATAGACTATGAGTTATGGGAAGGACTCTGATTTAACGTGTCGTTGCTGGGTTTGGGGACAATCCTTTAGAATTAAGTATCCTTTCCAATCTCATTTCCTTTCATTGCCACAGCCATGTTCTTGGCCTCCCCGGCTCCTCGAGGATGGGGAGACGGGGCCTGCCAGGGCCGGGTAGGGAAGAGTGGGGAGGAGGGAAGAGCTCAGGGCTGGAGCAGGTAGTGGAGAAAGCCTTGGACTCAGATGATAATACCTGTGGCCGAGGCTTCCATTTTTAGTACCTATTGTATACCTGGGGTCATGCTAAACGCTGTATATACATTACCGCAGACCCTGCCGATGACCAACACCCACGTTAGTGGTCCCATTTTGCAGAAAAAGAAACTTGAGTTCTCAGAGTCACTTGCATAAAGTCATCCAGCTAATTGATGTGTTCATTCACATCAATTATTTTATTCAACAAATCCATACTCAGCACCCTCAATGGATGAGGCACAGTTCTCACCTCTGGAAGTAGCTCTGAATCAGATTCAGTCTTTCCCCCATGGGCCGTATGTTCTAGAAGGGAAAACAGATAATAAATAAAACAAACAAGATTATTTTAGGCAATGACAAAGGCAAGAAAGAAAATAAGTCCAGGTGGTAAAAGAATGATGGTGGTGCCTTTTTAAATTCGTTGGGTAGGGGGTGCCTGGTTGGTTTAGTTGGTTAAGCATCTGCCTTCAGCTCAGGTCATGATCTTGGGGTCCTGGGATTGAGTCCCACCATGGGCTTCCTACTCAGCAAGGAGTCTGCTTATCCCTCTCCCTCTGCCTCTGCCCTTCCCCCTGCCCGTGCTCTCCCTCTCCCTCTTTCTCTCTCTCAAATAAATAAATGTTTTATTTATTTTTTTAAAGATTTTATTTATTTATTTGAGAGAGAGAGACTGAGAGAGAGAGCACATGAGAGGGGGGAGGGTTGGGAGGGTCAGAGGGAGAAGCAGACTCCCCGCCGAGCAGGGAGCCCAATGCGGGACTCGATCCGGGGACTCCAGGATCATGACCTGAGCCGAAGGCAGTCGCTCAACCAACTGAGCCACCCAGGCGCCCTAAATAAAATATTTTAAAAAATCTGTTGGGTAGGAAAGACCTCCGTGAACAGGTGACATTTGAGCTGGAATTGGATTAGAAGAAGAAAACAGCCATGTGACTATCGCAGGTGAGAGCCTTCTGGACAAAAAGAACAGCAAACAGAATGCCAAAGCGGGAAGGAGCTTACGGTGTCCCAGAACCCACCAGAAATCCAGGCAGAGGGAGCCAGGGGGAGAAGGGAAGGAGACGTGAGGTCAGAGGGCAGGGGACCAGGCCATGAGGCCCTTAGATATCTCAGTAGAGTCTAGATTCTCTTTGTGTGGACAATTCAGTCCACCTGACTCTAGAACTCACGTCCTTCTCTTAGCTTGTGCTATGAGTACAAGTACAAGCCTGGGCCATCCCACAAACACAGGCAGGAACCCACCAAGCACCTTGACTGGATGCTGGGAAGCAGTCCTGACAGGGTGCTTTGAGACAGACCTGCTCGGCGGCTCCTGACCTTGGGTCCTCAGATTCTCAAGAACCAGAGAAATTAGTCTCAGGACACCTGGCCCAGGAATGGAAATGCCCTTTCCCTGAAATCAGGCCCCAAAGCTTAGGTCAACCTTCCTTGAAGGTCTAGGTCATAGTGTTACTGTTACTGTTCAGTAAATATTCACCCTCCTTCCCCTCCCATGGCGAATGGGATATCCTTCCCCACCAGTTGATGCTGGGCTGGGCCACGTGACTTGCTTTGGCCAAAGGAATGCCAGCAGATGAGGTGCGAGCACAAGCTTTACATGCGGGTTGGCTGGGCCTCGTACTCTAGTGATCTGTCATGAGACAGCATCTCTGGCAGCTGCTGTCCTTCAGCCTAGTCCCCAAAACAAACCCATGGTCTAGAGCCAAGCCTAGCCAACCACCATTGGGAACAGAGTTACCCAGCAAAACCTAGCCTAGATCCGCTAAACCACAGTTGACCCACAAGCTGGTAAGCTGAAGAACAAATGCTTGCCGTTATAAGCTACTGAGCTCTAGGGATGTTTGTTACATGGCTTTATTGTAATGATAGCTGATTAGTATACCTACTATGTCCAAGCCCTCGACTAGAGGCTGGAATGCAGAAATAAACACAGTTAAGGAATTTTATCTACCTTTGAGGAGCTGAGAGTCTAATAATGACTCTTTTTTTAAAGTCATACTTATATTAACTCAAGTCAGAAACACTAGTTTTACCCTAATTGCTACCCTGATTGGTAGTTACATAATCACAAATTTTAAAGGCAGAACATTAAGCATAACTTAGTGCACATAAAGGCTGTGGTGACTAATAAAGGGAAGTCATGGTGTGGTCGAAGTTTGCAGCCTTGGGAGTCAGATGTACTGAGTTCGAGTCCTGATTTTGCCATTTAGTAGCTGGATGACTTTGGAAAAGAAATGCAAACTTTCTGGGCCCTGGTTTTTACATCTCTACAATGGAAAAAACAATGTCCCCTTCCCAATGAAGTTGTCAGGGTTTGTTAAGAAAATATATGTCAAAAGCCCAACATGATGTGGTTCTTCAGACACTCCCCTCTTAGTTGTAGGTTCTTAATAAACACGTAAGGGACAGCTTCCATATAAGGTGGGGTTTAGGTGTCCAAATTCCATTGCCAGCACCCTTCCACTTTGAGGTTTCCTGAAGAGGAAACTATCCACAAAGTATCCCAATGAAGAATCAAGTAAACTGTATTAACAGAAAAGCTAATAACCCCCAAAGCAGGGCTTCTGTGTCAAAGTTGAGTTCAAGAAGGAGGCTGAGGCCAAGAAGCTAGGAGCAGCTTCTGTTTCCTCCACCTGGCCTGCCCCAAACAGCCACAAGGAAGGAGGAAATCCATCTGCCTCTCCCTCATCACAGGCTGGAGAGTGAGCTGGGGGCTGGCTGACCATCTGCCCTCAGACTGGATGTTTCCTCTCCCATGTCATGGACACGGTGAGTGCCAACACGTGGAGGGTCATGGCCTTTCCATAAAGTGACCATGACGAAGGCCTCCAAGGGGAGGAGGGAGCATGGCTGGTGGTGCTTCCCAATGGGGAGAAGACTCCAGAGCAGAAGTTCCATCCTCCCTGAGCCTAAACTGAAATGAATACTAAGGGGTAGAAATATTTCCCCTTGTTTCCTCCAAAAATTGAATTATCAGATGTTTAATGTGACAGCCAAAAGAAAAAAGAAGAAGAATGTGTTTTTTGGTGCCGTGCCACAAAGAGAGATTTCAGATTGATGGAGGTGACTGCTGCACTCCATTTGGCTGGACATAGTAGGTATACTAATCAGCTATCATTACAATAAAGCCATGTAACAAACATCCCTAGAGCTCAGTAGCTTATAACGGCAAGCATTTGTTCTTCAGCTTACCAGCTTGTGGGTCAACTGTGGTTTAGCGGATCTAGGCTAGGTTTTGCTGGGTAACTCTGTTCCCAATGGTGGTTGGCTAGGCTTGGCTCTAGACCATGGGTTTGTTTTGGGGACTAGGCTGAAGGACAGCAGCTGCCAGAGATTTGACAAATCATCCAGTTCTGAACACCATGGCTTCAAGTGGACATTAATACCTACCATGTACTGAGAAGCTCATTTTATATTTGAGACACCAAAGTCTAAATAGATCAAGTGACCATCTTGAGTTCATCCAGCTGGAAGTGGCAGAGTCAGAACTTGAACCCCTCTCTCCCTGACTCTGTAGCTTGATCTCTTGGGGCCTTTGCATAATCGTGATGGTGGTTAGGGGAAGGCTGGTGTTTGTCAGACTTGTGGGCAGGCAGGCCTCATCTAGTTCCCTCTAGAAATTGGGCTTAGGAATATCAGACTATCAGTCAGGTAGCAAATACTGTGACATTCCTTCTATATGCCAGGCACTGTTCTAGACCTGGGGGATACAATTGTGAACAAGAGAGTCAGGATCCTTTTCCTTGATGTGCTTAGTTTCTAGTGGGGTGAAAGAGCAAACAAGGAAGGGAGGGAGGGAAGGAGGAAGGAGAATGGACAGAAGGAGGAAGAAGAAAATGTCAGTTATCCATCTGTTATAAAGAACACACTATCGGGTGCCTGGGTGGCTCAGTTGGTTGGATGACTGCCTTTGGCTCAGGTCATGATCCTGGAGTCCTGGGATCGAGTCCCGCATCAGGCTCCCCCTGCTCTGTGCAGAGCCTGCTTCTCCCTCTCCTTCTGCCTACCACTCCCCCTGTTTGTGCTCTCTCTCACTCTTTCTCTATCAAATAAATAACTAAAATCTTTAAAAAAAAAGGGGTGCCTGGGTGGCTTAGTTGTTAAGCATCTGCCTTCGGCTCAGGTCATGATCCCAGGGTCCTGGGATCGAGCCCCACATCTGGCTCCCTACTCAGCGGGAAGCCTGCTTCTCCCTCTCCCACTCCCCCTGCTTGTGTTCCCTCTCTCACTGTGTCTCTCTCTGTCAAATAAATAAATAAAATCTTTTAAAAAATCTTAAAAAACAGAGAACATACTATCAATTAACAGAGAATTCTTGTGAGGCTGAGTGGTTAGTGTTTAGCCAGAATGGTTGGCAAAGGGATCACTAAAGAGTGCCATTTGAGCTAATATCTGAAAGACAAGGTGACAAGCAGGCAGGGGATACAAGCAATGCAAAGGTTTTGAGACAGAAATAAAGTCAGTGGACACGTGCAAGCATTCAAGTAGACACTTGACTATAAAGGTTCAAAGCTCATTGTAGAGGCTCAGGCTTAAAATATAAAATCAAGAGTCTTTTCAGCATGTAAAAGACAGCATTGGATGAGATCATCCACGGAGCACATGCAGCTAGACAAGAGAAGCAGCTGAGGATGCGACCTGGGGTCCTCCAGCACTGAGAAGTCCTTGGAGCCAGTAAAGAAGCCTCAAGGGGTGGCCAGGGAGGGGAGACAGAAGGCCAGGGGAAGTGGGTGTAAGAGAGGATGTGTTTCAAGAATTAGGAAGTGACCATGTTCTGCTCTGCAGAGAACCCAGCATAGTGGTGCTTGGAGCTGGCCTTGGCTTTGGCAAGACTGGTCCTTTGTGACCTTGGTATGAGAAAGCCAGTGGAAGGAGGTGAGAGGAAGCTTGAACAGAGTGGATTGAAGAGAAAACAAGAGCAGAGGAAGGGTAGAGTGCCTAGAACTCTTCCAAAGAAGTCTGTTTCAAAGGGAGGCAGAGAATCAGTACAAAAAGCTGACGGTGATATATAGGACTACTTGTAGGCCCGAGGGACCAGCCCTACACAGAGGAGTCTGTGATACTGGATAAAGAAAGAAAAAGAATTAGTGGGGTCCTTTGAGGGCACAGGAAGAGATAGGACCCCAGGCTCACATGGCAGACTGACCTTCACTGGAGCGACAGACAAATCAGAAACACTGTCCTTGCCCTGTGGCCCACAGGTGAGAGTCCTTGGTGCTCCCAGATGTCTTCTCTTCTTGTGTCCCTCCCTGTACCTGGCACCAAAGCACATGGTCCTGTCATTAGCCCTGTAGTTAAGTGGAACCACCCCTTCCTAGTGCATGCACCTTGTCTGGGCCAAGAGTGTACTTACACTGTGTATCATGTTCTCAGAAACACCGAGATGGTAAGCCCATTTTAGATTTGACAATACATTTGAGTTCAATCCTTGGTCATTCACTCAGCAAAGTCAACCCCTTCCCCTACCCAGGTCTTGGCTTCTTCATCTACCAAATGAGAAGCGGGGCCAGGAAATTCTAGAAGGTCCCAGTGAATTCTCAAAGGGGGCAAACTTGTTATCCCTTGCGCCACTTCAGTTTCCAACAGCCCTTGACACTTTCTGAGAACCGGGAGTAGTGACCACAAGAAGTAGGTTCTCCCACCTATCCCCTCCCCAAGTTTTAGGACAGCCTCCAGCTCACCTCAAATGCAGCTGCTCTCCCAAATCTTCCCAAATCCCCTCCCTGCCTTCTTTCCTCCAGTCCCTGTCTCTAACCTTTCCAATTGTTTATTGCCTCTGATGTTGTCTGAAGCTCCAAGATAATTGTTGCAGGAGAAGCAATCAGCTCATCCTTCTACAAGTCATCAAGACAGACAGGCAAGCTCGGGTATTAGGCTGTCAATTTCCGGGCCCTTCCAAATGTTAGAACAATTTTGGTGAATTACAAGCAATAGAAAATCACTTTGGGTGCTCATTAGGCAGGAGGCAGGAGCGATGATGAATGCTTGGAAGCGTAGGCAGAAGTAGGCTTTCCTGGAGCCACAAGCCCACCTTCCAGCATCTTCTGGGAATGGCTCACTTAACCCTCACTCTTCTGGAGAAAGCCCAAGGATTCCCCCAGGGTTTGATGAATGGAGATAATGCCTCCTGGCCCTGGATAATTCACTGTGCATTTATGGGGCACTCGTTGCCTATGCTGGGTCCCTGGGATGAGTGAGACATACTTGCTATTTGGTTGCTCAGGCCAATAAAAGATGCACATAGAGAGGCCACAAAAGACAAAACAGACCAAGGACTATAGGATGAAGGAGGAAAGAGAGATCGATTCTGACCAGAGGAGGGGAGTGAGGGTGACTTTACAGAAGCGGTACCCTTTGAATGGGGTCTTAAAGAATGAGTAGAACATTAAAATACACACTTGTGGGCGCCTGGGTGGCTCAGTCAGTTAAGTGTCTGCCTTCAGTTCAGGTCATGGTCCCAGGGTCCTGGGATCGATCCCCATATCAGGCTCCCTGCTCTGCGGGAAGCCTGCTTCTCCTTCTTCCTCTGCCTGCAGCTTTCCCTGCTTGTGCGCGCTCTCTCTCTCTCTCTCTGTCAAATAAATAAATAAATAAAATCTTTAAAAAAAATAAAATAAAATACACTCTTGCTCCATGATCAACAACAACAACTACAATAATAATAATAACAATGGTGATGGCTAACACACAATGCTTGTATAATGCTATTATGTTCAAGTCTTGTAACTAAGAGCTTTACATACATGTTAAATTATGTAATAATTCACAATAACTCTTAGGTAGATACTATTATCCCCATTTTATAGAAGAGTAAACTGAGGTATAGAGTGGTTAAGTAATTCCATAAATAATTAAAGCCAATAAGTGTCCACTTAGGGATACAAATTAAGTGTAATAGTGACTTACTGAAAGCAGACCTGGAGTAGTTCTCATAGTTATTTAGGGAAAATGGGAGATGAGTGTTGAATAGAAGGAGCATCAGCCAAGAAGACCAGGGTTCACATCCAGGCTCTACCACCTATAACTCAAGTGGCTACTCAGGTGATTTGGGGGAAATACTTAGATTTTCTGAGCCTCAGCTTCCTTAGAGGAGTCAGCATGGTCCCAGGTATCCAACAGCAACATCCAGAAATAGTGGCTGATGGAAGTCAGCTCCAGAAAACTGGATCTGCCATTCATTCCATTGCTCATGGTATTCATTGAGCACCTGTTGTGGGCCTTACACCAGGTTAAGTACTATGAGGAGAAAGATAAATGAGACCAGATCCTTACTCTTTTGGAAAATGCAATGTGGTAGGGGATGCTTTTAAGTATTAATCTAAGGGTTTGCTCTCAGATTCTGGGATCAATGAATTCTCTCCGTTGGACCCAAAGTCTCCTCTCCCCCATTCCCCAGGCTGCACATGTAGGTATAAGTAATCCTTTGCAGAATATAAAACAAAGGTTGCTGTGAACACTGCCAAATGCAAAGGGAGTCAGATGTACAGCAGCAGAGCTAGATTTTCTGATTGCAGAGATCACATAAGGGACAGAAGAATGAAGAAAGAGAGAGAAAAAACTTGGGAGGGGACCATTAGGACCAGAAAGGATGGAGTGGAGATTTGCTTAGGAAAAGAAAAGGATGTTTCACCTAAAGTGTCAAGGTATGCAGGAACAAAAACTGACTCAGGGGGACTCCACTGGCCAGAAGTCATCCCCATCAACCATTTTCACCCAGTTGGCAGTGGTGTTGGGTCTGTGCCCCACAAACAATGCTCATGATTGGTCCACCCCATGAAAACCATCTCGGGGTCTTTAACACCTGCAAGGTCCCCAAAGCAGAGTATGGATGCCTTGGAAATCTCATGGAATGATCATGACCTGAAAGAAAAGTCTCAACCTCTGACTAAGGAGGGACCAGCAGGGGTCAGCTTGAAATTGCCTCATTTCAATGTCACCTTTTAACTTAGTCCTAGTCCCACTCAATATGTCTTAGGGTAGAGAGGGATGGTCATGAAGCCCAGCAGTAGCAAGACTGAAAGCCTTGAGTAAACAGGAGGTAACAAGATGGAAACATGACTTGGCATAAGAAACACTCCTGAGATCTGAGCCAGAATGGAAGTAGAGGGGCTGGGGAGGGGGCTCATGTTAGGGACAGCCCTAGCCCTGGTGTCAGGATGAAGTCACAGATGGGGCTCAGGGGGCTCCAGCTTGGGGAATAGGTGGACAGTATGGAGTGAGGTAGGGTCTGGAAGCTGGACCGCACTGGATAGGTAAAACTGGATGCAAAATGTTTGCATTTTGATCTCAAAGCCAACTGCCTAAGCCCAAGATAGAAGAAATACAGGTGGAGAGGAGTTTATATGAAAAAGATTTAAGAGTAAGAGATAACTACAAGCTCTGTAGAAGCCAGCCCTAAATTAAACCTGGGTTCGTTACAGTTATCCCGAATGCATCACATTCAGATATACAGTCAGGATGTCATAGAGGCTGGTAGAAAAAACAGGAAACTACAGATGCATGGACCAGTGAGTGGCCTGATAAAAAACACCCAGGCTGAATCATGAGCATTCAGATGCATTCAGAGAATAAGCATCCAGGTGGAAAGTAAAAGAAATTTAACAGCTGTGGACCTCTGAGAAGGCAAAGAATTTGTTTCGTAGCCAGCAGAAGCTCGTCCTGGGGGGTGGACAGTAACAGTAACTATCATCTGCTGGGCCCTCATTATGGGCAGCAAGGCACTAGGTGCTTCAACATTCATGATACTGTTTCAGCTCACAACACTCTGAGGTAGGGGTAGAGGTAGGGACAGTGCTCCCAACAGAGGAAACAGCCTGTGAGAAGGCACTGAAAAGGAGGAGTTGGAGGCTGGGAGTGGACAGCAGAGAGGAGAGTGGGGTGAGACAGATCTGAATAGGGTAAATGAACCAATACCTATAAAGCTCCTAAAACAAAACCTAGTGTGTAGTAAATGCTCAGTGAACTCAGACTCTGTATCATCGCTGCCGTCATAAAGGACTCTGAGAGTCGGGGTTATACCAAGATGGGAGAGGTGTGTTGCAGAAGGGAGAAAGCTCTCTGTCACAGGAGGCATGCAAGTAGTGGTCATCAGGAACATTCAGGGGACTGCAGAAGAGCAGGTTGAAGCATTGGGTTGAGGCAAGGCTTGGATTCACAGGGTCTGGGAACCATTTCAATCATTCCCTGGAAGCCGGGGAACTGAGAGAAAAGGGGCTCAGTAAACATGGAGCTATCTGGGGTGCCCTGAAAGCTTTCTGTGAAGGTGTAGCCCATGTCCCCCATGCATCCAACCATTATCTTCTGCCTGGGCCAGAGGTAAATTCTACCAGAGTCGCCCAGCCCAACCCTGGGCATAAATGCCCCAGATAGGCAGACTTTCTCCCTGGGTCTTAATCCCTTTTGAACTTGTCCTGCCTCCTTTGTTCTCCCATTTTAATGATTCCATTCCCTCCACCAGCCCCCCTTGACAGCCACCATGGATGAACCCCACGGCAGGGAGCCCTATAATTGGCAGCAACGTTGCCAACACTCAGCTGTGCGGGTAGAGAAGCATTTAGTGGTGTTTGTTCTATACAGGGGGGAAAGGGGGGAGTTCTTCAAAACCAAGTAGCTCCAGTAGCTTGTTCAACACGATTTCAAGGTGATAAATTGGACCTGATTTTTTTTGTCATTTTTTTTCCCCTGCCGGTTCTTCTGACAAGTGGCCACTGCTGAGCTTGCTGGAGGAGACAGAATTGCTTTCACCCGCAGCTCATGCCTTCCTGCTGCCTCCTTTCCTCTCCTCCCTCCCTTCTTCCAGGAGCTAACACCACCCAGTGCAGAACCAGCCCCAGGGCAGGGCCCAGCAGACCCAGGATTGCATCTCTTAGCATTCAGGGCCAGGGCTACTGAGTTCTGGAAAGAAAGATCCAGAAAGAAGGGCACTTCCATTCACTGAAGTGGGGCTTTGGGGTCCTTGAGGATGGGGCGCAGAAGCTCAGGCTCTGGACATCTTCTCCCCCTCCTCCACCCTTACTTCTCATGTAGTTCATTCATTCCACAAGCATTTATTGAGTCCCTACTGCATACCAGGGCACTGCACTAGGAATACATAAGTGAACAGAACTGAAAAATCCCTGCCCTTGTGGATAAGAGGAGACATGGGCAATCAAGAATACATATACTAAATTGGGAAATTATATCTATTCAGAGGATGTTGCGTACTATGGGGAAAAAACTAAGCAGAGAAGGGAGGGGTGATCGAGAATGCGGGGTGGGAATGGAGAGAGTTCAGTAAGGTGAACAAGATAGCCCGTCCTGAAACAGTGACATCAGAGCAAAACCCTGAACGTGCTCCTTCATTCACTCACTCCCTCATCACTCCACCCAGACATTCATTCATTTAATCACTAAGCCAACCAACCCTTCCTTCCTCCATGCAATGATCCCCCTAGTCCCTAGTTCTCTCACCCTCTCATTCATACATTCGTTCACGCTCTCACTTACCCAGCAATGTCTCAGGCACTGAGCCCTTTTCACTTCCAACCATAAATATGCCTCATGCCCCCTCTCTTCTGGACCTTTGCATCAACTGTTCACATAACCGGAGATGTGACTTCTGCTTGTCTCCACCTGCAGTGCTTGGCTTAGAATCACCCCCTCCAGGAAGCATCTCTGACTTCCCCTCTAGGCTAAGGGCTCTAGCTCCTGTTTCCATCTCCCACAGCATTGTTCCAACAGTTGACTTCTTAGGCTGACACCCTCACAAGACCATGAGTTCCTTGAATTTGGGGATAGGGTCTTATTCCTACAGCTGGCATTGTCACTTGGCACACAATCAATATTCATTAAATACTTGTGAAGTCAATCAATGGTCAAGAACAGTCTGTGCAGAGAACTGGAAGGAGAATCACTGACCAACCAGGGACACAAACCAGAACGAAGGTGAAGAGAGCAACTGTGCTGAGCTCATCTATGCCCCCATTGGCCGTACAGACCTGAGTAAGCTGCACACTGACCGTATGAGGAGGCATTTTTAACTTCACTTCATAGATGAGGACATGGAAGCTCAAAGAGCTCAAATGCCTTGCCAAAGATCCCATGAGCAATATATGGTCCAGCTGGAATTCACCCCCAAGTCTGTCTGACCCTGCAAACTCTGCTCTTGCCACACCCCTGGGCTGTCTCCCTCAAGACAAATAAAGTCCATCTGGTCACTTTGAGAATGAGCCTAGAGCTCTGGGGCCACATTCACAGGACCCTGGCCCCCACCTTAACTATCTGCTGCTGGCTGATATAAGATTATTTTCCTGATTCTGCATTTAAATGGGCCCAGACCTCCCCAAGACCACAGAGTCCTGGCCTCGGACCTTTTAACTGGTAATTACTCTGCAGCCACAGTGTGAGATCATCCATTAACCTGAGGCCGGAGTGCGCCCTGCTAATCAGGCAGCTCAGATTCCATCAAGCAGCTGGGCTGATTGCAGACCTTAATCATGAAGGGACGGGCACAATCAGACTGCCCAGCCCTCCTCCAAGCCCAAAGGGGAAAGAAAGTTTTATTACAGAGGGGCTGACATTTGGCAGCCTTTGCAAGGAGAGGTTGCCATAGGCCATGTCTCAGCCAACACTTACTTAATATCCATACAAGACCAAAGGAGGAGTAAGAGCTTGGGCCAGGTAGACAGGATGGAGCATGAGAGAGAGATCAAGGGAAGAGAAGGAAGGGAACTCTTTGAGCACTATGGCCCAAACCATGGACCAAGCACTGCCCTGGGAATTCACTTATACTGCCTTTAATCTTCGAATAATGTTGCAAGGTTGGTATGCTTGAGCCTCACAAAGGGGAAGCTCGGGTTCAAGGAAATGAAGACATTTTCAAGCTCATACAACTGGTAAGTGGCAGAACTAAGAATCAAAGGTGAATTTCCTTGCTCCAAAGTCCATGCCCTTTCTACCATCTCCAAGTATCTAACTTCCAGATGGCTGATTTCCTTGCGTTAGGGATGACAAAGCAGTTGACCTGCTGGTTGAGACTGAGGTGCAATGCTCATCATCGCCACAATTGCATTTGAAGAGAGCTGTGATTGACCTGAAGAGGGGGCCCAATAACAGTGGAATTCTAGGCACCATGTGAGATGACTGGGGGGCTCTATCAGCCAGGAGGACCCTCCTGGGCTCTCCCAGTCCCTATTTATAATAATCCCATCCTCTCTAATTTCTTTAATCACTTTGGTTGTGAAAGAATGGCAAGGAAAGCTCTGAAGCTTGAGAGAATATCCTGTAGATCCTCTCAAGAATATCCTGTAGATATTCTTGCCAAACTCTTTGGAGAATAAAAAGAAGAGTTACGATGTTCCCGGAAAGAAAGGTAAGAGATTCACCTTGGAGCAAGGTGGCCTTGTCCTGGGAAGACTTCAGCCTCGGAGTGAAGAAGGTCTAGAGAGGCAGGGCACTTTATGGCCAACATAAGGCAGGCAAGTACTGTCATTCTGTTACCCACACTGACATGATGGCCTGGGAGCCTAAATGGGGTCTAGACAGGTGATCCCAGCAGCTTGCCCAAGACCAAGGGGATTCTTTACCTCCCCCCACAATCCTCCAAATCTAATCCATATGCCTGCCCACTGGGTTCTCCACTCCTGTGCCCCATCTCCCTATGTCACATTGCCCTATTTTATTTACTGCTTTCATAGCACCTCTCTCTGAAATTACCTTCTTTAGTCTGTTCATTATTTGTTTTTTGTCTTCCCCATTAAAATGTTAGCACCAAGGGATCTTGTCTGACTTGTTCACTGTTGTAGATTCCAGCAGCTCGGACAATACCTGGCACATAGTAGGTACTCGATAAATATTTTTTGAATGAAGAATGCTAGAGTTAAGGTCACAGGATGGGTAAAGGATGGGGCCCCTCAGAGAAGAGGAACTAGAGGCAGAATGAGTAGTGGGATCTGGATTGTTGTCTGAAATTTGGAGTCTAGCTTCCTTATCCAGGGTACAAAGATAAGGAAAACCACAAGATAGCTAGTTCCAAAGGGTCATTCTTGGCCAGTCTTTCTCTACCAGCCCCTGTCCAATAACCTTTACCTTCTAAAAATTCCTCTAATCTGTCCAACTCCTCACCATTACTTTCCCTGTACCCATCCAGATTGGTCAGTCTTTGCCTACCTCCCCCCAAAATTAAAATTACCAATAAAAAATTATAATTTCCTTTTTTT
>NC_138382.1:67471969-67502160 GCF_054177405.1 Leptonychotes weddellii
CACAAACAATGAATCATGGAACACTTCATCTAGAACTAATGATGTAATGTATGGGGATTAACATAAGAATAAAAAAAAAAAATTAAAAAAGGAAATATATTCTAGGAGAGTCAATTTATACACTCCATAGTGGCCAAAAAAAGCAAATTGAAGTAGAGGGACATGGGACATTGTTGTTGTTGTTGTTGTTGTTTAAGATTTATTTATTTATTTTAGAGAGAGAGCACACACACATGGGGAATGGGGGGACAGCAAAGGGAGAGAAAGAGAGAAACTCTAAGCAGACTTCATGCTGGGCATGGAACATGACATGGGGCTCGATCTCATGACCCTGAGATCACGACCAGAGCCAAAACCAAGAGTCGGATGTTCAACTGACTGAGCCACCCAGGTGCCCCGAGGGACATTGTTTTAAAGTCAGATTTGAATCCCAGCTTTGTGTCTTCCTAGCTATGTGACCTTGGGTGAATCACTTCACCTCTCTGAGCCTCAGTTTCACACCTGTGACAAGGACTAATGATATCTTTCTTGCAAGGTTGCTGTGAAAACTGAGTTAAGCTAAAAAGTACATTTGGCCACAGTAAGGTGATAGCTGTCACTGGTGGATAGGTCACAAGCTTTGGGCTTGCTCTGCCTCTCTGGCTATGTGAGGTTAGGTAGGTAACTTCCCCTCTCTGAGCCTTTCCTACTCCCCTCATCTCCAGAGTTCCCACTAGGAAGCTGCTCTTCCCAAACATGTCACAGTAGGTCACCAACCTCCCTAAGGGACCTTCCGTAGGCCCAACAGGACCCTGAGGTTAAGACTGCATGACTAGATCAGAATCCATCCATGTTTCCGCCACTTACCAAAATGTCCCTGCAATACCCATGGTATTAACATGTATTAACAAGCTCATGGAAGAGGATCTCTCTGCCCTGACTGCTCTTTCCTATATTAACTATAAATCCCATTAATTCCAGCCAACAGACATTCACTGAGCATCTACTCTGTGCCCGGTGCCATAGTGAGGAGTTAGAGATGAACAAAACATGGTCCGTAAAAATCCAGAGCCTGCAGGAGGATTAATCCAAGACTGGATTTTACTTTTTCTATTCTGGGCTCCTTGAAGACCTGCTGTAGCAGAGACCTAGCAGGAAACCAGTGGCATATGCAAGCATGGTCACTGAGATGAGTTTAATAAAGTCTCGTGTTTACAAAGGCAAGGGCAAGGCTAGAGAAAACCAGCAAGAGTTAATGCAGTATTTTGGAGTCACCATTCCTAGGTCTGAGTGGGAAAGGGAAGGAAGCAGTTACCAAAACACAGAGCGAGGGTCAGTAGCTTAGCAGGGGCTTGTCTGGGGAGAAAGGAAAGGAAAATTAGTCTGATCTCTCTCTCCCCACCTTTGGGTGTCTTGCTGCTGCCTCCCATTGGCTGAATCCAACAGGAATCCAAAATGCAAGGCGCCCACAGTGCAGTCCTTAGGGCTGACCTTCCAGCACACAGAGCAGGGGGAGGAGGGCAGAGAGAGGATCGGAAAGGCCAAACAGGTGCATCTGGCATAGCTGCCTGCTACAGAAAACTGGACATGACCCTGGGATGGACCTGACCTTCCCCCCTTTCCACCCAGGAACTTCCCTCTGATCAGCCTGAGCTGTTATTTCCAGGAATGTGTCACAGGGGGAGTTCGAGGCACAATGTGCTATCGTTGAAGCACCCCAAGAGACTCGAAGGCCCTATTGAAATTCTCTCCCTCTCCCCAACTCTCCTGGTAGCATTGCAGGATTACTGCAGCTCATACTCATCTGTCTCCAAAAGATTAAACCGTCCCCTGGAAAAGGCCACTGTGTCCCGAAGGAGAAAAGACCATTTATGCTTATTACCTCAAGAAACTGACTTTCTAGAAAAAAATGTACAGGTTGATTTCTTCCCGGCTTGAGAAGAAGCTGCTGTTTTTTAAGGGGACAGAAGAGTAGGGGGGCAGTGGTGTGTGTCTAAAAACTTTTGTCTTCCACATCAACCCCACCTCAAAGCTCTGTCTGAGCAGGAATGTTGAGAAAACCGACAACAATAGTAGCAATGAAAACAACTGACATTTATTTATTGAATTACATGCGTGGCACAATGCACTATACTTAGATGCTTATACACTCACATGCTGTACATGAATTATCTGATTGGATTGTCATATCTCCATGTAGCTGCTCCAGTTAGTGACCCCATTTCATAGATGAGGAGACTAAGGCACAGCAAGTTTAAGTGACCTACCAAACATCACAAGTTGGGATTGGACTTAAGTCTGAGTCTCTCTCTAAAGCAAAATTCCTGAACTGGGGGGTATTTTTCCCCCAGGGGACATGTGGCAATGTCTAGAAACATTTTTGATTGTCACAGCTGTGGGGAAGGAGTGCTAATGGCACCTAATGGTGCCCAGGGATGTTTCCAAATAGCCTACAATGCACAGGACAACCCCCACAACAAAGAATTATCTGGCCCCAAATGTCAGAAGTGCTGAGCAGATCCCTGCTCTAAAGTCTCCCACTACCCATCATGGTGTCTGTCCAGTCACAGTGTCCCCTCAGCAGGGGAAAATCTCCACAGGAAAAGCTCAATGGGGAAGCTCGACAGAAGATCATGCAATGCCTTATTGAAAATGTTGGTCTTTGGCCTAAGAACATTGGGAAGCCCTGGGAGAATTCTAAACAGGGAAGAGACCTGGGTGAATTTGAATTTGAAGAAGATACTTCTGGCCACTGGGTGGAGAAGGGACCAGAAGGCCTGGGGGAGACCAGTGGGGAGGCTGTTATAACCCAGGTGATGGTGGACTGGATAAAACAGTGACAGGGAGACAGAGACAAGTATGTGGGTTTGGGATATATTTAAAAGGAGGCAAACACAACAGGACTTGGGGAGGAGAAGGAAGTATTAGAGACGCTGCCAGTCTTCTGGCCTGAGAGACAAGGTGGACATGGAATTATTCCCTTCGATTTTACAGACTTCATCTCTCTTTCTATCTTTCTGTAACTACCTCTCTATCTAACAAACAACTGTGTTTCTCACAGGGGGACAAGCATCCTCAATTTTCCTGAGAAGAGGAGTGGTCAAGGCCCACCTTCAAGGCTGCCAGGTACAGTTGGGCATGGTGCCTACAATGGGAATGATGCTCCCCTAAGGTTGAGCAGCCTACATGGCAGCCTGCACATTCCGGGTTGTCAGACTTTCTGGCCTGAGTTCTTAACTTTGGGTTGACCATTCCCTAGGAAGGCCTGAGTCTCCAACTTTGGGAACAAAACTCCCAAAAGCAAGTTCATTCCACACAAGAGAAGACCTAAGTGAGCCTGACAAGCCACTATCTCTAGCTCTTTATAAGACTCCCTATATGCAGGGAAGAGAGGAGGTCGGTGGGGAACTAGGGTGAGAGGAAGTTTAGAGCCCATGAGTAGAAGTGATGGAGAGGCATATTTCAGCTTAATAAAAGAACTATCTAGGGCGCCTGGGTGGCTCAGTTGGTTAAGCCACTGCCTTCAGCTCAGGTCATGATCCTGGAGTCCCGGGATCGAGTCCCGCATCGGGCTCCCTGCTCGGCGGGGAGTCTGCTTCTCCCTCTGACCCTCCCCCTTCTCATGCTCTCTCTATCTCATTCTCTCTCTCAAATAAATAAATAAAATCTTTAAAAAAAAAAAAGAACTATCTAACAATGAAAGATGTTGAACCATTAACATGGTGTCTCTTGGGAAGAAATAAGCTCCTGATGCACCAGAGGAACCCCAGCATCTGCGAGATGGGATGTTAGGCCAGACCTCCTCAAAGTCATGTTCAGCTCTGAGAGTGTAAGGTGAAAACGAGGCATGGTGATCTCTCCATGTTGGCCTTTATGAAGCCCAAATGATTTCTCCAACAAACTCAGAATGTCTGTGGCATCAGCTGAGAAAAATTACACCAACATCCTGACCACATCACTTACTAAAAAACACTCCCTGCAGGGCAGCGAAAATCTTCCAAATGTTTTTTTGAAATGTATCAGCGATTTGCTTGCAGCCTCTGACAGAACTTCAATAAATATTCCCTCAATGTAAACGCACTGCTCTTCCCTCTAATGAGCACTTTCTCTGCTCCCACCCACCTAAACACCCCCATGTCCTGTCCTTCCATTCAGGTAGGAGTTGGGGAGAAGATCAGACGTGATTCAGGAGATGGTGCAGGGACAGCCACGCCCACACATTGAGGTGAGTCATGAAGTGTCCTGAGGAGTCTAACTTGGGTCCTCTCCAGCCTCAAGTTTATCCTGAGCTCCAGACCCACAGAGCCAACTGTCCATGAAGTGGCTCTTCCAAGAGGTCCCATGGGCAGCTCAGATCCTCCAGGTCCTGCTCATTGTCCCTCTCCTCCCCTCCTAAATGCACTCCTACCCCAGAGTTCCTGGTTTCACAGGACAGCACACAAGCCAGACACCCAGTCCTTCTGGAGTATTTTGGACTCTTACCGATCTTTCACTCCCCATAGCCATCTGCCTCTGTCCTAGTTTGGATTCCCCCAGAAGCAAACCTTGAGGCAAGGATTTAAACACAAGTAGTTATTTGGGAGGTGCAGGAAGCCTGAGGTGAAGGAGTGGGGAAGGGAGGTAGGATGGAAAGGAAATCAACCAAGGATGCATTTCTCAAGCCATCTGTGCTGTGGGCAGTTGAAGCTCAATTCCATGTGGGAACTTGAGGAAATGGTGTAGAAACAATCCTCCAAGTCACAACAGCATTTGTTGGTGGAGGGCACTCCTGGGGGTGGAGGGGTGTTGTTAATTCCCTGGCACTTACATCCTGTCATACCTACAGGCAGTTCCCCAGCTTCAGTGAAAGTCCTCAGGCAAAGAGATACAGATCCTGCAGCTGGAAGGAAGCCAGAAATTGGTGGCTCCAGGGTGGTGGGCAGGGCATCCACAGAGTTAGCTGTGACATCAGGTCCTATGGAAACTGTCATCTTAATAACTCCCCCATATTCTAGATTCTCCCCATTCTAGACTGCTCCAGCTCTGTCCAGGCCACCATCTGGCTCTTCGTAATCAGCACTGACGTGTCTCCCTGCCTCCAGCCTGGCATCTTATTGTCTTTCTCAAAATTGCAATCTATGTAAGGTGGCATGCATCACCATTACGGTGCAGGCTCCGGTTTTGAACTTCCTGTCCCCCTTCTAGGTACATGACTTCAGGTAAGACACCCAATATTTCTATAATTGGTTTGGGGGGGTTTTGTTTGTTTTTTTCAAGTGAAAATTGCATCTTCATCATAGGATGATTGCAAAGATTAAATGAGCTGATGTATGTGAAGTGCTTAGAACAGCACCTGGGCACGTGGTGGGTATCCAATAACAAGACCTTCATTGTGTCACTCCTTGGAAGTCTTCCCTATGAACACTAGACCCTGAAGGTGTGAGCTTTGCTGCTTGCTGAAAGATTCAGAGCCTAGGGGACCCAAGTGATACTCTTGGTAAAAACTAATCACCGAGGATTGAGGATACTCTTGGTAGAGCAGATGACTTGGGACAAGGGAGCCACAAAAGTGTGAGTGCTAAGGGAGTTTGCTCATCATGGGTGTTAAACCCAAGAAGCGAGGATATAAAAGACACCTAGAGCGAAGTCCTCCCCAATCTAGGGAGGACTTGTGGTCAGAAAGGTACAATTAAAAAAGGAAAGGTACAATGTCCCGGGCAGCAATGCTCATTCTGGCAAAGGAGCAGAGTCTTCAGAATGAAGCTAATACAGGACAAAAACCTGTCTCCCAACACGAACTCACAGGGTGTCCTTGATGAGTCAAGATGACTTTGTCCCTCTGAACCTCAGTTTCCCAATCTGTAAAATGAAAATAATGCCACATACCTGATAGCAATGTTGGGAGGATTACATATAACCACACGTGTGAAAAGCCCAGGCATCTGGTGGGCTCTGGATCAAAGTTCCAGTCTGTCTTTCTTCCCACCCACATTACTAGGTGTCCTAGTCCTGACCCTGGCTGAGTACAGTGGAAACCCGATGATGATCTTGGACATTTTCAATGCCTCATCTCAACATTCTCTTGACACATCGCACTCCATCATTGCTGTGGCAACCGCGTGTGTGCGTGGTGGGAGCCCGACAGCACCTCCCATCTCCTGCACCAGCTCTCCCTCCACTTCCGCCTGCTGCCTTCTGAGGATTTCCTTACAACCAACTAAACTCAGGCTTGGTTCACAGAAATGTTAGTGCAACTCACAATAAATAGCTGTGGCACTACCCAGGGTGACCCCGAAGGGCAGCAGGGAGAGGATTCTTCCCAGTAGGTGGGATTTTGAACACACTCGGTGGGTTCACCTGGGATGGAGGAGCAAATGTTCTGCGATACAACTACACGTAGATTCCTGAGCAACGACGACGGTCCATCAGGTGCCTAGAAGGAGCATGATCGGAGATTAGAAACAAGGGAGTTTGGGGGAGGGGGGAGAAGCATGGGAATGAATCTGTGGGTATGGAAACAAAACACGCAGACCTTTGTGTCTCACACTGTTACACACAAAAGATCACCTAAGCAGAGAAAGCACGCAACAATTCAATAGGCAGGCTGACTCAACCAGCGGATGTCAGCCAGCCTCCTTCCTTGGCCATCTGAGTGCTATGCAGTGGGTCTATGCACAGAGCAGCCACATGGCAGGGATGGAGATGGTCCATAGGCCTAGCGATGTGGGTTCCTTCTCACTAAGGCTTACCTAGCTACTACTGCTGATGACTGCAGCAGAGATTGAAAATGAGCCCTCAAAATGCCACCGTGAGGATACTCGCTAGCCACTTGGTGGCAGATTAATTACACCAGGCTCCTTTTATTGAAGACAGGGCAGCAATCGTCCATATGGGAACTGACACCCACTCTAGCTATGGATTTATCGTCTCTGTCTGCATCACCTCTGCCAACATCTCCAATCATAGATTGAAAGAATGCGGGATCCCACATAGCTTCGCCTTGGACCCATGAAAGAGCTGACAGTGTGTGCATGAGCTGGAGATACTTGAAAATTTAAATGGTCTATCAAAGGCTCAATCGAGGAGCCACCTCTGGGATAATGGTCTGCAGAGCTGGGACACTGTCCTCCAGGATGAGGTACGTGGTGCTGGCTCGCCGATAGCTAGAATGTATAGGTCCAACGAATCAAGGGTGGAAGTTGCACTGGTCTTTCTCATCCTCGTTTTCTGATACACTCATGTTTTTGTGCTTCCCATCCTGCATCCTGTTTCCATGGGATAAATGAGGAGAGTTTATCTGAAAAAGAAAAAAAAAACCACCATTGGCATGGGTAATTCACGCTGATACTCCTACTAATGCAGCAGAAAGAAGCCTGTCTGGAACCCAGGGGATTCCCTGAGGCATCTCTCGGCGCTTTCCTGACACGGGGTAGCTGCAAATGGCATTGCAACAGGTCCCAAGATGAAAACAACTAGGAGCTCAGGCTTTTCAGGAATAAGGCTTGGGTTTCCTTACCAGGCAAACAACCTACATATGCTGCAGTACTTGCCAAGAGTAAAGGAAATCTAGAAGACTAGGGATGAGAGGGATGAACAATTCCCCTGAGGATCCACGGCAGCCATGGGAACTGTAATTTAAGCAATTGATCTATTTTGAGTGTTTTTGTAGAGATTTCAGCCAACTACTACCTCGTAGACCCTTGGATAGACTGGGCTTAGAGTTAGCACAGCAGTGCAAGAGATGGACTGGAGCAGACATTTTTTATGACCTGTCTTACTTCCTCTTAGTGCACTTTTTTTTTTTTTTTTGCTTCAGTTGTTGCTGTGACAACTGACTACACGTAGGTATAGTCTGACAGAACTTTATCTCAGCTATGCTATCTCTTGCTTTCTCCCCTGGGCTTTCTCTGTACCCACTGGTTGCCTTTGGAAGCCCATTCAATCTTTCTGGTGCTTGCATACATTAGTGAGTGTTTCCAGAGAAACAGAACCAATAGGAGTTGAGATAGATGACAGATAGATAGATAGATAGATAGATAGATAGATAGATAGATAGATGATAGATAGATGATAGATAGATAGATAATGGATTGATTGATTATAAGGAATTGGCTCATGCAACTATGGAGGCTGAGAAGTTCCACAGTCATCTGCAAGCTCCAGACCCAGGCAAACCAGCGGTATAGCTTCCAGTCTGAGTCTGAAGAACCAGAAATGTCAATGATATCAGCCCCAGTCTGAGAGTAGACCAATGGTCAACCTAAACAGGCAAGCAGAGAGAGAGAGAGGATTGTCCTTGTTTCCACATTTTTGTTGTATCCAGGCCCTCAACCGACTGGGTGATGAGCATCCACATGGCAGAGGGTCATCTGCTCTGCTCAGTCTACTGATCCAAATGCCGATCTCTTCTGGAAACAACCTCACAGACACACCCAGAAATAATATAGCCAGACATCTGGGCATCTGCGACCCAGTCAAGTTGACATGTAAGATGAATCACCACAGTGCATAAACTTGGAAGTGTAAGGAGGTTAACTTCCTCTGGCCTGGCATCCTTGGGTCATCTTTTGGATGATCGAGGCATCCTTGGACAAAAAGAGGACAGAAACTAGAATGTGAATATCCACCCTTCAGTACCTCGAGCAGACAATTCTGAGGCATGTTCAACATGACTCCTCAGGGGATCCCCAGTAGAACGGTGCCCTGCTTGCCCAAGGTGCTAAAAAGGTCAATCACCCATCCTTGGGTGGGATTTCCCTATTTCACAATTCCAGGTCCCCCCTTCTCCTACCCGCTGAGATCATTTTCCAAAATACGCTATATTTCCATAAGCTGGCTTGGGAAAATAACCTGCTTTCTCTGAGCCTGAGGTTCCTCTTCTATAAAAGGGGGACACTAATTACCCCTCCCCTCCAAGGTGGTTGTGAGCATTAAGTGTGAATCACTAAGTCTGGTGCCTATAGCCATCAGGGACTCAGGCAGGAACTGAGACAAAAGACAAAGCAACGTTTGACAACTTCTTTAATAAACTATTAAAATGGCTCATTTTCATCTTATTCTGTTTTTCCTCCTCTTCAGTCCCACTGGGCACCCTTCACAAAAACACACCAACTGGTACATTTTTCTCTTCGGTGAGAACCAAGTGGGGATTGGGGGGTTGGCATTCCTCTGCTAAGGACATGGGGGATGAAGCCTCAATTATTCATCGGCTCTTGTCTAAAGGAAAACCCCCCTCTCCCCCGCCCCCCCCCACCCTGCAAAACGAAGATTCAGCTGTGGATGCTGCCCAGGAAAAAGCAGAGTTCTCCAAAAGCAGGTCCAGTGGTGACTCCTGTTGGAGAGTCACCTGGCTGTGCCTCTGAATTCTTCAGGAATCGGATTTTGGTTTTCATTGGTTCTGGCATCTCTTTATCCAGAGCCTCAAATGCTACATTCACAAGGTTCTCATGAATAATGCATGGTGACCTGAAAAACTCCAGGCGGGTAAATTAAAGATGAGCTTGGAAAAACCTGGATGCTGAGGCTGAATTCAGCTGTGACCACAGCCGGCTGTTCTGCTTACACAGGATCCCGACCGGTGGTTATCCATGCTCTGTCCTGAAGGCATGCCCTGCCTTCACTAGCTAATGCTATGTAGCCTCTTCAGTGCCCCAGTTCTGACCTTGGCCCTTAACAACCTTCAGAACGTACCCGTCCATGTCCCGTTTCCTCTACAGCTTATTAGGAAGTTAAAATTAACTCTCAAAACAAAGTCATGCAATACAGGGAATGATGAATGATGCAGTGTCACCCTTCCAGACCACGGATTCTTGATACTTCCTAAAGGCTGTGCTTGGACAAAGGCATCTACAGACACCACTAAAGTAAGTGAAAGAATTGGAGGAGGCATGGAAATGATCCACCAGCAAGAGTAGCGATCCGTAGAGCCCCCACATCATGGGGACACAAAAGAGACCTGGTCTTCTTCTGGCCTCCCTGCTGTCATTGCCTGGCTAAATAATCCAGGGCCAAGGGTTTCCCCTCTCCGCTTTCAGTTTCCCATTCCACAGATGAGAGAACTGAGGCCCAGAGCGACTGTCCCAGGGCCACAAAGCATGTAGATATCAGAGTCAGAAAGAGAAGAGGGACTCTCGTTTCCCGGTGAAGCCCTCTTCCTCCCCATTCTAGAATGCCACCACCCCATTCCCAGGTGAGCCATCCTGGGCAAAGGAGGGGGAAATATATTTGCAGATGATTTAAAGCAGGGATGCTTCCAGGACGCCCCGCTCCTTCTGGGTAATTTATGGATGTGTGAACAGGATGATGGGCTCATTGCTTACACCGTGTAATTCAAAAAATGCAGCTGCCCCAGAAAAATGGGTGAGAGGTATAAAAATATGTACATTTGATGGAGCATATATATGTGTTTGTAAATACAGTCTGTTATTGCTCAGTGTTATTATATATCCATCATCTTTCTTTGGGTTATTGGAAACATAAAAATCTTAAAGCACTAAAAACACAAAGAACGATAAGTCACCCAGGAAAGTATATCTTCTCGGGGATGATTTTATGTCGGGAACAGTTTGTGCTTTCAGAAAATAAAGTCCTCGCACCGCCAGGGAGGGAAAAGTAGACAGAGGATGGCGCTGGACGGTGGTCCCTATGAGCCCCTGGGCAAAAACAGGTCTTCCAAGTGGTGGGTGGTCAGTGGGGTCAAGGGGAAGAAGTACAGGGCTGAGGGCCCACGCCGGCGGAAGCGCCACCCTCTGCAGCTCTGGGGCCTTGCCTCGCTCCTTACCTATAAACGGGCCCAGAACGCCCACTGGGGCATCGCAGGGCTCCGCGAATATTATTAGTTCCCTCCCTCCAAACCACCCTGTTCTGAACAAGCATCTAGGTGGATGCACCAAAAAATGATGTATCAGTCCCTCTCTCCCCGGATCCTCTCCTCACAGCCAAGCATCCCAACCATGAAGTGGAATCATAAACTAAATTCCAAGCAGCGGACATAGTCAATAGCACGGACGTGATTTTTAAGTGAAATTAATGATTTTTCGAATATAGATTTCCTCTCCAGGCACATGCCTCCACAACTTTGGAGACTCAGGCTTCTACAAGCCTCTGGCGATAGGGCGGTGGCCTGGGATTCCGCTGCAGAGTCACGTGTTAAGGAAGCCTGGAGGGGAGCGTGGGGCGGGGGCGGGGGCGGGCGGGAAGCAAGCGGCCAGGGTCACGTGTGCCGGGGTCTTTTCACAAGGTAGATGGAGGACACGAACCCCAGAACCGTGGAGGTGGAAAGCAGCGGACCCCTCCCCCGAGCCCGCCCCTGTCAGACCCACCGCCCCGCTGCTGCCGCCCGCTCCCTCCAGGCTGCACTTGGTGCATCTGAAAATGAGGGGCCTGCAATGAGAGCGCTTTAAGGACTTCTCCTTGGATGCGTAGTTGGGATGGTACACATTCTTTTTCATTCACCTCCAAATCCCCAGCATGTAGAATCCTAGAAAAAGGTCCATACATGGTAGGGGCTCAAGAAAGGTCTGTTTCCTTGATTAATTTTGTGTGCTTTCTTCAGAAGTTCACTTAAGTGACCCCAGAGGTAATAGATTGATTCCATTAATGTCCCCAAATAATGGCCTCTCTGTGTCCACAGCCTTTGCAATTTGTCCCCGCTTGGACCCTGGACTCAGTTTCCACCAATGGGAGAGTGGCAGACTTGACACAAGCAGAAGTTTGCAGATGCACGTGTGCCTTTCCACCGTCCTTCCCTCCCCCTCCCCCTTCCCCTTTCCCTCCCACCCCCACCCTCTCTCCCTATCCCCCTCCCCATCCCCCCTTCTCTGGCTCACTTAGACCCTGCCCCTCTCTTGAGGCATCCCAACCATGGCCATACAGAGCAGATTGCCCCCACTGACCTGCCAGCTGACCCCAGGCATGCCAGCAAGCTCACACCAGCAGCCAAGCCTGGCCTGGATTAGCAGGACCTCCCCACCAACCTGAAGACTCATGAAAAATAATGAACGGTCATTTTTGTTATGCAGCAAAAACTGACTGACACATTAGGTATTAGGCAATTTCATCTAAAAATTAGCCTAGCTAGGGAAAGCAGAACAGCTCTGCCTGAGGAAGAGTCCCAAGCAGGTGAAGACAGTGCTGGGTTCATGAGGAGGGGCAGGGGCTTTGGATGCCAGCTACAGGAACTCTTGGGTCTCTGTTCTGCCCTGACTTGCTGTGATTTGGCTGTTCTCATGCATCCTGCATTCCTCTCCTCTGGTGCGTCCACCAACTCCCACACCCTCTATCCAGATGTGGATGTCCTCTGTCCTCATTCCTTTAGATCACACCTTGGATGTAGGACCCATCACTGCCACCCTGGCCTCTGTCTTACCCCAGGGCCTTTCAGTCTTGGGCCCGAGATGTGACAGGGCCATGGCTGCCCCATACTTCTGCACTCACAGCTCAGCTATGAGTGCAAGAGGGATAATCAGGTAATCAGGGACACCGTATGTGTATATGCATATGTGTGTGTGTGTGTGTGTGCACATATATATATTTATATTTATATATAAATATATATACACACATATGTAGACACACATATCTATATGTGTATTTATACAGAGGAAGGAAGGAAGGAAGGAAGGAAGGAAGGAAGGAAGGAAGAAAGAAAAGATACTCAAGTCTCAGAACAGCGATTGAACTAGATGGCTCATACAAGGCTAAGATTCTTTCGTTCTCTTCTCTGAGGGAAACCCAGAGAACAGGGATTTTGCCAAGGTCGTACTGCAAGACTCAAACTCGGTTGTTCTGACTTTTTATCCAGAGTTTGTTCCAATACACTATATTACATGTCCTCATGGTCCCATCCCTGGAAAATGTAGGTGCAGCTTCAGATAAAGCCACAGCATTTCCCTAGGAGACTCTCCCAGAGCCCTGTGTGTTTCCCTCTTGGACATGCCTGGTCCTCACAGGTCGGAATGGGTGCCAGCCAGTGTCATATTATTTACTACATCTTTTACACAGCTCCCAACATCAGGTCTGCTAGTGATAATAAACTCCATTCTGACATATCAACAGCTCAGAAGTCTTCTGCCACACTTTCAAGACAAAAATGAAAGATCCTACAGGAGGGGCAGCTCTGAGGCTGTTTGATTTCAAGGAGTTTATCAAGAGTAGATGAAAATGCAGATTACACAGAGAGATCTTTACACTCTTTGGAAGAGCACGTGGGCTTATAGGCACCCCAGGGGACTCAGTAAATGGAGAGGTTGGATCGAACCTGAGTCAGGGCAACCAACTCCCCCTGGGTCCCTACTCAGTAGCCAACCCTGGCTGAGACAATCTCTGGAGGAGACTCACATTCTCTGGCCATGTGTCAAAAGATACTTTCTCTCTCTCTGCCTACACTTCCTCTTCTGTGAAATCAACATAATAGTATCTTGTCTCCAGGATTGTTGTGAGGCTCAAATATGTTCATGTTAAGTGTCTAGCCCAGGGCCTGGTACATGTAGTTGATACTCAATAAATGCCAACGATCAAAATGATTGTTTTATAGAAGAACACCCAGGGCACGGAGGAGGTGTGAAAAGGACAGGGAGGCAAGGAATTTTTTGGAGGAGGAGGTACACATGAACTAGATTTATAGAAAAGAGTAAAAGAAAGCCTGGAAGGAAGGGCATTTCAGGTAAACGGCAAAAGCAAAGTTAAAGAGGCATGGAAGATTTGGGTATGTAAAGAAGGAAAATGATTTGATATGTTTGAAAGTCAGGGAAGGGTGGCAGAGTCCAGGATGTAAAAAATCTTGCATTTCACATAAAGGAGTGTAGGGCTATTTCTTTAGGCACCAAGAAGCCATGGAAGGACTTTGAGACCAGAAATAGCATCATTCATATACATTCATACTAAAGTGAGAGTGACTGATATATCTTCAATTGTAACTTGTCACTCACTACTTTCCAAGGGCCAACCCCTTTGATAATAACAACAGTTGAGAACCCTTATAAAATGCTCACAGTGTGAAAAAGACACCTTGCTTTCATTAACTCTTTTAAACCTGTAACAACCCTGTGTGGTGGGTTGATATCTTACCATCATCATCCTCTTTCTCCTCATTTTACAGATGAAAAACTGAGGTGCAGAAAGATTAACTAATTGGTCTTATGTCCTTTAAGTAAGCAGTGGATCCAGAATTTTAAACTCAGGCACACTGGCTCTCAAGTCTGTGCTCCCACCCATTACACGACATGGCTTCATAGCAAAAGTCAGGCATGAGCCAGACTCCTAACTAGAGAAAAAGATGCAGGAGGATATGGTGGAAAGAACTCTGGGATGGAGTAAAGGTGACCTGAGTTCCAGACCCCGCTTAACCTCCAAATCTCTGTGGGATATTGAACAAGTTGCTTCCTCTCTCTGGGAAGCCATCTGAACCACAAAGTCTTTCTAGCTTTGATATGCTCTGGTTCTGGGGCTTTCTAGGAGTGTAGAAAGTAAATGTCCACAGTGCTAAATTATGCGAATGAAAATCAATTCTTGAAGCTTGGGCAGGAAGGTATGGTCTGGGATAAGGAGAGTTCTAGAGACCTCATATGGGGCCAACATTGCAAGATCCATCACTGACTAGGGGAAATGCAGTTATCTTCCTCCTGACCCCAGCCTAGCTATGCAATGACCAGCTCAGTTTCAGGCCATACGGAAACAGAAAGATCTTTGAGAGGTCATGTTACAAATCAACGGTTTTCACTCTTACTTTTAGCTATTTTTTTAAAATCTTGCATGTAATGTAATATAAAAAGCTGATTTTTAAACAACAATGTTTTATTTGTCTGGATTGATTTTATGAATAGAGATTATAACCTTTACTTATTACAGAGTCAATCAATAAGAACAAGGCAGTTTTGATTAAATAAACAGGATGCTTAGGTTGATATAAAACTATAATTGTCATCCGTAACCCCGGACTTCCCTTTTTTGTGTTTATCAAAACAGCCTGATAATTTTCATTAGCTTTGGTTGTACAGTATATTGAAAACCCTGTTAACACAGAGGAGTAGCTGCAACTGCTGACAGGTTTAAAAAAGAAGAAGAAAGATGGTTTTGCAACCTCTGGGTATTCTTCCAAGTGCTACAGAGATTTAAAAGGAGGCCAGAGACACTTACGCGAAATATACAAAATGTCCTATTCCAGATCCCATCCACGATGTAAAGGTTCATTCATTCATCCATTTATCCAAAAATGCCTGGTGAATGCCTATGTTGTGTTTGTCATTGCATGGAGGATGTGAAATTAAAAACTTCAGCATGTGAGAGATGGACAGACAATGAATAAAATAAATACGTGGATTCTGTAGTGTGACTGTGACAAGGGGATAGGAATAAAGCAGAGAAGGGGCTGGGGACTCGGGGGTGGAAGGTGGTTTCATCTGAAATAGGTCAAGGTTTTCGCACTTGGAAGGTTTGAGCAGAAGTCCCAAAGGGGGGCAACTGGCCTGAGGCTGGGGAAGGGCATCTAGCCAGTGCCGTGGCCCTGGTACCCGGCCGGTCCCAGGAAGCACAATGAAGCTGAGCAGCTGGAGGGCCTGAGCAAAGGTGAGAGCAGAAGGAAACAAGGTCAGAGGGGAGGAGGAGAGGCAGTGGGGCCGGGCAGATCATGCTGGGTCTGGGATGCCATTACAATGACTTTGGCTTCCATGAGGAAGCCATCAGAGATTTTTAAGCAGAGGAGCGACGGTGTCTGCCATAAGTTTTTAGAGCATCACTTGGGATGCCGGGTTGAGAACAGAGTGTAGGGAGTAAGGATGGAAGCAGAGAGAAGGGGGGGGGGTGTTTGCAATAATCCAGGAGGGAAGGTTGGTGGCTCAGACCGGGTGGTGGTGGAAATGATGACAAATGATGAGATTCTGGATGTGCTTTGAAAATAGACCTGATAGGAGACTCTGACCAATTGGATATAGCCTGTGAAGGAAAGAGAGGAGTTGGGGTGACCTCAAAGTATCTGGCTAAACAGCTGGTAGGGTGAAGCTGCAGCTCACCCTACCTTGGATGGGAAGACTAAGAAGGAGTAGGTTTGGGGTGGCTGTGGATGGGGACTTCACTCTGGGGTGTGCCAACTTCAAGGTGCCTAGAAGAAGTCTAAGTGAAGCTGGCCAGATGAGTCTGGAGGTCAGGGAAGTAATCCAACCTGGAACCATCCTTGGGGAATCATCTAGTGTACATGGTGCTTAAAGTATGAGGAAGACAGCATGGGATCACTGATGCAGTAGGTGAGGACAGGGAAGAGGTCCAAGGGCTGAGCCTGGCACTCCCAGCATTAAGAGGTCAGAGATTGAGAAGCAACCAGCTAGCAGACTGTGGACCAGCAGGTGGGGGGATGCAGAGTGGAGATCAGAGGGCTGTTCTGGAGGCCCAGTGAAGAAACTGCTTTAAGGAGGAAGGAACATTCGTGTCAGCTGAGTCAAAGCTAACAGGACAAATACAACGCAGCCTGAGACCAGACAGCTGACCTTAGCCAAGCAGAAGTCACAGGCCATTGGTGACCTCGGTAAATGCAGTTCTGAGAGAGTGGTGGAAATAGGAGCCTGACCAGCTTATTACAAGAGGGAAACAGAGCAAAGGGCAGCAGTAAAGACCAGTTCTGCCAGAGTTTTTGTTATGAAGGAGAACAGAGAAACAAAAAGGCAGATGAAGGGACAGGTGGAATGGGGTTGGTTGGTTGATTGGTTGGTTGGTGGGGGTATTAACACGAGAGAAATCTCAGCATTTTGCACCCTAATGTCAGTGATCCAGGAGAGAAGGAACATGCCATGAGGCAGGCAAGAAAGGGACAGTTGCTGAAGCCATATCCTTGGTGTGCAGAGGAGGAGGGTTGTTCTCAGGAGGGGCCATGCTTCTGCAGTAAGAGGAGGGGGGAAGTCAAGGAGGCATGAGCACACCGAAGCAGGACAGCCGTGGATGCTGGAAACCTGTGGAAGCTCTCCTCCCCTTGCCTTTATATTCTCTGCGTTAAGTGGGGAGTAAGTGCTCAGGCGAGAGGGAGGGTGTGGAAAAGTCACCTAGAAGAGAGGGAGAGTGGATGGGCCGGGAAACGGATCGTGGTTGCCAGGCAGCGTAAGGACCCCTGGGAGATCTGTGCTCAGGAATCCAAAGGGAAGAGGCCAGGGTGGCTGCTTGCTTTCCTCCAGACACACTTGGCTGCTTGGGGGCAGGCACCAAGTAGGTGGAGTTGGTTATGACCAGGTTGGTGGTTCTGCCAAATAAACGTGAGAAGGACAGGCATCAAGGCCATGGACTCCGCAGACGAGACCCCTGGTTACAAATCTTTGACCCACCATTTACCAGCTGTATGACCTTGAGCAAGTTAGGTAGCCTCTCTGTGTTTCCATTCCTTTGCCAGAGTCTCAAGTGAAAGTTCCATGAGCTAATATACATACAGTATTTAGAAGAGTGCCTGGCACATTAAAAGCTCTCAGTAAATGTTAGCTTCTATTATTATCAATATGAGTTGAGGCAGCCAGCAAAGGAGGTTCTCAGCCAGTTAAAATCCTGTTTGTCAGAAAAGACCTGTGAAATGTATCCTGGAGCATTAGGAGATATGAAACAATATCATTTGTGAAATCTCATCCAGCCCATTTCTGTTGGATTCACCTTCAGTACACCCTGTCTCTCTTATTTTTTTATGCAGAGGCCAAACATTAAGCTTCAGTGTCCCCTCTGACGCTTTATCTGCCGTCAGCCCTGCGACAACAAGCAGTCAGTCTTGAAGCACCCAAGCTGTACAATAACACAGCGTTATCACAACGAGATACGCTGGGCGCTGCACTGCTGACCATTACACCGTGAAGAAAGCAGCTACCTGAAACACACCTGAGCCTCGCCTGGGATTTTAGCTGACCTTAAAATCCAATTTTATCTCAGCTCCAGAGTGCTGGGGCTGTATTTACGCCCATATGCTTTCGGATGAGCCGACTTGCGCAGGAGCAGTTCTTGAAGAGAATTTTTCAGCTACCATCTCACTAACAAAAGACCCATTTATAGTCGGTCCGGGTGTATTGCCAGAGGAAAGGAACTCCGGAGCAGGTTGGTGGTGGATGCGGGAAAAGTGTGAAAGTTTTTTTTCTAGTGTTTCTATTTTCTGGGTAGAGCAGGAAGGAAGGCCCTTTCCAAGAGCGGGGGTGGGGGAAAGAGCCCAAGGAGACCGAAGCCCCTGGAAGCCAAGCGCTTTGGCTCCCTGTGGGGTCTACGACGTGTTAAGTTCAGAAAATGCTACCTTTGAAGATGTGTGTTGTTTTGCACAGAGGTTAGAAGCACTCTGGAACCAGCTGTGTGTCCTCCGCATGTCCTTCGACCTCAGGGTCTTCATCTGAAAACTGGGGATAATGACGGTACCTATTTCATAAGGTTGAGCTGAAAATTAAATGCGTGAAAATATGGGCAGCCTGGAGAGCAGAGTAGGATAACAGTATCAGCTGCCACTCTTCTTGTTTTCTGAAAATTTAAATTACTTCTCTACTCTGAGGTGGGTTTCTGGAGTGCCGGAAACATCTCCTTGGGATCCTACGGTTGCTCTGACCCCCATGATCAGACCTAGATTGAACGCGCCACCATGGTCTGGGAAAGAAGAAATGAGCCTTTGGGGGGTGGGGTGGAGCCGCAGTAGGATCTTCCGTGGGGGCTCATTCAGGAACGTTCGGGGAGGCTCCAGTGGAGCAGCAAAAGGGAAAGGAAGAGAGACCACATGTGGGGGGATTTGTTCAGAGGATGGCCCATGGACCAGCCATAGCAGCATCCCAAGGGCGCTTATTAGGAATGCAGAATGCCAGGCCCCGCCCTGAACCCAGTGAACCAGAAGCAGTATTTTAACTAGATCTCCAGGTGATTCCTGGGCAGGTTGAAGTTTGAAAAGGACCAGCTCTACTCAGTTAACCCACTGCTCAGTGACAAAGGGTGGTTCTGAACCCAGGTGGTCCGGTTGCAAAGCCTGTGCCCTTTCCATCACCTTGAGCGCCATGGCAGGACAGGGAGCTGCATGAGCTCAGTGTGAGAACAGAAGGGAGAAAAGGGGAGCATAGGCCAGGAATCCCATAGAACATTCCTGTAACCCAGAACAGGAACCCAGCAGTGCTACCTAGTCCCCTAATTACTCATTCAGCAAACATTTCCCAAGAGCACCTGTTCTGTGCTAGAACTGGGGTACAGGGAGGAATGTCACTATTCCTGTGCCCAAGAAACTTAGACCAGGCGGGGGCCGTGGAAGAATGAGCCATTCCTGTGCCCACACACTCCAACCCCACTTCTCCATCTGTCAGTCCCTCGCTTCTCTGCTCCTCCCTCCCACCTTCCCGTCCCCTCCTCTGCCCTGTTCTCTCTCTCTTACAAGGACCCAACTGGACACCTCCAAAGAGAAGCAGCAACAACAATTATCATCCACATGGTTGCTCTGCTGGAGAACAGAGCCCAGCCAGACATGGTGAACCCACACCTTCTCTGGAAACTGGATCTCTGGCATTTCTGTAGGTTTCTAAAAGCTGAGCCTCTGCCTCTTGGCACCAGAAAGATCACGGCCAGATGAGGCTCCTCCAACTGACTCTGACATCCTTTCTTTGGCTCAGGCCGCCCTGCTCCCAGGAAGCAAGCGGAGGCCCCTTCCCAATGTGAACGCCTCCCCTCCAGAAGCTCAGGTGTACATGAGGGTGTTGGACTGATTCAGACCCAGCCACCCCAAGCAAGGTTGGATTCTGACTTTCAAAACCAACAAAATCAGTTGGAGCAAAAACAGGATGGGAGTACTCAGAGGGTGGAATGAAAGAGGTCAAGCTGATGGCAGCACTGAAAGTATTATTTTTGCAGGATAGCCCCAGGAAACAGCAAGAAAAGCAAACCCGGAGACAGCGGGGCGGTGTTCGGCCACAGAGTTAAAGGGGAAAAGCAGGTTACAAAGCAGAATGAGCCCAGTTAAAGATACAGCAAGAATATGTACACACACACGTGTACACAGAAACGTCCAGAAGGCGGGAAGTGTTGAGCTGTGCTGACAGTAGGGTGGCTTGATGCCATTATGGAACAAAACGGGCAGGCAGGCAGAAGAGAGGATGCTTCTGCCTCCCACTTGCTGCCGGTGACTTGATATGAGCCATGGGTTGACCAGGCAGACATCTGCACGTGGACCTTCTCTTTGCTTCCAACGTGTTGCAAAAGAAATTCCCTGTTTCTTCTGTATCTTTCTTCCCTGTGATTTTTATGAGCGCCAACAGGATAGTAAACTCCATGCCTATCCAGCCTGAACCCCTAACTTCATAGCTAGATCATTGACAGTTGCAAAAACAGGACTCTGCTGGTTCCAGAAAGCAGAGGTGGTCTGTGTTGGAAAACAGCTTTGCCGTGCTCTTTTGGCCAACTGAAAGAAGATATGACCCTGGGGCGGGGGGCGAGGGGGAGGCAGCTATGGACCTAAACAAAGAGCCTTCATATAAAACCAGGACGTACATCTCCCAATATTTCCTGTTTAAGACTAGACTGAGACATGATGTTACTTTGTCTCCCAGAGTCCCTGAACTTCAACCTGATTGAAGGGGGAAAAAAAGTCCCTGCTCCTAAGAGCAGTCTTTTTCCTTTCTGGGTTAACTTGGCCCCACAAGAGGCTATCCTGAACAAGAAAAAGTGCCTCAGTGCTAGGACTATAACAATAGGAACAACAGCCATAATTCACAGAGCGCCTCGCACGTGCCCCGCACTGAGCAGCGCTGGGCATAAGTTATCTCTGTAAGCCCTCACACCCAAACTAGTTATCACCACCTGTTTGCCAAGTAAACTGAGGCTCACACAGCTAGTTGGTGTGAAAGAACCAGAGCTCAGTGCGGATCCGCTGACCCTGAGCCTCGTCCTCTGCTCTGTGCATCCCCTTCCCAGCTACCATCACTGAGACATGAGCAGTGGTCCCCCTGAGTCACGGGGCGATGGGCTATTTTTACCTCCTCCTCTTGGCTTAGGTATACTTCCTAGATATCCTACAATAAACACAGGTTACCTTTGAAATAAGGTTTAGAAAATTAATGTCGAATATTTTTAGCAGAAAAGGAAAAGGAAAGCTGGACCCAGGTTTGCCCCCAGAAAGGATGGTTGTGGGTAAGGAACCTGTTGTGCTCCAGCCTGGGGCAGCCTTGTGCTGGGGAGGTCATAGAGAGAGGTGCCCATGGCCTACAGAGGCTCTCTGCAGCCCCTGAGGGGCTAAGCCCATTAATGAAGGTGACCCAAATAATTTCCTATCTAAGGCATACAAATTGCTTAATGTCTCAAACCCACGCCACAAGGCAAGAGTGAGCGAGTTGTTTTTGATTGACTGAGAGTGTTTCTTGATACAGTCAGCTCTCCTAAGCCATCAAAGTGTGACTTTCAGGGGACTGCTTCTCTGGTAAGCCCTGTGGGGGCCTTTTCTCTCCTTTCAGGAAGCCCAGATCTGGCAGGTGACTTTGCCAGGTCCACCTCAGTCCCCCGCAACTGTTTCTTATCAGCTCAAGAGATCGGCACAGGGAGGTGGAGGGTGACGCTGTGGTTGGCTGTCACTGCAGGACATAGGGACAGAACTGGTCAGAGCGTGCACTCAGTGACCATTTCACAGGGTCTCCATGATGTTTCCTCACATCACCAGGTTAGAGCGGTGGGTGGCCTTCAGGCTCTCAAGCCCGCTGGTTACAGAATACCTACAATTCTCCAGCTGTAGTCAAGGCATCAAAGATCCAGAAAGAATGAATACAGTGACCAGTGGGAAAGCTGTCCTTGTCCCCAGTGCTCCCCACCAGAAGAGGTGCAGCCCCTTCCTTATATTCTAGGTGGAAAGCTCAAAGCTGAACCGGGCAACCGATTGAATTCCAGGCAGACTGGTGTCCTGGGCACCGTCCAGGAGTGAACGACCCTAGCAGGGTTGTTTATGGCCCTTTACCTGATGGTTTTTGGGGTTAAGTATTGCCCTCGGTGCTCTCACCAATCACCCTACTACAGATGGAGTTTTACTTTGGGTGGTAAAACGGTGCCATCAGAATGACAACGTACGGATCTTTGTGTGGTCTCATCCCCCTGCAGATCCATGGCCAGACAGCCAGCCTGCTATTTCTATACATCAGTTTAATATTTTGTGGAGGCAGATGGGACCTCTCTTGATAAGCTTTGCCTGATAAAAACTCATAAAGAACAAAAGAGGAATGTAGAAGAAGAGAGTCACACTTCTTCACAGGAAGAATTTCGAGGAACTTGGAGACCATCTGCTCCCAGTCTGTACCCACCACAGACCTCACTGACCAGGCATGGAACTTCTTCCCACTGAGCCCAAACTCAGCTTCAGAGTCCTCATCAACATCACGCATCAGACTGCAACCATCATCCAGTTGGAACGGGCACGCAGGATGAAACTGATTTGACATCCCCGATAAAATCCAAACCTATCCTTTTACCGGTGGAAAAACCAGGCTTAGACAAGAAAAACCCTGGCCACAGTCAGTCAGGAGGCAGTGAGGATCTCGGACTATCTGAACTCAGCTCATCTACGGCACCAGATCCGCATTCTCGAATCTCAGAATCAGGGTGGGCACGAGGTAAGAGAAAGATTGGGTAAAAAGTCACCCTCTGGAAAGAACATTACCTTGGCTTGAGTTGACCAGGGGTTTAAATCTTACTTTGGGTAAATGGCTTCACAATCTCTGGTTCTCAGTTTCCCAATAATGATGTCTACCTCATGGAGCCATTGCAACGCCCAGATGAGATAGTATTGGCACAGTGCTCAACAAAACTAGGTAAACTGTATACCTTGCATTTTCTCCCTGCTAATACCAGGCTCCTAACACCTGCCTCTTCCCTCCATGCCTCCTTCCCAGCCACAGCACCTCGTGTTCTCTTGATTGCCACTGGTGATGGATGGGGCTTTGGTTTCCATGGTTGTCCAGACCTGTTTATTGGACAGATGGTTTTCATTGCCCAAAGGTCTCTGCTGAGAGTTGGCAAGGGCTGGGGCCACCAAGGCTGCATTTCCAAGACACCTGGGCTCTCTTCACTCCAGAGGGTGCCTCGGGGATCCTCTCAGATTCCCTTTGTCAGTTCCCGGGTAAGGGTGGTAACATTTTCCGGAAGCTCCACACAGACTCAGTGTCAAGTGCCAACTGAGCAAATCATCACTGACTCCAAAAGGCTTCTCTGGCTCTTCCACTAGCTCATGAGCTCCCCAAGGGCAAGGCCTAGGTCTTGTTCAGCTCTGCACCTCCTGTTGTCCACATCTCTTGGCGGGTAGCAGATGCTTGTGGTGAACTGCATCACTGACCCCAATTCTCCACACCTCCCTGTGCCCACACCCTTGACTCCCTTTATCTTATAACTTTACAATTCTCTCACTATAGGCAGAGCTTAATTCCCCACCCTAGGCCTGGCCATCTGTGACTTGCTTTGACCATACGGATGTATATTATTTATCTTTTGCTGCATAACAAATTTCCCCCAATTTAGGAGCTTAAAACAACACATATTTCTTTCCTCATGGTGTCTGTAGGTCAGAAATATCGGCATACCTTAGCTGGGTCCTCTGCTTTAGGCTCTCTCATAAGACTGCAATAAAGGAATCAGCTGGCCTCTAGTCATCTCAAGGCTCAACTCGGCAAAGCTCTGCTTCCAAGCTCACATAGTTTGTTGGCAGGACCCAGTTCCATGCAGACTGTTGGCCTCCATACCCTGGAACTTAAGATATAACCCCCGGGGCAAGGTGGGGCCCAAATGGACTGAGGTTAGGTTTCTCCCATTTAGCAAACTGGGGGCTCAAAATAAAGGCTCAGTTCAGATAGAAGACAAGAAGCTGTATAATTCAGTTTTTGTCCTGGGCTTGACTGTTACCATGGTCAATGCGTATGGAAAGCACTCAGCCCGATGCCTGGATGGTTGAGAGCTGGTACTGTCACACCTCCTGGGGGGAGCCCCTTGCCCTCCAGGCTCTCTCCTGTCCCAACCCTTCATGTCCAGTTGGTACCCAGGGTCCCTGGGATGGCAGCAAGATGGGGAGATGAAATGCATTGGCTCACTAGTCTTTGCGCCCCCAGTGATCTTTTATCCAACCCCAGGTGAAGAAATCACTCCTGTCCTGCTAACCCCAGAAGCTTGTTAATGCTACTCTAAAAATTAGAGTAGCATTAACTTGCTGACAGTGACTCTTTGACCCTGGAAATCAACTTGGAGTTTGTCTATTTGCTCATCAGTTAGTTAGTTAATTGGTTTGCTTACTTCGTAACAGCGAAACTCTGTGAGACACCATTCGTACAGTTCAAACTTCAAGGTGCTCACTCACCACATGGGGATCTTGTTAAAATGCAGGTTCTGATTCAGAAGCCTGGAAGGGGGCCTGGGTGCCACAGTCCTAAGAGACCCCCAGGTGATACTGATTGTGCTGATCCATGGACTACACTTAGAGGGTCTAAAGTCAGACACACTGGGTTTAAATCCCAACTCCCACTGTTGGTAGCTCTGTGACCTTAGGTAAGTTAATTAACCTCGCTGAGCCTCGATGTTTTCTTTTATTGAATGGGATTATGAAGCTTCCTGCCAACAATTTGTGTAGGTTATTAAAAATTATTCAACAGAGCCCTGGTGTGCCATGAGCATTCAACATGAGGACAGCACGGCCCCATTTCTGCAAGTGTAGGAACACAACTTTGTCCCCAGTCCCAGGATCCCTCTCGTCCTGATATGCTAGTATTTGGTGAAAATGGAACCGTTCTGGAATGAAGACACAGGGAGAGAGAGGCAGTGTTTGTCTCTACTGTCAGTCTGTGGTCATCATTTCAGACTGGCGTGGAGCATCTTGCTCTCAGAGCTGATCTTGCCCAGTGCCCAGGCTTCTCCTCTTAAAGGAGCAGCTCCAGGTGTGTCTGTATTATTCCTTTTCTGCATTCGGCATGGATTTTAGGGCAATCGCCTGGCCTGGGATTGATTTGTGCCCCCGTGTCAGCCTGAGTCTCTCTCTGAGGTCCCCAGAGCCAGGGGCCGCTTTGCAGGACCCCACTGTGGAAATACAATTTCAGCTAAGTTACTGGAAATTAGATTAGATTTTATTACGAGAAGGAAAAAAGAAAAATGGAAACAACCAAAGGCTCAGAGGGGAAGGCATGTGCATGTTCAACAGACAAACCTGCAATGAAAAAGCCAGTTTGCAGCCTGACTCACCGACCCTGAGGCACCAGGGAGCATCTGTCCAGCTTTGGGCCAAGAGGGGACTGGCTCAGCTGCCCCAGTGACGGCCCACGCGAATGGAGGTGGTTCTCACCTCTGAGAGGCAGGGCAAGGCTCAGAAAACGCACTGGTCCTCGATGCAGACCACCGAAGCACACATTGTCACCACCGTGAGCCTCCACGCCCTCCCCTGAACATTGGGATGATGCTAATAGCAGTACAAAGCTACGAAACAGTAAGTGAGATCCTACGTGTTGCCCACTATGAAGCATGAACTGGGTGATTGGAATAAGAAATACAAAATGGGAGCGCCTGGCTGGCTCAGTCAGTGGAGCATGCAACTCTTAATCTCCGGGCCATGAGTTTGAGCCCCACGTTGGGTGTGGAGCCTACTTTTTTTAAAAAAAAGAAGAAATGCAAAATGTGTAATAAATACATTATATCAATATATTTTACATCATTGTCCTGTACATGCCTATGTATACATAAACAGATGAAATTGGAAAACCATAAAGTGTAAACAAAGTTATATCCTTCCTGCATGTGTTAATAATTGCAAGCACATATTGCACTTCCTATGTCCCTATTGCACTGTAAACACTTTACAAATATCAATTCCTCCCTGTGGATCGTACCCATTTTATAGATAAGGAAAGTGAGACTCAGCTCTCCCTGAGTCATTTGCCCGCGCAGAGCCTGCATTCAGATCCAGCCAGCCCTATCTGTTAAGCTACCACATCTGGGAATTCCTGTTTGATTCTTTCCTGGTCAGAGACTGCAACGCTGATTTCATGACCATTAAAGGGTCTCTATCTACCATTTGAAAAACACCATTCTAAAACGTCCATGTGAATAAACTGTCCTTCCCTCAATACTGGGTGTGACCCTGACCAGGGTAGAATTTTTCATTTGCGCTCCCACCACCATCCCCTCCACCCTGGTTACTCAGCACTCTGCTGGACACACAGCAGTCCCCGAGAAAGACCTGACTGAGAAGCAGGTGCATATCATAAAGCTGTTTTTAGTAATCATAATAAAAGTAGTTGTTGAGCACCCATTATACTTCAGGTTAGAACTGGGCATTTTCATTCATCAGATCACAGCATTCTCATGGTAACCTGTGAGGGAAGTATTAGAATCCCCCCATCACCACTAATACAGCTAAGGCTCAGAGGCGTGAAGTGATGCCCCCAGGCTCACCCTGTCAGCAAGTGACTGCTCCAGGATTCAAGCCCAAAATGGACTGTAAACTCTGTTGCAGTGAACCTCAGAGCAACCCTTGGAAACTAATATAAACTCCAACATCCTTGAACTGTCAAATTTCCTCAGCATAACAGATGCACCTCATCCTTGTTATGGGAGGGTCTTCTCATCCTCAGAGCCAGTAGGCAGGGATTCCATCTTGGACATTAGGAAGACCCAGCCTTGAGTCTTGGCTCTGCCACTTCCTGATGAAATGACTTGGACCAGTCACTAAAACTTTCCAAGCCTCAGGGTCTTCAAATATAAAACAGAAACCATAGTAATAACCACGTCCTAGGTTTGCCCAGGACACGGGACATTGAATGCTAAAATGCGGAAATCCCAGGCAAACCAGGACAAGTCTGTCACCATAGATGGTGGTTGATAAGACCATTCATCCAACTGTATGTTCATTCAACAAATATTTATTGAATGTCTTTTATATATCAGGTGCTGTTCGCAGTGCTGGAAAGAGAGGAAAAGGAAAAGATTTAAAGATTCTCTGCCTTCATGGAGCTTATATTCTAGCAAAAGTAGAATGACACCCTAAAGAAGCAAAATATTTAGCATGTCAAGTGATGATAAATACAATGGAGAAAAATAAAACAAATTATTCAACTAGCCCCAAACTGAAAGCAAATCCAAATAGCCATTAGCAGAAGGATGGATAAGTAAGTTGTGGTCTATTCATACAATGGTGTGGTGTACAGCAACAAAAACAAAGAGCTGTTGATACACGTGATGTGGATGAAGCTCATAGACCTTATGTTGAGCAAAAGGAGCCCGACACAGAAGAGTATATGCAAGAAGCTTCCATCTGTGAAGTTCTAAAAAGCAAAACTAAGAGATGGTGATTTAAGTCAGAAGAACAATTCCCTGAGGGGGTAATTACCTGACAAGGGCCAAAGGAAACTTTTGGGGGTGCTGGCGATATTCTGTCTCCATATGGGTGGTGGTCATATAAAGTACACTTATGTAAACATTTGTCAAAGTGACATTGGTCCAGGAAGTACATTTTATCATATGTACATTGCATCTCAATTTAAAAAATATTTTAAATAGCTAAATACAGCAGCAAAGTTGAAATGGGGGCCTGGTGGATAGGTTAGCAGAGTTCCTAGCAAAGAGTGAAAAAATCCAATTCTTGTTCAGTATATTGGACTATTTATCTGATGGCTTTCAGAAACCACAGGGTGTGCAGCAGGGAGCAGAAGGCCCTCTCTTGCCTCTTTGGGCGTCTCTGTTCGGGTTCCCTCAACTAATCTCGAGAACCTGATACCTTTCTGGGAGACCATTAGGGAAGGCTGTTCTTTAAGTGCCTTAACACTGGTCCTGAAATCTGGCTCATCAGTGAGCCTGGAAAGTTTCTGGCAGGACCACTCTGATGTGCTCTGCACCGTAAGTCCTAATCTCATGCCCCTGAGATTGTAGTGACAAAGATATATAACATTTTCCTATGCAATGGGCTTGAATTATCCCAGGGATAATGGAAAGGTATTTTTCATCTTTAGGGTGTTAATGAATATAAATGGGATTCCCAGCCCATTTCTCTGCTTTTTGTTCCCTCCGGGAAGTGAGATCAAAGGAGGAAAATTTCCAGGGGCAGAAGGGGAGAGGAGCCCCATATTCAACCCTCCCACCCAGGACACCCCCAAGAATAAGAAAGATTGCGACAATCCCAATGCCTTTCCTTTATGCCCAACTGGTCAAAAATTCCTCTAAGTAGAAAGTAATTGATTTATCACATGTTACAAGATTTTTTTAGCTACAAAGAGTTGCTAACCAATAAACTTTCCCAAGTGAACTAGGACCCAATAAAACCGCTTTTCTAAGATAGAGTACTTTTCTCTCTGCTCGTGGCTTTCTTCTGGGCAGTAAGGAAGGTGTTGTCTTGGTCCAAATTAGTCCACATGCCTCAGGGAAACAATTCTGTCATCTCCCCAACTCTCATGCTCTGTTTATGAGTGCCTCTGTAAAGACCCTATCTCCAAATAAGGTCACATCTGAGCTACTAAGCGTTAGGAATTCAACATATGTGAATTTTAGGGAACACAATACAACCCATAGCATGCAGCTAGGGGCTATTGGACAGGGCAAGTCTAGCCAACCCCAATTCTTCCATTCTTCCTCCTTAACAACAGACTACCCTGATACCAACTCCTAGCTACTTTCTCTCACCATCCCTTCTTTCAGCAAATATTTATTGACCATATACTATATACCAGGCATAGTACTAGGAGCTGGGCAAGAGTAGCCACACTACCCCCCACCCCCACCCTCTCAAAGTCTGCATCTCCTGTGGCAAACCTGACAAGGAGACCAAACTCTTTTGAGTCAAAGTATTTGCACAACCCACCGAGGTAAATGGAAGAGGCTGCTTGTGGCTGAAGAAGGCAGATGGACTCAGGACCCACCTGGCTACCCCCAGAGCTGAGGATCTCAACATCTCAGCCCTCCTCCAACCCACTCAGAGCCTGTCAGCTGCCCAGCTCTGATGTAAGCAGTCAATTACCACATAGTATGATCAGCTCTGGGATCAGGGAAGCCCAGGGAATTTGAAGGATAGAAGAGGAGACCCAACCCTCCTTAGGAGACTCAGAAAGACTTCTTAGGGGGAAAGGAATTCATGGTAGTCATTAATTGATCATTAGTGTTGTTTACCAATACCCTATTCTCCTTTCTTTCTAACAATCCAGAAACAGCACTTCCACATATCCTTTTAAAATAGTTTATCAGTTAGGGCTCAGTTGGTTAAGTGACTGTCTTCGGCTCAGGTCATGATCCTGGAGTCCTGGGATCGAGTCCCACATCGGGCTCCCTGCTCAGCAGGGGGTCTGCTTTTCCCTCTGACCCTCTTCCCTCTCGTGCTCTCTCTCATTCTCTCTCTCAAATAAATAAATAAAATCTTAAAAAAAAAAAGAAAATAGTTTATCAGTTAGATTTTGCTGTGTAATAAACCATCCCAAAACTTAGTGGCTTAAAACAACAACCATTCATTTTTCTATGCGTTGGCAGTTTGGGCTGGGTTCATCTGGGCATTCCTTTAGCTGGTCTCACATATATTCTCCTGCAGCTACAGTCAGCTGGAAGGTTTACTGGGGACTGGCTCGGTCTAACATGGCCTTACTCACATATCTGATGGTTGGTACTGACTGTCAGCTAGAGAGACAGGGGTGACTGAGCCATGTGTCTTCAGTAATCTAGGCTGGGCTTATTCACCTGGGAGCATGCAGCATGGTAAAGAAATATGAGATTTGACCAAAACAGGTGCCTGTCCATGCTTGGATTCCCCCTACATCATTCCCTGTAATACCTACATCATTCCCTTGATATCTTCTCTGTTGAAGCTGACCTTCAGCTTTGGCATCCCAGTTACTGTGCATCTCCTTTTCATTCTCTGTTCTCCATCTCCTAGCTTCCTGCTTCCTATATCAAGGTTAGAGCTACCCCTTAAGATATCCATTCGTGGCTTAGTCTTTGGGCACTTTCCCCATTAAACAGCCTCAATGAAGAGAGCCTGGCTCTGTAACCACCTTGACTCCAGCCTGAGTGGGAAAGATCCAGGATAAGGGTCCAGGCAAAGACTCCATGCATGTTATTGGAGTTCCGTGGAGCACAGGCCCCTGTGAAGGGACAAGATCTGTGAGGACTTGCTGGAGGAAATGGATTTGTGTTCATCTTGAAGTGTTAGCTAAGGAAGCAAAAGGAGCTGGGGCACTATTTCCTCCAAGTGATTTGTAGAAACAGTCATTCTGTGGGATACTGATAGGTAAGAATTACTTGAAAAGGGGGGTCATATGTCAGAAAAGGTTTTGGAAGTA
>NC_138382.1:67502660-67516266 GCF_054177405.1 Leptonychotes weddellii
TCCAGGAAACCCTGGATGAACTTAGACTGGGGTACAGGTCTCCTGACTTTAGGGACTTCTGGATTAGACCACAGCAGCCCAAGAAGACAGTAACCCCATCTTTCCTCATTTCCAGTGTATGAATGAATAAGAACTCGTGCAAGAAAGCTCCTGGTGCAGACAGCTCTTAGAAGAGAAAGGGGGTCCCAACAACTGGAGACACAGGAAGGGGGAGAATAGTGTTATCTTGCCAAACACACACATGAAAGTGTCATTTCATCTGCACTTGCCTCAATTACAAATAGAACTTTCCTTTCCAACCAAAGTTACTTCGATAGCCCGCCTAATGTCCTCTGGAAGGGATTTGTGCCTTGCATGCATGAGTTGTTATCGATTTCCCCACAAAGGCCAATTTGGGGATACCAGACAGCGTGAGCAGAAAAGTTAAAATGCTAGCTAAACAGCCGTACACAAAGGGAGCATGTTTCCATCCATCGGTGGGTAAATGGGAGGCTGGAGCACTGATTGTGGGTGATCCTCTCAAGCAGAGAGGCAGGGTTCCAAGCCTGCCATGTAAATTGTGGCTCTGGAAGGGCACAGTGGGGGACAGTGTTTTAAGTGGAGAAGAATGCTGGTCCAGAAATAGGGAGACCTGAATTTGAGTCCCAGATCTGCCAATAGCTCACCCAAGCTCTTTAAATCAATCCAGTTCCCCAGTACACCATGCAAAGAGCAAAGGCAGGTGTGTGGAAAAAGATCATCACAATCACTACTATTATTAGTAATTGCTCTTATTCGTTTATTGAGTTCCTACTGTGTGCCAGGCATGGGGCTGGGTAGAGACACGGTCCCAGCTATCTCAACATGTAGAACCTGGTAGAAGACACTGGGAGTAAACATTTAATTACATCTCCTATAAATTTTTTTATATTTACACCATTTCAAATTGAATGGTGGTTACCAGGGCTGGACGTAGGAGAAATAGGGAGAGGTCGGTAAAAAGGTGCCAACTTTCAATTATATGATTACTAAGGTCTCAGGAACTAAGGCACATCATGTTGACTGTAGTTGATACTGTATTGTCTAAATCAAATTTGGTAGGAGAGTAATAGTGAAGGGAGAACGCCAGGCCAGAGAGGGGAGTTCGGGTACCACCCAGCGCCCCTCTCCGCTCCCCGCAGGCCTTCGTCCCCGCCATGGCCGATCTAATCCAGAAGAAGCTACAGGGAGAAGTGGAGAAATATCAGCAGCTACAGAAGGACTTGAGTAAATCCATGTCGGGGCGGCAGAAGCTTGAGGCCCAACTAACAGAAAATAATATCGTGAAGGAGGAGCTGGCCCTGCTAGATGGGTCCAACGTGGTCTTTAAACTTCTGGGTCCTGTACTGGTCAAAACAGGAGCTGGGAGAGGCTCGGGCGACCGTGGGGAAGAGGCTGGACTATATCACAGCTGAAATTAAGCGATATGAATCCCAGCTCCGGGACCTCGAACGGCAGTCAGAGCAACAGAGGGAGACCCTGGCTCGGCTGCAGCAGGAGTTCCAGCGGGCGCAGGCAGCCAAGGCAGGGGCTTCTGGGAAGGCCTGACCCCGTGGTGGGGGGGAGGGGAGGGGTGGGAATGAGGCAGCTCTAGGGTCTATACTGTAGCTAATAAAATGTGAAAACACCTGGCTGTTTTCTGACCAAAAAAAAAAAAAATTTGGTAGGAGAGTAGAACTCAAGTGTTCTCACACACACAAAGGGTAAATATGGGAGCTGATGGAGGTGTTAATTAACTCGACTGTGGGAATCTTCACAATGTATATGTATATCAAATCATCACATTGTACACTTTAAAGACATTACAATTTTTATTTATCAATTATACCTCAATAAAGCTGGGGGAAAAAAGAGCGAACTAGGCAAAAAGATTGGTGGGAAAAAAATAAGACGAGAATTTTCAAGTAAAGGGAATATAAGTCAGACCTTGTGTTGAGCTCTTTATTTACATAATCACATTTCAACAATCCTTTGAAGTTAGTTCTATGATTATCCCCAATTTATGAATGGACAGCTGGGTCAGAAATGGCTAGGCCAGTCTGCCCCAAAGCACACACGTGCTTTGCATAAGTGGTGCACATGGGAGACCGGATCTTGAACCCAAGAATGTTGGACTCCACAGCCTATTACCTTGGCTGCTACATGCTACCATCTCCCAGACCATCTAGATCATCCTCCCCCTCTCCCTGGTCTCACACTCACACCCTCTCCCTCCCTATAATTAGCTATTGTGCTATGAAATGAATACTACATAACAAGCAACCTCAGAATGCCGGTGGCCTACAATACTTGTAGGTAAGCAAGCATTCAGCTGGGATCTCTAGCCTCAGCTGGGCTTGACTCCTGGCTCTGGATTGAGTTCAAGTATGCTACATATGTCTTCCTTCTGGACCCAGAGGCTACCCAGGGCATGTTCGTTCCAATAGTGGATTACAGGAGTACCAGAGGCAGACCTAAACCATGTAAGCCCATTTAAAGACTCTGCTCATATCATGTCCACCAGCATTCCATTGGCCAATGCAAGTCATATGGCCAAGCCCAGAAAATATTGTTTGGAAAAATATATTCTGCAAACTATAGTGAGAAATACCACGAAGTCACATGGCAAAAGACATAACGTATGTAATGGGTTTACGTTATCCAATCTGCCGTGTACTCTGACACTGGGGCTCCTGACCCAATGCTAATGATGCTCCCCTGTCCTCCACATTGGGAAAGAGATGAAATGATCCCCTATTCGTATCTGTACCCGGGTTTCCGCATCTGCAGAGGTACTGATGATGATCCGCCAGGACCACTCCAACTCTGATACTTGCCTTTTCTGAGACCACGGGGTTGGAGGGCTATAGTTGATTGAGTGAGTCTGAGAACTGATGAGAGGTTGTCTAACATGAAAAGCTGGGCTTGGGGAGACTCCTGGGAGAGTTTCTGTCCTGCAGAGGAAAGGAAAAGGACCCATAAGCTAAACAAAGGGGTGGTGCTCAAAGACATGGAGTGATTCTGCATAAAACCTGATGGCTGTTGCCTGTCCTGACCAGCAGCCTGGGCACATGTTTAGATCCTAAGGACAGAGGAGGAGACTGGTTTAAAAACAATTTCAAAGAGCTGGTCACTACACTCTGTGGTACACTGGGACCCAAACAACATTACTTTGTCCCCTCTCCCTCCAGAGCGCAACCCAAATGAGGAGCCACCTGCCTCGTGGCTCATCCCACCAGGGCTCACTCCTAGGAGGTATGCTCCTCCCCAGAGGTTGTTTGGTCCAAGTTCCCTTAAGGAAAGCTCTCAGCAGAGTGAAGAAGCACTGGCCGGGTGCCCTGACCAGAACAGTTCAGGGAAATTCCATGCGTCACTTCCTTTTAGATATCATTTTGGTTCCTCTCCACTGACAAGCAGTGATAGAACATCACAGAATGGGAATTTGAGAGGTGGTCAGAAGACCTCTCCTCATTGGCCCCAGTCAGGCCCATCTCCGCCATGGCTCTTACATCACAGAGGGTCCTGGGTAAGCCACACTCACTTCCTCTAACGCTGACTTCTTCGTTTGTAAAATGAGGCACATAAACCTGCGGTGCTGGATTATTCTGCAGGAGGAGATACGCTGGACATAACGAGGCTGACATAAGGGACGTGCTCTGTAGGCCACAGCGGTGACTAGGAGGATGCCTGTGGTGAGTCCTGGATCCCACCCAGGACGGTCAACTCCATAGTGCCCCTCCTGAGGTACTATCTATATGGAATGACAGTTTGTTGCCCCGCATCAGAGTGAACTGAGGTGTGAGGAACTAAATGGAGGAAATTTGTATTTTGGCAGTGGCCTCTGCCCATCTTGAAACCACGGTATGCAGACAGCCATTCTAGAGTTAATAGAGATAAATTCACGTTATTCATATAGGTTAAGTAAACCTTGTAATTAGCACATAGCACACGGCAATTAGTATCCATCTCACGCATTGTGGTAGACTACAACAGATTGACAGCCCCAATTTTTATTATATCCTTATATCTGTGCACCTTGACAACGACTTTGTAGCTCCTCTCACTGAAGAGGTAGAATCTATTTTGCACCCCTTGAAGCTGAGCCCAGCCACACGAATTTCTTAGAATGAGTTAGATATACAGTGTGTCCCTTCTGAGCCCAGGCCATAAGAAGCCTTGCGTGCTTCCACTCACTCCTTGACCCCTGCCATTCCTACAAGAACAGACTCAGGCAAGCCTGCTGGTCCCACACAAGGAGGAGCCACCCTGAAAGAGAGCCGCCCAGCTACGCTGACTCAGGCTAGCCAGCTAGAGCAGGGACCCCAGCCAATCACACATGCATGAGACAATCCAGTCAGCATCAGCCTAACCAACCCAGATCGGCCAAACTAACCATCCCAGCACATATGTAATAAAGTCTTCTGTGCCACTGAAGTTTTATAGTTGCCTGTTGTGTGGCTTTATTATTGTAGCAATAAATAACAAGACACACACTAATATAGATCCATTGGCCACGGCTGCCTAGAGTTTTGTGTTAAGAAAGATCCACATCCAGGCTAAGCAGAGAAGAGTCGCATAATGGAGATCATGAACAGAGAAATAGGGAGAGACAACATACAGGAAATATATTTTCTATCTCTGAGTGGCATTTAGCGAAACAGATATTTTTGGTTGGAGATAATTTTGCCTGTCTGCAGGCCCAACTTCCCAATAAGAATCACAATAAAAATGAAATCTAGAAGATCTATTTATTTCTTTGTAAACACCCTTGCCTGGAGTCAATTTCAAGACGGATCAATCACACGCTGCTTACTGGTAACTAATACTAGCATCCATCTCTTGATCTTTGTCCATATTTTTATTCATTATCTTCCCCCCCAACTCTCTCTCTCTCTCGATCTCCCCCCGCTCCCCTACAACAATCTTGTAACAGATATTTAACAACTGGAACTCATACAGGTAAGGGTAACCACGATGGCCCAAGATTCCATAATCATGTCCTTTATGAAATGAAAGACAAAGGACACAAAAAGCCTGATCATTGACTTGAAATCTCTGAAGACGTCTCATAGAGCAGACCAAGTTTGTGTGTCTCCAGAGGGTTAAGCCAAGAGGTCAGGGTTATAAGACAAGTTCTAAGACAACAGGGTTCTAAGACAACAGATTTCCTCTGCTCCACAGAAGGAAAACCTCTCTAACGAGCAGAGTTCAACGCCAAGGAAACTTCCTCAAGGCAGCCTTTACTGCCCCTCCCATGTCAGCTCTGAACCTACTTTTTATAAACTCATACCTCCCTGTACTTTGCCTGTCCACAGATTTCGATTGTATATCTGTATGAATATTTAATTATATCTCTCAACCCATTGGACTTAAGCTCCAGGGCAGAGACAGTGTCTGTTTTGCAAGAATTGCACAGGGACAAGCAGCTGAATACTGCCTAAAAACCAGGACAGGCTTAGCACAAGTGCTGGTACTGCAGCTCAGCTTTAGAGAGAGCACGGGTATTATTCACGTGCGTGGCGGGAAGGGAGCGGGGTAGGGCACCCCAGGCCAAGGGAATAGGACAGGTAAAGGTAAGGGGGAGTAAAAAGCCCCAAGTAAGTGGGGTGGGAAGTGCCAGGGAGATGCAGTAGATACGGACCAGAAAGGCTTCCCATGTCCCTGGCTTCATATTCTACAGCTCTGTGAGTTTTACCAGCATCTTTAGAAAAGCCCAATCACTAATAGAGTCGTTACACAAGAAAGCATGTCACCCGGGGTCTAAGGAGATAGTTAGCAAGAAAATCCATACAACCCTGGCAAAGTCACATGCAGAATATCGCATTTCGTTTGGGGGCACCTCATTACCAGGCCGAAGCAGACAAATTGGAGGCAGTTCAAAAGCGAACAAGAAAAAATGATTAGGGAAATGGAGAAATTGATCAAGGCAGAAGATTAAAGGAAATAAATGTATGTGCATCCGTGTGCGTGTCTGCCTGGGTGTGTGTACACGCCCGTGTGTGTGTGTGTGTGCGCGCGCGCACGCGTGTGCATGTGTGTAGAAGCTAGGAGGGGCCAGGGCAGCAGCCAGCAGCACTGTGCAGGGGAGGAGGGCCGGGAAGGAGGAGGGAGCCTGGGACAGAGCATGGGGCTGGCCTGAGGGCCGAGCAGGGCACAGGGGCAGGGGTGAAGGTGGGAAAGTTGGCATCCAGCTTGAGAGTGGGGCTAGCAAGGGGCACATGTGTGTGTAACAGAGGAGGCCTCTGTTGCTGGCTGCCAGGATCTGCCTGGGGATTCGCCCCTACATTGAAGGGCCTGGCATGGCTCCTTTAAAGATTCCTCAGTCGTGGGAAATACTTGGAGAGCAGAGAGCTCAAGAGAACAAGTTCAGGGTTTGGAATCCACCTTCTGCCATCACATGTCCTGTGTGATGCTAAGCAAGGCCCTTAACCTCTGTGGGCCCTGGTTTCCCCCGAGGATGCTCAGCACTCATGGGCCCATACTGCTGGTTCCTGCCTTCCTAAGAGGCATACTTGGCCTCCCTGCAGATGTAGCTGGGGGTCCATTTTCTATTCTTGCCTGGCCCAGAATGAGGCTCTCCTAGGTTGTGACAGGAGGTGCTCATCCTTCTCAGTGACCTCATCTCTCTTGAGTGCGATCCGTGACTCCCCTTAGAGACATGGATTTGAAGTGCAACACCACCCCCGGGCCCTGCGCAGCCCTGGGAGGGCCCACCTCCCTGCAGCGGACCTTGAATTGGGGCCCGAATCCCATCTAGAATCCACCAGTGACTGCATGAAGTCAGATGCCTAGCTGAACCTCTCCAGGCCTCGGTTATCCATCCACAAAGCTGGCAGGTGGGGTCTGCCCCTCCAGGTAGCTGGGCAGACAGAGTCCGCATGTGAGGGACACGGAGCACAGAGCTGACACACAGATCACCCCCGACGCAACTACTCTTGCTGAAAGTTCAGCTCCTTGTCTCAACCAAGAGCTCACCTGCTCCAGCAGGCTCAGGCTGGACGCCTCCAAGAATCCTGGATCCTCCTCTATTCTTGTTGACACCAGTCTGTTTCTTACTCACAGCTTCCGAGGACTGTTTCTCCATCCCCATCTTCTGTCTCCTAGGCCTGGACCATGGATGTAACTCAATGGCACATTTCCACCCAATCTGGCCTCTGTGTCCATTGCTCATCCACAGATGGGTCCTCCTGAAGCACAAGGTCCAAGTACATCACTCTTTCAATGGCTCCTCATGGACAGCAACAAATATAAATGCTTCAGTCTGGCATTCAGCGACCCTGACCTAGCCCTGAGGCTCCTTCCTCCCTGTGACTCTTTCCATATGCGCCTCCACTCCCTGCCAACCCCCTACACACACACAAACACACACACACATACACACACACACACACACGGCCGACCCTCTAGCCACAGCTAACTTCCCACTGGTCCTGGAACTTGCCATGTGCCTTCACTTCCTGACTTGAGCTCACACTGTTCCATCACCCCAAATGCCCCAGCCCCTCACACAGTGGTAGGTTACCCCATCTTCCAAGCCCCTCAGCTCTTTGTCTATGTTCTAATCATGTACTCTCACATTCAGCAAATGTTAGAGCATCTACCTTGTGCCATTTGCATATTGGAGACGAAGCATATCTCTTCAACTAAGTTGTGAGCTCCCTGAGGCCAGGAATTGATTGGGTCTCTTCATCTTTGGGTCCTGGGATAGATATGCCATAAGATGGAACAGATCTCGGTTCATGCAAGCAAGAGAAAGGATTGCACCAAGCAGGAACTGCATGGAATCCACGACCATGGTATGCTGGGGTATCAGTGCAAGGCCAGAGTCTGGAGCTGGGATCTGGCAAGCCTTGAATGCCACACTCAGAAGTTCCATTGTTATGCTAGGGGCATCAGAGAGCCTCATGGAGCTGCTTTCCATGGCCCAAAGGTACCATTGTCTCTCTGCATCTTTGCACCTGCCACTCCCCCCAGCCAGAAGAGTCTTTCCCTATTCCCTCCCTGGGATAACTCCTCATCATCCCACAGGGCTCCAAGGAAACATCATTTCCCCAAGAGACCCTTCCTAACTCTTCCCCTGGTTTGGCTCCAATGTTCCTGTCCAGTTGTGGACTGCTGCTGTGCTTATTTCACATGAGCCTGGTTGATAAGGTCTCCTCCCCAGGGTGGGCCCACGGGGTAGAGGGCAACATCTCCCCCAAGCAGTGGATGAAGGAAGGTTTCTTGGAGGGGGTGGTGCATAGGATAAGCAGGTGTTAACCAGGCAAAGAGGGAAGGAGATGTGAGATGTGCCTGCAGAGAGGACATGCTCCCTCCCTGGAGGTAATAATGGAGCCCAGGAGGCTGAGTAAGGGTACACAAAATGTGCACTTGAGGGGACAGGTGGGGGTCTCGGGAAAAGAGGCCTGAAGATGAGAGAGAGAGAGAGATTTGGGCTTTGTCCCGAGGCCCATCCATAGCCACTGAAGTCTGTTCCAGAGGAACGTGGGGCTCTGCTTGTATTGATCACCATTTGCAGCCTAGGCAACTAGGGAAACGTCCCCTGATGTGGTGAGTGCTCAGTGGCGGCCAGCAACCCCCATTCCAGTTGTGGATCCAAAGAAACAGAAGCCGGCCGGCCCTCAGAGACTCACCAGGGCACGTGATCCAGCAGATGCTGCCTTGTGTTGAGTTGCTCAAAAGTAGGCGCACAGTGGCTCAGACACAGGCTCTCAGAGCCGGAGGAACCATATAAACCAGCAAGGCCAAGCATCTCACCCCGCTAATGGAGGCACAGAGGCCAGAGAGGGAAAGGACTTTGCCGGGGTCACACAGCAAGATGGGCTTCCCCCCAGGCATTCCAGCTGACACACTGGCCCCAGACTGCATCCTATCCCCCTCGACCCAGAGCCCAAGAAACAGCAGGGCTTTGGTCTCGCCATCACTTGGGTTTCTAGCTGGGCTTCGCTCTGACATCACAAGACAAAGGTGTTGATGGTGCGGAGAGAGTGTCCAGCCCATGGGAAGCGGATGCCACCGAGGAGATCTATCCCTCAACTCTCAGATTCACAATCAAACAATATATTCTTAGAATCCCACTGGCCTCCAATAGCTCCTATTTCAGGGATGGACCAACTACTGCCTGCCTGTTCTTATAAATAAAGTTTTATTGGAACACAGCCTTGCCCATTTGCTTACGGCTTGGGCCTGGCTGCTTCTCGCCAAACAGCAGAGTCGAGTGCTTATAGTATATACCATGTGACCCGGGAAGCCAACATTATTTACCCTCTGGCCCTTTCCAGGGAAGTCTGCCAAATCCTGGCCTATGAGAAAGAGAGCAACGTGGGCTTCTGGGTCAGATCAAGCTCTGCCACTTGCCAGCAATCTAGATAAGCCGTTAGTCAAGTTAAGGCGGAGACATCCTGGAATAGGCTGGGGGCCTACCTAGAAATGCCGGGTGACCTTCTGGAAGGAGGAAACGTGCATCTGCAGCAGAGGGAAACAACAGCACCCCCCTCCCAGGGCTTCGCTGGAAATGACCAAGCGCCTGGCTCAGTGCCCAGCAGACAAAGATGGAGACCAACAGAGACAGACAGAGACAGAGACAGAGGGAAATCAGTAAATGCCAGGCCCATTAGCTGCTGGGTCCAGCATGCCCAGCTCTATTTTGAGCCGCTTGAGGCTGCCTTTCCTTCCCCAGGGCCAGAACCAGCCTCCCTTCCAACGATTTCCACCCTCTCCGAAGTGGGCTCCTAGCTCTGTTCCTGTTGCCAACACTGTGGTCGCCTCCCGTCCACGAAAGGTTAAAGCAACAGCTTCTACATGCAGGCCCGGCCGCGAGTGCTGGGAGTGAGATCCTCTGTCAGCATGTCCTGAAATTCTTTGGGAAGTTTGACAGGATTAAGGGGATTAATACATTAAAGCATTATTACAGCATTCACAGGGGATTTTCAAAAGACTTTACACCATGATCTATTTGTCCTGTTACATAAAACTCGCATTAATAGGCTGGTGGCAAGGGAAAAAAAAAATATCTGTGGAATCAATAACCTTATTTTTTGGTAAACACATTTAGCCGGCCGAGCCGGTCATTAAGGCCAGCAGACCCTCCCACGGTGCATGTCAATGAAATTATCCCTCGAGAATCCATTTGCCAATTAAGCCCAGAGCTTGTCCGTGTCCTCCAGCCCACTGATGGCAGGGGGCAGGAGAGAGAGTGGCCACCTCTGCCCTCCCCGCCTCCCCCCTCCGCCCTCCCCGCCTCCTCCCTCCCCGCCCCCACCAGGCCTGCTGACCCAGCACACGCATCACCCTGAGTCCCTGGTGCCAGGTGGAGGGGAGGCTGGGGAGCAAAGGCCTTTATGAAAGGCAGAGGGCTGGGCTGGGCTGAGCTGCAGAGCGTTCTGGGTTCCCTGGACCCCAGAAGGGGCTGCCCTGCAGAGGGCGTAGGGGGAGCACAACCGGGATCCCTCTCTGTATGTGGACCCAAGGGGCGCTTTCTTTGTGTTGCTGCCTTCTGAGGGTCCAAGAGCCCTCCCTTCTAATTCTCCTGTTGGTGCCTGCCCCTCTCTGCAAACTGCAAAGAATCAGGTAGCAACATAAAAAATTGTAGCTCACACTTACCTAGCATGAGCTGATTGCCAGGCACGGGACCAAGCACTCCACACGCATTTACTCATTCAACAATGGCAGTGGCCTCTTGAGGGAGGTGCTCTTATTAATCCCATTTTGCAGATGAGAAAGTTGAGAGCGAAAGAAAGAGTAAATGCTTGCCCAAGCTCACACAGCCGTAAGTAACAGACCTGGGATTTGACCCCAGCCATCAGGCGGCAGAGCGCCTGCCGACGACCAGAACGTTATAGGCATCCAGTTACCCCACTTGAGCGGCCGCCAAGTGTCTGAGACCTTGCGTTATCACTCTTATTCCGCGCAGAAACCTGTTGGCATACCCGTCATTCTAGTGTTCCCATTTTTTATATCAAGAAACTGAGGCTCAGAGAGCTGGAGAAGCCACTGGCCTGAGGGCACGTGACAGGCAAATGCTTTAAAGATTTAAACCCGGGCGGTCTGACCCCAGCACCCAGACTTGTAACTAGACACACGCCCTCCTGAACTCAAAGCACAGCAATCAGAAGAGGCTCAAGCATATTGGCAACACACTTGGTAGCTGCCCCAAGCCCCAGAGATGACAAGAGGGGAGCCCCCTCTGCCCCAGGAGAATGTTGGCCCAAGAGCTGAACTCCAAGCCTGGCAGAGAGCGATGACACAGACACGTTTGGGCTACGTACGCTCGCCTCTGGGCTCTTGGAGAATAAGGTCTGCTCTTCTGGGCACCATCATGGTGTTCTCAGACTTAGCCCAGACCCTGGCATGCTGTAAGATCTTTGTTAAATGTATCATTGAGTGAATTCCCATTTTAGAAATAAGGAGGCCAAAGCTCGGAAGGTAAAGTGACCTGTCAGAAAATTCCAAACCTAGGGCACGCTAAGCTAAGATTTGGACTTGTTCTTCCCTTCTTAGGTTTCTTTGTCTCTTGTCACAGTTCTCCCTACTCATGCTTCTTCTCTCCACATACATGTGCAAACATACACACACACACACGCATATACACACACACCCTAAGCTTTGACCACACCAAACGGGTCTACACTTCTGGAAGGCAACGTAGTCTCACTCATTAGCAGGCCTTGACCTAAGCACCTCCCCTGGTCTGGTGCACCCTTCCCCAAGCTCGCCATCACCTGGCAGATTTCTACTGGTCCTTGGAGTCTCCCAGTAGCTGTCACCTCTGCTGGGAAATCTTCCTAGACCTTGAAGTCGGGTTGGATCACAGGTCCCATCTCTTGGCTATCACAGCTCACTGGGCTTTCCCTTCCATCAACACCCTGCATTGTGATTGCCTGCTCCCTCCAGATTGGGCCTCCTGGACACTGGGTCTGTGATTTGTCCCCCTTCACCCACACATGCCTGGCTTCAGGTTTTAATAAATAGGTGGTGTGTGAGCAAACACAGTCTAGCATTTTACAGACACACCCACACACTGAGGGCTACTTATTGAGATATCAATTTATGTTTTGTTTTCGCTGTTAATTATATTAGTTATCTACTGTGTAACAAATTATCCTGAAAACTTAGTGGCTTAAAACAACAACAAACATTTTTATTACCTCACACAGTTTCTGTGGATCAGGAATCCGGGAGCAGCTTAGCTGGCGGGTTCTGGCTTCAGGTGTCTCATGAGGTTACAGTCAAGACGTTGGTTGGAGCTGCAATCTGTCTGAAGCCTTGACTTGGCCTGGAGGATCTGTTTCCAAGATGGCACCTCCAATGGTCATTGGCAGGAGGCCTCACTTCCTCCCACATGGACCTCTCCATGGGGCCGCTTGAGTGTCCTCATCACATGACAGTTAGCTTCCCCCAGAATGAGTGCTCCAGAGAGAGCAAGGGGGAAGCCAAATACTTTCCACAACCTACCCCATCACTTCCATCACATTTTCTTCATTAGAATCAAGTCGTTGGGTCCAGTCCATACTCCAGAGGGTAATTCAGCTCCGCCGGTTGGAGGAGGAGTGTCAGTGAATTTGTGGATATATCTTTTTTAAAGATTTATTTATTTGTTTTCAAGAGAGAGCGAGGGAGAGAAAGTGCAAGTGGGGGGAGGGGCAGAGGGAGAGAGAATCCTCATGAAGACTACCCACTGAACGCGAAGCCTGTCCCAGGACCCAGAGATCATGACCTGAGCCGAAATCCAGAGTCGGCTGCTTAACTGACTCAGCCACCCAGGTGCCCCTGAATTCGTGGATATATTTTAAAACTCTCACACTATCTGCTGATAGGGTATCAGCAAGAATGAAAGGCCTTTTCCCTTGTCCCCTTCCAAATAGGCAGTCAAACCTGAGGATTCTGAGTCTGAATGCCCTTGCCAGAGAGGATGCTTACCAGTTTGAGTTTTAGAGCACAAAACCAAAATCACTTGGAAGAGACTAACCTCACTCCTTCCCCTCCCCAACACAGCCTTTGCTGACCCTGAAAGAGGAAGGAGCTCGCCAGAACTGAATGGCAACAGGGATGGGGGAGTGGATTCCTTCTCCCGAACTCCAGCTCCAGCGCGTGGCAGCCCTGCCCCCCCACACACACCTGGCCTCCGGCGGGATGCTACGGGATGCTGCCGGCTGCCGGTGGAGAGGGTTGCTAAGGACTGAGTAAGGCCTCAAGGGTAGCAGTAGGGGGTCTCTGCGGCCGAGACTGCCATCCACCGAGAGGCCCCCGAAGGACCCTGGAGAAGCCCCATGGGCCACCAGACAACAAAGCCAGGCCTGACCACAGCAGCATCCTGACACCACAACTATCCTAGTACCTTAGAGCCCACCAGAAACTAAAGCCCCTTGCTCATTTCTAGGTGCCCAGGGCCCAGGTAAGCCCCACACCCTTGCCCATTCTGATCTGCCCATAAGGAAGGCTAGGGGTGCCCTATGCAGGCTGACATTGGGGTTGAAATTCTCTCCAAACAGTGGGGCTTACTGAAAAGATGTAATTTGCTTCATCACAAATAAAATACCTGAAAACCTCGTTCAGCATTGTGCTCTTTGTTCCTACACTCTGTTGAAATTCGAGCAGCACTTTTTTTTTT
>NC_138382.1:67516366-67527549 GCF_054177405.1 Leptonychotes weddellii
TCGAGCAGCATTTTAGTTAAACAAATAAACAAACAACAAGCATGAAGAGGAAAAAGAATTCATATCTACTATGTGCCAGGAAACTGATATACGTGCTCATTGAATCCTCATGATGGGGGTCCTAACATCCATTTTACAGATGGCAAGGGGACAGGAGATGTCTCAAATTGCCTTCTATGTGTCAGGCATTCGCCTGCAGTTCTGGAATCTTCCATCCAATCTGCAATGAGGAATTGTTATCCAGGTATTATAGGTGAGGAAGGAGAGGCTCAGAGAGAAGTTGAACAGTGACCCCAGACCACCCAGTGAGTGACAGAGTCAGCAGCCCAGGGCGTGCTGACCATGCTGGGCTATCTCTCCTTGCTGAGAAACACTCCAGAAAGAATCTTTTGTTAGCACATCCTCATCTCTCTGTCAAAGAATCAGCGTCCCTCCCCTGCCACAGTCATCTGCCCTCTACCACCACCCTCTCCCAGCAGGACCTCACAGCTTCCGGAGGAGTGTTTCGGGAAGAAGGGACGGGGGGGGGAGCCCCCACCATCTCACGGGGCAGCTGAGACCCACTGGCAGCTCTGAGGAGTGAGTCTGTGGTAATTTGACAGGATTAAGGGGATTAATACATTAATGCATTATTAGCGCTTTTATAGGAGATTTTCAAAGAGCTGAGTGCCGTGATCCCTGTGTCCTGTTACATAAATGGCGGTAATTGCCTTAATTGGCCCATTGTTGCTGATGGAAGCAGACAAGGAACCGGCCTGATTGTCTCAGGGACCTGTGGCTCTGGCCACAGCTCCAGGCCAACCCAGGAAGACTAGGGGAAATGGAGTCTAGGTGGGGACTTCCAAACATCCTGCTCCGTGAGATGTGCGATCCAACGTCTCTGATCACTGTGGCGTGGAGTAGAAGACCCTGATTCCAGCCCCAACTGTACTGCTTCCTGGCCAGTGACCTGACCTTCCCAAGACTCAGTTTCCACATCTGCCAATGTGGGTGGTTATTTTGTCTACCTCGTGGTGTTGCTGAGATAGTGCGGTGAGCCCATGTTGATGTGCTTGCTCAGGCCTGTGCTGAGGAAGGGTTGTCATTTTCTAGATGGACTGGGTCAGTGATTTTGCCTCTTGGTGTTTATCTGCTGGGAGGGAATAACAGCTCTTGGAGGGAGAGCTGGTGGAATGTGCTGGAAGGCCTGGGAGCTGTCCCCAGGGACAGGACAGCCAGCAAGATGAGGGTGGCGGGTGGTGAGCTATGAAGGAAACCAGCACCTTCCAACGGAGGCCGGACACCTCAGCGTCCCTCACACTGGCTGGGTAGCAGGTCATGTGGGAAGTCACCCAGCGACTGTGGATCCTGGTTCCTTGGAGTTTAATTGTCTTTGCTAATTAAGCGCCTGGTTGGACCCCCTACAGGAGGTGTGTGTCTGCAGTTTCATGGTTGAGAATAATAATAGAATCCTAGAATCATGGCTTCAGAAGCGTCCTGAAAGACCTTTTCCTAGAAACAAACAAAATATCCATTATTTTCCTCTCTACAAATCTAGACTGGGATGCAGGAAAGATGGTGCCAAGGGCGCCAAGCTCTGTGTCTGGAAGGGAATGACCTGGGTGGATTGAAACCCAGGTAATCACTGTGACCAAGATGCAGAGGATGAATTACAAGGACCAAGACTGGCAAAGGGACAAGGTTGGAGGTGGAGGCCACCATTAGGTGAGAGGTCTGGAAGCCTGGACTGAGGAGGGATGAGCACCACGGAACAAAGAGAATAGATTCTTTTGGTTAATGAAGGGATTTGAATTACCTAGACATGGTGAACCATCCAGGAATTGCAAGGAACAGAAACGAGGTGCTGTGAACAAATATCCTTTGTTCCCCTTTTCCTGGCACATAGTAGGATTACATGTCCTGCCCCCCTTGTTGCTGGGAGAGCCCTATGTCTAGCTCTGGACAATAAGTTGGGGGAGGAAATACTATGTGTCACTTCTGGGCTAAGCAGATAAAAATCAGTGTGAGACCCTTCAGAGACCTCTTTTCTCTCTGGCCCAGCAACTGGCAATGTTTCCAATGGTACCTCTTCCACAGGCCTAGGACCCTGAAGGATCACAGTGAGCACAGCTCCCCACACCCACAACAAGCGGCACTGAACATGTAGCACAAACCAAAAACAAGCCCTCGTTGTTTAAGCCTCTGAGAATTTGGGGTTATTTGCTACCAGAGCACAACCTAGTCTCTGACTAATATGGAAAAGTGAACTTTACGATCAGAGACCTATGAACACCATCAGTAAAGTAACATCCATATAAAAAAAATAATAATAATCCGAAGTCCCAATCAAGAGCTCCTTTGCTTTAAGCCAGACGCATTGCCTCCAAACTTGAAAAGCAATGAAGACTTTGGAGAGATCGCCTAGAGTCTCTCTGTAGCTAACTTTTGCTTTTTGATTCCAGATGCCGGGAGAGAGAGGAGCCCTGTGTGTGTTTTACATACATTAGTCACGGCGCACATGGTCCTGGACGTTGGCCATTGGAACTGGCCTCCCATTTGAGCACATGCGTCTGGACCAGGCAGATAGAAACCTAGCTATAATGAGTTTGCCCCTTGTCCATGACATTTATGCTTTGTAGGGGGGGAAATGAGAAAAAATTTTAAATCCCAAAGTCTGTTTGCTTTCAACACAGTAACTGTGATGAGGTCTAGGGAGCTCTGACTTGGATTTAAACTTCGCTTCCCAACAAAGCCCAGGAGAGAAGTTAGGGATGAATCACGTGCTTTTCAGGATCTTTGGTGTTTTTATCCAAATTTGCATTTTTTTCTTCCTCTTTCCACTGATATAGCACCTGGTCTGAGATGAAGGTGGAACTCTCGGGATAAATACTGATATCCTTTTTAAAAAGGGAAATAATGGCACCTGAGCCCCCACTGTGGGCAGGCATCGCGTTAGCTGTTCCATACATTATCTCCTTCTATCCTCATGTTAACTCTTTGAGGGAAGTATATTAATTCTATTTTGTGGGAAAGGCATTCAGAGATGTTAAGCAATGTAGAACATCAATGCCAGGATATGAACCTGGGCTTGTCAACTCAAGCATCCCTGCTTTTTCCCCCTCCACCACCCTGCCTTGGTATCAGTGATTGATCAAAATGATGTCCTGATAAAACAAATATAGCTAACCCATTCTTACTTGGTCAGGAGAACTGTGTGATAGTCTGGAAAGAATGTAGGCTATAGAATCAGTCAGATCTGGGTTCAAATCCCAGGACTACTACTTAGCACTTCTAGAAATTATAGGGCCCTTCTGAATTTCTTTTTCCTAAAATGGAGGAGAAACTAAAGAAAAGCATATCAGGATAATCATGGAGTAAACCAATAAATGCACAAGACAATTTCAGGTAGTGGCAGGGGCTTGAGGAAAGTAGACCATGATGATTGAGCAGTGGAAGGATGGGTGCTAGAGAGATGGGGTCAGTGCTTACAGTGGGGTGGCCTGAGAAGATCTCACGAGGTGGGGTGTTTGCAATAAGATTAAATAAATAGGAAGAAGACAAACTTAGAAGATCTGGGGGTGGGGGGGAGGATGCAATCCAAAAAGGGAGAATAGCAGATATGGAGGCCTCTAGGTGGGAAGATGCCTGGTGTGTTTGAAAAACCAGCAGTAGGAAAAATAATGAGCCAGTGCAGATTAAGGGGAGATAGGTCAGAGAGGCAGACAAGCAGGAATTGTCCTTCAACAATTCAGGAAACTCCAGGACAGGGCTTCCTCACCTACTAAACAGGAATGAGAATGACAGTACCTTAATAAGCAGATTCTCTTTGTCACCAATGTAACAGTCAATGCTGGTCTTCTTGGTTGACCAGTGTCTCTCTGATGCACTGACCCAGGCTCCTTCCATCTTGTGGCTCTGCCATCCCCTAGGTCCTCGGGATCCTCTTCATCTGGCTCACGAAGAGGAAAGCAAGTGTATGAAGAAGGCATATCCTCTCATTAAACACCTTCATCCAGAAGTGACACACATGGCCTCCACTCACAGTGGAATGGCAAGAACTCACCACATGCTCCGCCCTAGCTGCAGGGGAGCCTGGGAAATGTAGTCCATTGTTGAGCATGTCCCAGGAGCAGCCCACACGAAGGAAAGAGAGCACACATGCTGATCCACAAAGAGGCACTTCTGCCAGAAACACCCAAGGAAGACGGATTTACCTGGTCGGCCAGCGCCGCCATAGAGGTGTGCCTGAAGTTGGCCTGCATGAGGGCACAGAAGACCACTACCCACACGGTGTGGGAAATTGCCAGGCCATGTGCTTTCTTTGGGTTTAACAAAGAGCCGTCTTCTGCAGGCCAGCAGACGGGGGCGTCTAAACTGACTCTCCTTGAGTGACCTTGAGCCAGCCACCAAAATTTTGCCTTTTTCTGAGCCTCGTTCTCCACATCTGAGAAAGAGAAAAAAAAATGATAATAGTTGAATGTCAAGGGGTCTTTTCACCCATAAAAGTCCCTCTTCCATGATTTGGAGTGTCCTCCCTGGCTTCCAGCTGGCTGAGGACATGAGGTTGGCTTTGCAGCTCCTACCTGTGTAAGGGCCACATAGCTCAGGAAAAGGAGGTGCCCAGGCGCCCCACGCTTGTGCCTCCCGTGGCTTCACCACTGCTTCCATCAGATGACTCTCCTTCCACCCTGAAGCCCACTCCACGAATTATGTGGATCTAATCAGAATAGCTAGGAATTTGCAAAACCTTGTGCCTTTCTATTGAATAGACTTCAGAGTGGTCTGTTTCCAGATGATTCCTGGGAGAAGGAAGGGAGGAGGAGAGGGAAAGAGATGAACAAGCAGAGGCACTAAGGTGAGAGGAGACGGGCAGACAGACAGACATCCAGACAAGTTCAGGGTAAGAAAAGGAAGAGCAAGTCAGGTGGAAAGTCCACAGTGGCGAAGGGCAGGGAAGGGGAAGGAAGAGAAGGTGGATGGGCAAGCCCAAGGGATAGGGGTGCCAGGAGGAGAGACAGACGGGCAGACTGGCCATCCAGGGCACAGGCAGGAGCTTCCCATGCCCAGCGGTGAGATAGAGATGCAGAGGATAGGAACGAGACACCGGCATAGGGAGAGACAGATGGCATCAAGTTCCGGGAAGACAAGATTCCAATCACACCCACTGAAATGGATGTTGGCGAGTTGAGGAGGCAGCAAAGCGTGGGATTGGGAGGAGGTCGGGGGAGGGGGGCACCATGGAACAGGTTGGGTGAGCCGCTGCCAGGGACAGAACCCGAGCGGCTGCTGATGAGATCAGATCAGAGCAGCATGGCCCCAGCAGGATGAGCCCTCTGCCCAACCTCCCACCACAATTGGACTCACCTGACAGTGGAATGAGTAATGAGTTCATTAAAACCTCCAGTACCGGTTCCTGAAAAGAAGATGAATGGTAGGAGAGAAAGGCAAGGCAACCAGTACGTGCGTGCGTGCGTGCGTGCGTGTGTGTGTGTGTGTGTGTGTATGGTGTCCAAGGCACCCCTGGCACCCTAAGCCAGGTCATTCCGCTGCTTAGAGGCCTCCCATGGCTCCCCATCACCCTCAGGATCAAGTTTGAACCCTTGATCTGGCATTCAAGGCCTTCACGGGCTATCCTTACTGACCTCTTCAGCCTCCCCTCTCCTGCGGGGCCACCGGCCCTTCCCACTATAGCTTGAAGGCTGTGTCATTCTCCAGGAGATGCATTTTGCCTGGACTGGCCTCCCCTCCTTACAGGTGTCCATGTGGTGAACTCCTAGCCACTCTTCTGAACCTCGCTCCGGAGTCACTTCCTTGGCGGGGCTTCCCGTGGGCTCCAGAGCCGGCCATGTCTCCTCTGTGACACTTGCATGCCAAGTTCCTGTTAATAGAATTTATCGTTGTGAATAGCCATTTCCACGGCTGACTGCCCCCCCACCCCGGATGCCAGTTCCTCTGTTTCTCGGTCTCATTAATCTAGTATCCAGGAGGCATGCACAGCACACAGAGGGGAAGAGCAGGCTTTTAGAACCAGGGGATTTAAATCCTGAGGTACCCCACATCCTGGGGGTTGCGACCCTGGGCAAGCCACCTCTCTGGGCCTCAGTTTTGTGGGACCGTGGAAACACCTACTTCCAGGGCTGCTCAGAGGAGAAAAGCAGACAACGTTTGCATGGTGGAATTTTAAAATGCCATCTGAAAAGTTGGCACTGGATTTCAGGGAGCCCAGAGAACTCTGGCCTTTCTGATCCATGAATGTGGGTCCTGTGGCCCCAGCCCCACTCCTGGTCCTGCCCCTCGATGGCCACGCAAACTTGGCCAAGGGACTTCCCTTCCCCCAGCTGGAGTTTTCCAATAGCGAAAACAGTCAAACCTACATGGAGGGTCACTGTAAGGATTAAGGGAGACCGGGCAGGTTTTGAAACTGATGTGGCTGACAGCACCTGCCAGGGACGGAGGCAGAGTTGTCGGCAAAGATGAAGGCGAGTTTTCAAAAACACCCTGATGAACTATTTGAGTATGATGAGACCAGAAGGCAGATCTGGAGGCGGGGCCAAGGGAGCACAGAACTGCTCTACATAGTAAAGGAGAGGCTGCTTGTCATCTGTTTCTTCCTTCCTTCATTCGTTTGTTCCTTCATTCCTTCCTATTTCTTCATTTTGGAGTTTGACCTGGCACATCATGTGATGGTTCTTTAAAAAAAAGATAGGCATTTGATTGGCTGGCTGGCTGGTTAGTTGGTTGATGGGTTGGCTGGCTGGTGACTGGTTAGTGTGTGGGTTGGGTGGCGGATTGGCTGGTTGTTTGACGGGAAAGTGGGGAAAGAGGAGGAAAGAAAGGAGCCAGGGAGCTGGTGAGAAGAGCAGACACTGCACAGGATCCATTAACCAGGGGGAAAAGGAGCATCCAAAGCTTTCGGGAACAGGACAGACCATGGTCTCGTGCTGTTTGCATGACCACAGCATACACCACCTCTGTGGCCACGAACCTTCTGGAGTCCACCCCATGCCCAAAAGTGAGTTTTTGTGGAAATCAAGTGATGCCTCTGAGTTCTCTATCTTGGAACAGGGATCTGTACAGACAGAAAGACCATCCAAAAGGGAACTGATTTAGTGTAAACAGGAACTCAGAAGTAGAGATGCCCTTGAGAGCGTGAAGCCGCATACCACACACACACACACACACACACACACATACACAGAAACCATGCTGGGGCTTTGGACTTACCATCATGAAACGAGGATCCAGGTTGATCTGATCTTATCCAGTTCTTAAGGAGCAGCATGAGCCCAGCCAGTCCTCAAGTTGAATGAGAAAAGCGTTCAACACAGTGCTTGGCACATGAACTGTGCCCGATAAGTGGAAGTGGTCATTGTAAGCCTCTAGTTCGAACAACAGGATGAAGTTGGGATTAATTTCATGGGTGTGATCCAGTGAAACCTTAGATGTTTGAGCCACCCCTTCCCTGGCCCCTTCAGCACCTGGTCAGCACCCCTTGCATACCTTCAGGTACTGGGATCTCACTACCTTTCCAGGAGCCTCAATTATTGTTGGACCACTCTGCCTGCTGGGAAGTCTTCTTTATCTGGATATAGAGCCCAGATTCCTGTGACTCTCACCCACTGATCTTCCAGAGATGCTGTCACTTCTCAGTTTGGGAGCTTTTTGTTGTTTGGGGTTTTGCTTTTTTATGTCACAAGAAATGGTGAAACAGTTTTTTCCAGCTGTGTAACCTTCCCCTGTCATTTTTGCAGGCTTTTAGCAGGCCCTGTTGGTATCATTCACACTTGCCTCTCATTCTAAATACATTAAAGTGGGGGGGGGGGAAGAAAGTAAAGTATTTGGAGTCACCTGTGGTTTTCTTTTCCTAACTCATAGGGTGGATGGCATGCCTTTACCCTGAAGCCCATCTTCTTTTTCTAAGCCTCCCCGGCCAAGGGCAGTGACGCAATGGCAACAGGTCATGATAGTGGTAGGAGGCCAGGATTCTGACCACAGCGCTGCCCCTCCCTAGCTGGGTGACCCCAAGCAAGACACCCACCCTCTCTGAGCCCAGGAAAAACAATACCTGCCTCAAAGTATTGTTGGCAGATGAAAACATAGAATGCTTAAGCTGGTATCTGGCACACAGTATGTGCTCAGTAAATGTCAGGAATTTTTAAAAAGTCTGTCACCAGCTTACTTGCCTAGGTGAATATAATGGAAAAAAAGAGATATTTAGTCTCTGTAACCAAGAAGCCTGGAATCTCATTGAGACGGCTGGATGGAAACACTTATCCGTTTGTTGGTTTAATCAGTACGCATGAAGAACCTGCAGTGTCCAACATGGACACAAGCTAAGGGCGTCGTCGAAAAATGTGGGGTAGCAACGCACGCTGGAGAGAGCAGCTTTGATGCAGACCTACCTGCATCCAAACCCTGCCCTTTGCCCGAGCACTCTGCTTCTCCGAGCCCGTGTGTGGAAGGAGCAGAGCAGGACTCCCCACTTGGTATGGTTATTGTGACCATTAGTTGAGGGGACTTTATAGAGAACTGAGAAGAGTAGATGCTCACGAAATAGTAGACCCCCTCTCTTCCTCCCTCAATCCACAGAACAGGTAGATGTGGCGCAAAGTACATATAAAATCACACAATCGTAATGTTTGCCATTAATAAGGCAGCTTAATGCAGAGCCTACAGAGCCAGAACGCCTGGGTGCTGAGCCTGCCCCTCTGCTCGCCCGTGCAGAAGCTTGGGCAAGTTTCTTAACTCAGGTGACCGGGTCTCAGTTTCCATGTCTGTGAAATGGGCATAGTAGTAGAATGGTTGCAAGAATTAAATGAGGTCCCGTGTGTGGAAATGCTCAGCACAATGCCTGGCTCAGAGCGAGTGTGCAGTAAATGTTCGCTGCTGGTCTTATTCATAACCAAAGTAACTGCTGTCTCTGTGTTCGTTGGTTATAATGGAGAGATTGATCCCAAATCCCAGTTGTCTTTTACTCACTGCGTGGCCCTGACCCTTCTGCTCTGAGCCTCAGTCTCCTCATCAGTAGAATGGGAAGGAAACTCCTACCTTGCTGCAGTTCCTTGAGGGTTAGAAGCAACATCTACTGTCGTGCTCGGCATGCAGAAGGCACTTTACAAAAATCTGCAAACCTATTTACATGATTTAAAACAAGCCGTCTTCATGCTCTGAGCCTCACCATCCTCCTCGGTGAGTGGGGTTGTTACACGTCCTTCCAGGGCAATGCACATCTGGGAGGCCCTGGGACGAGGCCCCAAGGCAGGGCCGCCACCCCATGCTCCCCTCCTGTCAGCGGGATGCACACAGCGGAGCCACCGGTCCCATTAGCTTTCACACTTCCAGAGGCCAAGTTCAGGAGACGCTGCCCCTGCGCCAGCAGAATTATGAACCTTGTATATGAACGTCATTGGATGTGAAGGACACGGCGGCCCAGAGGTCTGTGCATTTGTTTTGTTGTTGTTGTTGTGTGTTTGTGGAGAGTAAGACCCGTTAAGTCAGATTTACACTGGACTCCAGGCAGGCACCAGCTCTGTCCCCTGCTTTATAAATCTTCTCAGAAACCGGCCCCACCTGCCACCCATGAAGAGATGGAGAACCGAGACACACAGGCAGAATCGTCTGGCCTGGATTCTAAATTCTTCTTTTGAGAAGGACTTGGGGAGCCAAAAGAGATGGGAAGTTGCAGCACTGTGGGCTGAGGCCCATAAAAGGAAGCTTCTCTACTTACCTGATCTTTCCCCTGTCCCAGCCCGGCGAGGCCACAGCCAGTCCCAGGCCTGCACCACGGCTCCCACTGAGTCTGGCTGGGGCGCCCTCCCCCTCCCTTCTCTGCAGGCCCACGCTGTACCCTCGATCCTCCCCACCGCCAGAAGCTCTACTTGTTCCACGAAGTCTTTGCTGATCTCTGGCAATGGACAGATATATTCCTTTTAAACTTTTCACTTTTATTTCTCTGATCCCTTGCACAAATGCAATGACGTGCATATATTTGGTCCTCACAGTGAAGGAGACTCGAGGTTTTTTTTTTACCCACAGCCACACAGGGTGGTCTTCTGCCCGCACAAATAATCCTTTGTCCGCCATACTGTGGCTGCTCCATCTGTACCCCCTTTTCTTTCTCTTTTGAACTCAGTTTGCTCTTCTCAGGTAATACCGATCACCTAAGCCTTGAGTTTACCCAAGCCGGAATTGTTCCCTGGTGGTTTGGGCAGTGTGGGCACGTTGAGGGCAAGGATCATGGCTCTACCCATCACGCGGCCATCCTGCAGGCCCCCCAGCTGGGCTCTGGGCTTCTCAGCGGCAGGGGTCAGCAGCTGCGTGGGGCTGCTCAGCACGGTGTCCCCCCTCTTCTGGCAGATATTTTTTTCTTACTTGAGTCACATGGCTGGGTCTGGAGAATGTCATTCCTAGTATCTGGAAACTCTTGTCAGGGAGGGTACATACACGACTCAAGACAAGTCCGTTAGATTGTTTGGCGCCTGCATGTTAGCAACTAATATGTGGAGCAGAGACTGGGAGAGTTCACCCATCTGTACGGTCTCTTTCTCAGGGCTCACCGATGGACTACATCTCCCAGCTTCCCTTGCACCTTGACGAGGCCATGGGACTCTTTCTCTCCAGCAGAAAGAAACGAAATGATGTGTGCAGCTACATCTGGCCAGGTAGTGAAGAGTGGGTGTGAATGGATAATGGTGAGCATTATCCATTTCCCTGGGTGAATGAGGAGAACTCCATGGGCCTCAGGAAGAGCAGAACCACAAAATGGAAGGAATCGAGATCCCTGAATGACAGTGTGGAACAGAGTGACCCCCTTCCCAATCCCATCTTGAACTGTGGCATCAGCAAGAAATAATCTTTATTGAAAACAGAGCTACCCTACGACCCAGCAATTGCACTACTGGGTATTTACCCCAAAGATACAAATACAGGGATCCAAAGGGGTACGTGCATCCCGATGTTTATAGCAGCAATGTCCACAGTAGCCAAATTATGGAAAGAGCCAAGATGTCCATCAACAGATGAATGGATAAATAAGATGTGGTATATATATACAGTGGAATATTATGCAGCCATCAAAAGGAATGAAATCTTGCCACTTACAACGATGTGGATGGAACTAGGGGGTATTATGCTGAGTGAAATAAATCAGTCAGAGAAAGACATGTATCATATGATCTCACTGATATGAGGAATTCTTAATCTCA
>NC_138382.1:67528049-67553566 GCF_054177405.1 Leptonychotes weddellii
ACAACGATGTGGATGGAACTAGGGGGTATTATGCTGAGTGAAATAAATCAGTCAGAGAAAGACATGTATCATATGATCTCACTGATATGAGGAATTCTTAATCTCAGGAAACAAACTGAGGGTTGCTGGAGTGGTGGGGGGTGGGAGGGACGGGGTGGCTGGGTGATAGACATTGGGGAGGGTATGTGCTATGGTGAGCACTGTGAATTGTGTAAGACTGATGAATCTCAGATCTGTACCTCTGAAACAAATAATGCAATATATGTTAAAAAAAGAAGAAGAAGAAGAAGATAGTAGGAAGGGAAAAATGAAGGGGGGGAAATCGGAGGGGGAGACAACCATGAGAGACTATGGACTCTGAGAAACAAACTGAGAGTTCTAGATGGGAGGGGGGTGGGGAGGATGGATTAGCCTAGTGATGGGTATTAAAGAGGGCACATTCTGCATGGAGCACTGGGTGTTATGCGCAAACAATGAATCATGGAACACTACATCAAAAACTAATGATGAAATGTATGGTGATTAACATAACATAATTAAAAAATTTTTTAATTTATAAAAAGAAGAAATAATCTTTAATTAGTGCGAAGCCATTGAAATGTTGGGCTCATTTAAATAGAGTTAGCCTTCGAGACCAATAAAATACCGAACAGGTATGTTGGGGCCAAACTATGAAAAGCCTTGATTACCAGTGTTTGTCAGAGTTCATAAAGCCAGTAAATAATCCCAAGCAGTGATTCTTAGAAGGGAAGAAAGGAAGGACATAGTATAAACTACTATAGTTTAGTAGAATGAGCACTACTGTACGTCCTAGATGCCATGTGCCCCCACATTATCAACACTGTCTCATGTCATCCTTCCAAAGCCACATTCCCATTCCACAGATGAGAAAACCAGCTCCCACGTCACAGAGCAGTTACGCAGCAGAACCTGGAGTCAGACCCACACCTGCCCAGCTCCAAAGCTTGAACTCCTTTTATTAAACTACATCACCTATTTAGATTATTTGGGCCCAATATATTTTCATATGGTTTTTTTTATCAACAGTGTCTATATGTTACCTTTATAGCAGTAAAAAAAATAATACTTATACCAAATATAAAAATAAAAATGAAAAGTTCATCTGGCTACAGAAGAGGAAACAGAATCTAAGAGTCCAGTCATGGGGTTTGCCCTCTTGCACTAATCCTTTGAAGAAAAAGCTCTTCCGCGCTTGTTGATGGTAGTCTAGCTGAAGAAAAATGACAGTCGCTTTAATTGCAATTTCTAATCATTCCAGGAAAATGAAAGTTTCACACAAGTCTTATAATTGCCAATTTGTAAACAGTACCTGTGTGACTCTGATTCCCCTCACTTGTTAATCAGGTTGGGCTTGTTTAACCAAGTTGAGCTTTTTGTTTTTTTGGTTTTTTGGGTTTTGTTTTGTTTTTTATGTAAGAAGCCCGCTCTTCTGCTGCCCACAGCCTCCTCTCCCAGCCCCTTCTGCTTCATCTCTGCGTCTGTTTATGTCTTCCTGGTTTTCAATTTCTTAATGATGTTTTAACGAGATGCCAGTTACACATGCAAATTGGAAAGAGGCGACATTGAGAGATTGCTACCTGGTGCTAAATTTATTAAAATCAAGGTGGTTTTAATAACTCCCTTGCATATGCATCCGCCTCCATGTCTGTGATATTAGTTTTGGGATTTTTTTTTTAAACCTTCTTATTGGAACAAGTGTTTTAGGGAGGTATAAGGTGAAGTCATGGGAAAGAAGTCCAATTGTTTCATGAGGGTTACCATTGTTCTCAAAAATAGTTTGTGCAGGAGTAAACTCATCTCTTCTACTTTTGGGGACCTTGTCCACTTTGGTCTTCCTATTTCTTACAACACTTGTAACTGCTTGCATCCATCTTCATCCTCACTGTCCCCATCATCATCCTCATCATCATCATGACTGTCACTTACTAAGCGCCAAACTCAAGGTCTCATAGCTGGAAAATAATAGAAACAGATTTCAAATTCGCATCATGCAAGATCTAAGGCTCCTGATCTACTCTTGCTCTTTCAAACTCACTTTTCCTTTGCCTTAGTTGCTCCCATGCCTCCTGCATTCTCTCTATCTCTGGTCTGCATTTTCTCGGTCTTCTTCACAGGCTGCTTTTCTTCTTCCCGTGCTTGCTCCATCCCATTCTGCCCTCCGCCTCCTCCTCTTCTCTTTCAACAGCATCATTTCTCACCCCAGCTACCCTTGTTTTTTATCATGATTCCTTGTTTTTATCATGATTCCACCCGCTACTGTCTGCCAATGGTGTCTACATCATTCTCTCCTGTTTTAGGCTCTACACATCCAGCCACCCACCGGCCATCTCCAGTGGGGAACACACAAGAGCCTCACAAACCCAAAGTCTCCCTAAGTCTCCTCTTCATCCTGTGTTTGCCACCTACATAAATAGCACAAATCAGAAACCCAAGCTCTTCCTACTCCTGATGCTGGCTCTCATGAGGAGGAAGGCCAGGATCATAACTTTCCTGGCTGCTCTCCACGCACTACTCACCCCACCCCTGGGGTACCCAGAATTTTCTGTCTCCTTTCTCTTGAAAGCAAACCATCTCCAGGAACAAGGCACCCCTCCATCACTGCAAGGTGGAGAATGCTTCCTGGCTCTAAGTTTCAGTATTAAGAATCACACTTGCCTGAGCTACCAGCCACATTCTCCAACATCAGTATTAAAAGTGGTATTTTTGTTTCTATGTTGTTTATATCTTGCTTTATTTCCCAATTGGTTCAAAACTTGGGCAGGAGGAAAAGTGCTATTTATTGAGCTTATTGAGTCTTTTCAAACCCCCAACAGCGGGCAATCACCCCAGATTCTCCTTCTCCTCCCATTGAATGCGCCAGTGGGTCCCATTGAGTTGAACTTGGGAATAGTCTTGAGTCTTCCCTCTCCTCTCCATGTCAACCATGAATGCATGAATTCTCTCCCCTCGCCCCTGAATTATTGTGACAGCAACCCTCAGCCCCTGCCTGGGTCTCACTCCCCTTCCTTCCCCACCCTCCACACTGCTCAGAGTGATCCTGCCAGGTCAGAGCTGTGGCCATGGCTGCCCACTATCTAAGGGGAAGCCCAACTCCCAAAGGGGATTACGAGTCCTGCGTGGAATAGTCTCCAAGCTGTCTTCATGTACACACATCAGACTCATTTCTAATCCCAAGAGCATACCACACTGACTCTGAGATTTAAATAATTAATAATTAATAATAATAATAATAGAAGCTTAGAGAAGTTAAGTAACTCAGTCAAATTCAAGACCAAAAGGGCACCTGGGTGGTTCAGTCAGTGGGGCATCCAACTCTTGATTTCGGCTCAGGTCATGATCTCAGGGTCGTGAGATGGATCCCTGCTTGGGGCTCCCTGCTCAGCAGGGAGTCTACTTCTTCCTCTCTCTCTGCTCCTTCCCTGCCCCCTCATGCTCTCTCTCTCTCTCTCAAATAAATAAATAAAATCTTGAAAAAAAGGAATTAGAGCTAAGACAGAAAATAATATATAAATTCCGTTTCCTAAAGAGGTTTCTAGAAATTTGAAGGTAGTGGGGCATGTTTGGGGTCAGATGGCAAGGATGGAGCTATTTATTCAAAGCACTTCTGTGTAAACTGAGAGCAGCAAGCCTCTCACCTAGATCCTAGAACAATACCCAACATATACCGGGCACTCAGAAAAACCTTGTTAAATAAACCATCGTTTCATTTGAAAGAATACTGAATTTGGAGTCAGACGTCTTTGAGTCAAGTCTCAGGTTTGCTAGTTCTTCTTGGAGAAGTCACTTCTCCTCCGAGAGCCTGTTTCCTCATCTGTAGAATGGGCTCATATTACCTACCTGATACTATTGTGGTGAAGACTGATGGTGAGACTAATTTTATAAACTAATTTTATACAATGTGAGACCTCAGTTTCTGCCCCATCCCTGGGGTCTTACAGACTAACTCACATTTGCTGTGGATGCATTAGATTCAGAAATTTCAATCTGACTTTAAACATCAAAACACGTGTTCCTAAAAGAATTTATTTCACTTAAAAAAAAAAAAAGCCCATCATCCTAATTTGAATCATGGGAAAAGCATGAAAATCAATTTTTATATGAAAATTGCCTTCAAAACTGCTGCAGCTTTGTTCTCAATCAGAAGTTTATAATGATGCAACTCGACTTCTGTTTGATTTGACGCTGCTGTGTGTACAGTCTGCATCCATTTGATTTTTATGGTATTTTTTTATGTTTGCAAACAGCATTCTTTAACCTGAAATATCTCTCAGTTTAAATGCCAGCCATTAAATACACAAAATGGCCAATCAATTTTTCTCCATGCATACGGTCAATTCTGGGTTTTGTGTGAACACTGAGAACAGTCAGAGATAAATCAAAAAAATAAAATGAATCTGGTCTGGGGAGGGGGTGGAGGTGGCCTTTAAAAACCTTCCCGTGCAGCCCCCTCATTCTACAGATGGGAAACTGAGGCCCGAAGAGGAAAAGGGGCTTACCCAAGACCACACAGCTAGTGAGAGGCAGAGCCTAAATGAAAATCTGGAACTCTCGCTTGCCCTTCTAGGCTCATCTGCCATGTCCCCTTTGTATCCCAGAGGCAGGAGAACCGGCAGCATTTGGAGGGTCAGAAAGACCTCAGCACTTGTCAGCAACTCAGAGGTGGAAACACAGAGGTCCGAATCAGACAGCCACCATGCCTGTGGGCCCAGGTACCACCCAAGTAACATCTTTGTTTTATTTTAAGTGAATTTACAGGCAATTGACATTCCTATATGTAAGTTTAAGAACATGATCCCATCCAAAAGAGAAACAGAAAGTCGATCTTTTCTTTATCAGTGGCTTTGGATTCTTTTTACCTTTGCATCCTATCCTGATGAAACATAGGCTCTGGAGTCAGACAGACTCACCTCTAGGACCCTGGGCAAGTGGCTTTATGTCTCTGAACCTCCAGGTCCCTGTCTTTAAAATAAGGATAATAACAGCTCCTTCTGAAGGTGGTTGTAAGAATTAAAAAGTGGCTCATTCAGTAGCCAGCCCAGAATAAAGATTCAATATATTTTGGCCACCGTTTCTGGCTGACTCCCCCCAACTTATAAAGTTGAGACAAGAAATGCGTTCTACACCATAAGAAACTACGCCACAAAAGAAGTAAATGACCGCGTAAGGACAATAGCTCCTGGCAAGCATGAAGCCTGCAACAGACCACAGCACCCATAATAGCCTACGACTGCTCCCCCTACCCCATTCTTGCGTGGAAAAAAAAAAATTTAATTCCATTTATTGGTCAACTTTTCCCATGAGAACACATCTTTAATTTAATCATGTAAATCAATGGGAAAATCTAATTCACTTTAGAGAAATTTGCTTCAAGCTTAGCCGTATGGGATTCAATCTGTTTCTTAAAGTGTATCTGTAGCAAGTGACGTGTGTCTTTACCACAGTTACAAAGGGATATAAATTCATCTCTAGCCCATTTTAGGAAATAGAAAGTTGATTAAATAGATGGTGGCTTTAGTGATCCAAATGATCTGTCACTTTCAAACATCTCAGACACTGAGTTTAATGCTGGTTTAGCTTATAATTGTAGATTCTATTTGAGTATTTAATATTCAATTTGCCTAATTATCATTATAGTAGTTCCAAATATATAATTTATTATTGTTACTCTTTTGACTTTTCTAATGCTCGCTCCCAAGTCCATCTGGCTTTGGTTTGTGGCGTGCATTCTGGACAAGGAAAGGATCACTCACTTCCAGCCCTGGTGCTTTGCTCTTCAGACGGGCAACACTCTCGATGCTGTACGATCTTCTGCCCAGGGAAGCCGCCACCTGCCCTATGGATTTGTTGTGAGAGTCAACTAAGAGAATGGGTGTGAAAGAATCTAGTAACCAGTATGTCCTGTTCTTACACACAACAGTGATGGTCAGGCCAACCAATGACGAAGTCCATCCTTAAACCTCTGTAGAGGACTCTTTGTGGGCCAGCTATGTAGAAGTGGAAAAACAGGGACCATTAAATTTCCTCCTTAGCCTTAAGAAGCTCATTATCTACTATAGCAGATAGGAAGTAAACAGATGCTTATAACCAAGCTCCAATATATATGCTCCAACAGTGGAAGCCCAGAAGAGGTGCCCTTGACCCATACTTGGAATCAGGAAGGCTTCTTGGAGGAGATGAGCTTTAAAGGTCAAGTGGGAGTTAGCTAGTTCGAGGAGAGGGAGGGTCTTCATTCTTCAATTCAATGCAACGTATTTGATTACATACAACATCTAGTATACTCTTGGTCTTGAAGAAGGCAAGGAACACAAAACAGACATTACCACTGTGTCAGTCTGGGGTCCCATCAGGAAAATGGCAAGTCCATTACTAGGATAAAAATAAAGGGTTTAGTATGGGAATTAGGGTCTACACCCATGCAAGAGGAGCTGGGGGTGGGGAGGGATAGAAGACAGGAGCCAGAGGATCAGAGAAGCAGTCACAAACGTTTTAGACCCAAATGCTAGAACAGGTGGAGAAGCCAGAGTTCACCGGAAAGTCTAAGAATCCACTACACGCGATCCTCAAAGTGGGAACTGGAGCACAGGTTAAGGAAGCAGTCCCCTCTGACGGCCATGAGAACAATGGCTTGCCCTCCTAGCTTCTGCAAGTCTCCCTCTTTGGCAAACTCGAACCTAGATCCTGACAGAGAAGGCATGCCTGGCTCCCAGCTATGGATGGGAATGGTCGTGGTACCAAGCCGAGACAACCCATCCTGCCCGCTGCCCTGGGGGCCCCCAGATAAGGGAGAGGTGGTATTAGTCAAATCATCACAGCAATATATATCTACAAACTCAAAAGTGTTCTGAGAACCTAGAGTGGGGGCCTGATCTACCCTGGGGGGTACCGGAGGGCTTCTCCTGGGACTCGAAACCAAGCCGGGTGGATGGGTGGGAAGATGCTACAAATGTGCCCTAAATATTATGTCACCATTTCTCTCTTGCACTGATGCACCCCAACAGGTGGCCTTTCTGTCTTCTACCACAGGTCAAGGAAAGATCTGTCCAAGCCTCCCTAAAAGCCCAAGGAAAGGCTTATAGCTCTGGGGACAAAGCGTTCACCCAGCTTAAAGAAATGTTCTGACCTCAGGACTCACAAACTGAAGCCTTGAGCCGAATCTGTGAGGTGGGTTCCAGCCCAGAGAGTTTCATCTGGAGGCACGCACCTGGGTCGTTTGGGGCTCGAGCTGACCTGGCCCAGGGTCCCTCCCCTCCCAGGGCTGCAGCAAATGGATGAAAAATTGTATCATTAAACTCTTTGATGTTCTCCTGTCTAATTGAACCTGTGAAATTTCCTAAGGTTCTCCAGCCTCCAAAAATTCAATTTTCCATGTAATGCATGGTGACATGTCAATAAATCATGCTGTAAAATAAATGCACGGATTCTTTTGTGCAGGAGCGAGTGAGGAATAAACCTTTCGTAATTGATAAATAATGTCATTGGAATCAATAGTTGGCAGAGGAGTTGGAGGAGTAAGCCTGAATCATGTATGAGTGCTCCGGGGTGATCAATGCCTTCGAAACAGCCAGGAGCTCAGGAGCCAAGTGTATAAATTACTGCCTTAATATTACAGCAGGGCCCAGAGTTTCAAAGATGGGTGCGTTACTAAGCGCTGATGAGGTTGGGAAGATGGGCTCGGGGGCGTGGGTGGGGTGAGCTCCCTGACGGGCACTCTTTGGAGGGCTTGTGGGGTCCCTGCAGGTGGGCAACCATGACATGCGAGCAGACTGTGCAGTCCGGGACCTGGGATGGAGACAGTGTGGGGCCGGCTCTGGCCAGTCCTGCTGGCGGCCCGAGTTGGCAGCCAAAAGAAGCTATCTGCTACAGGAGCTACAGATGCTGCTTAGAAAAATCTCCTCGCTGCCCTCAGACACCTCAAGTGCCAGGCGCTGGCACTAATACACAGGATGAAGGACAAGCCTGGGATTCACTGAATTAAGCTCTGAGGGGCAGCTGCAGATGGTGCTGGACCAAGGGGATGCTGCGCAGTGGTCAGGAGCTCCAGCTTAAAAGTCGGATCGCTTGGCTCTGCCGCATGCTGTGTGACGCTGAGCAAGTTACCTAACCTCGCTGAGCCCCAGTCTGTTCCTCTGCAAAGCAGGAGCTAGCAATGCCAACCTCCCTGACTCAAGAGGGCGAAGTGGAATCAGATTGTAAAATAGCTCAGCTAAGCGTCTGTCCCTACTGAGCAACTAAAGCAAGTCAGAGCTCTGTCATGTTTTGCAGATTCTCTATTTTTGTGGGCACGCTACATGTACGTCCCTTGTATTGTCTTATTTGATTGTCACAGCCACCCCAGGAGGTAGTTACTATTATTATCCCCATTTCATGGATGAGGAAACCGAGGCACAGAGAAGGCAGACGCCTTGCCCCAATCACATGGCTCTGATGGGTGGAGCCGAGCTTTGAATACAGGCAGTTCAAGGACAGGGCTGCGCCCTTAGCCGTGAAACTACTCGCCCTGGAGTGGAGGGCGGTGCTTCGTGGGTGCCCCCCAGTAGTCCTCAGGGACATCCCAGCCGCCTCACGTGGCCGCCTGCTGGAGACGGGAGGGCAGAGGATGCGGAACCAGGCCCCAGTTCCACCATGTGCGCCTTGCACACCGTCCCTCTGGCTCACTGGGCTGCAGTGTGGCCTCATCAGTAAAATCGGAACAAGAGTGCCTGCACCTCGAGGTCACCTCCAAAGCAGGGTGCAAAGAGCGGCACGGGAGCTGGTGACAGAGGTCGGCCACCAGGTGAGCTGTGAGGTCGGCCGGGGCCAGCCCTGGCACGGCCCTACCCAGCTGTGGGCTCCCGGGCAAGAAGGCCCCTTCAGAGTCTCTGCGTCCTCATCTATGAAACGTGAGCCATGAGCAGTGACACTGGCCTCCAAGGACCGAACTGAAGAGGAGACGAGGTGGGGGTTGTAAATCACCTTCATGACAGGTGTCTGCAATCAGGCCGGCCCCTCAGACTACAGGTTCTCCCTAACCCCTTGTTCCTTCCAAAGAGTTTCAGAAGGACTCCCAGTAGAAAATGCTGCACAGCTCTAGGGAGAGCTGTTCGAATCCACGGCTGCGTGACAGGGTGCAGGAGCCAGAAAAAACCCGGAGCAAAACAATCCAGCCAAATCTGTGGATTTGGCTTAAAGTCACTTCCTGCAAAAGACCCTCCCTGGACCAAAGCTGTCCCCAGGCTGTGTGCTGTCTCAGCTCCTGCTTCCCCTACTATCGTCATGTAACTAAGCACCACACTTCCTGGTTAGGGGACAGTTTAGTAAGGACAGTTATTTTGTGTATTAGGTTGGCCGGAAGAAAACCTTGAGAGGAGGATTTCTGTACAAGTGGCTGATTTAGGAGGCAACCCCAGGAAGCACCCTTGGGGGCTGGGGAAACGATACAGGGAAAGAGAGACAAGAAAGCACAATGATGAGTGGGTCTCCACTGTGGACAACCAGCTCAGTCTCCCTGGGGCCCTCGGAGACGGTGTAGGACACGCCCCCGTGGCAGATGAGGAAGCTCAGTAGTTATACACCACGTCCCCCCCCTGCACTGGGTGACTCCCCAGCATTGCCCGCCTGCGCTATATATGGATGCTCGTACCCCAGCGGCCAGACAAAGCCCTCAGGGAGAGCATTGCAGGTGCTTATAGTAGAGAGCCATCATGCATGGGAAGAGTGAGCCACAGTCAGTGGATCCCTAAAGCCCTGAAGCCGTCCCAGGACCTGGCCCAGTGCTTGCTTTATGAAATGGAGTGAATGAATGAGGAGCGGTAGCCTGGGACGGGCAGATCTGAAACTCCTACTTGGAAAGCTCAGGAGCGGCGCTGTCCCAGCAGCACCTGGGGGATATCACACTTCCCTCTGCCTGGGCTAGACCGCCCCTGGCCCAGCATCCTGTCTCAGGGCCACCCCAGTTCAGGGACTACTCCTTGTAGACACCCACAGAATAAGATCTCGTCTCCTTCTGAAAGGAGACAGCTAGCTGGTCAGGGATGCTTCTGAGAGCGGGGGAGGTTCTTCGTCTACAGCCTACCCTCTGTATTAACACAGAGCACGGACTACTGCAGGCCCCCAGCAGACGTCTGAGGAACCGAGCTGGATTCGCGGAAGGCAGAAGAAAATAGATTTCAGTGCAACCGCAGAATGACTTTTCTAGCCCTTTATGACAAAACGGACTAATGTGTTTGTTCACTTATTTGGCAAACATTTGTTTAGAACGCCAGTGCCAGGCTAAGCGAGATGACAGGGGCATGAGGATGAATGAGACAAAGTCCTTGACCTTGAAGTCAAGTGGAGAGTCAGATACATCAAACAGTAATTAAAGTGCAGCATCATATATGCTGGAAGTGGGTACGAAGGGAAGATGCCGGGGGTAATAGGGAAGGATGGATGGTCAAATTGAGTGGGTGTTGATCGAGAAACTTCTGTGCACTAACTTGTTTATTCATTCATTTATGTTCTGTGCAAGGTTCTGAGCAAAATGGACATCCTCCCTGTTTCATGGAGCTTCTTGTCTCGTGCAGGTCCACCAAAAAAGCATTTTTATTTTTTAATCTTTAAGACTCCTGCAAAATGTCATCTATGCCCTGGCTTTGGGTCAGTGACTTGCACTACAGCTTCCTGCCATCAGCTCTGGCAACTGGTCAACTCCTGCTCGGCCTTCAGATCTTCATCAAGCATCACCAGCCCCAAGCAGCTGCCCCTCCTTTGGGCTTCCTCAGTCTCAGCCCCCACCACCCTGTATTATTGAATTTCTTTCTCTCCATCCGTTTATGTGTCCCCCATATAAAGTAAGCCCAGATGTCAGATTTCCCATGGTGGGTATGTTGGCATCCCAAACCCCAGACCCAGGTTCCTTCCAGGCCACCCTTCTGCCTTACTAGAGTGTGGCCCCCTTCTCATTGTCTCTGACAAAGACTGACTAGGCCTTCACCAAATTCTGTCCTTTGCCTTCCTGAACACCCAGCGAAACTACATTTCCCAGCCTCCCTTGCAGTGAAGCGCAGCCAATGACTAGGATCTGTGGACAGAAGTGTCCCTACCAGGCCTGGCCCTCAAAACCCACCACAACCGCCATGCATTCTCTTTTCTCATCTTCCTGTTGAACTGAGAGGATTCTGAGGGCCAAGAAAAAGGCAGTGTCACTAGATGGAAGGAGCCAGTGTCCCTGAGTCACCACCAGACCAAGGATACTTGTGATATGCACTATCGCAGGAGTAAAGCATAAGCTTTGTTGTGTTGAGCTGTCTATAGCCGTGATTTACTGAGACAGCCGTGGGGCTGCCCTTCCCAGATCCCCCTCAAAGCGGGGCTGTGGCCCAGCTCCTGGGAAGGCTGCAAGTACACAGCCCCCAACTGTCATTCCCTTCAAGGACCGCTCGCCCAAAGCCACATCCCCCGCGGGGTGGCCCACATCCAGTGACTGATGGAAGCCGAGGCATAGAGGGGTGTAGAGGCTGCCTGGATCACATCTGAACCTCCCTCTGCCCGATCCTGCTTCCGCCCTCTCCCTCCCAGGGGTGTAGATGCCAATGGCATTCCCCAATAAACCCCTCGCACACTAAATTCCATGCCCACTTCTACTCCCAGGACACCTACCCTAACTGCTGCGTGGTCTGAGAGAGCCATCACGTCCACATTTCAGGCAGCAGGTTGAAAAAAAAAAATGGGTAAAGAAGGTGTCACTGTCTTAGGAGGGCTTCCCAGAAGTCTCCCTGTTCACAAGGGAGCCACAGTGGCCACACCAAGCCACAAAGAACACTGGAAAATGTATCTTTATTCTGGGCAGCCATGTGCCCCGCTAAAAACCACTCAGGAGAAAGGGCAGACCAGAAGTAGGAGACCACAGGCCATCTGTGTCATCCACCCAGCCAGTGCTAGAAGGGACTCACATATGTCACACTCCTCTCTGTGCTCAGGCTTGGTGATAAGCGGTTTATACGAATTATTGCATGCAAACCTCACGCCAACCCCCGATGAGAAAGGGGCTCTTAATGTTGTTCCCATTTCACAAACGAAGAAACTGAAGGTAACGAGCCCAGGGTCTGGCAGCTCGTCTGTGGCAGAGCTGGATTCTGACCTTGGATGTTTCCGACTTTGGATCCTACGCTCTTAACCCCTGTGTGATTCTGCCTCCTCCCACAGCACTGAGCTCCTTGAAGCAGGGAGCAGGTCAGTCACTTACGCCTCCAAGAACACTTGGCACCTGGGAGTGACTTGGTCAATATTTGCCGGTTTGGCTAAAGCGGGGAAGAGAGGTGAGGGAATCAGGGGGGCAAGGGCCACGGCATGACTTGCAGAGCTCACCTCCTGAGATCAGCATTAACCAAGCTAAGGAACCAGGGGAGACGAGGCAGAGAGAATTACCAGAATTTTATACCAGGTGCCTGTGGAACATCCAAGGGAAATGTCCAGTTGGCAGTTGGATCCACGCATCTGAAGCGTCGGTGCGAGGTCGAGGCTGGAGCCGTGGGCAGGAAGGAGCCTCCCGCACCTGGGCAGCCATCCAGCCATGAGCGTGGCCAAACTCACGCAGAGAGAGGGTGTGGAGAACCCACAGCTACATCCATAAGCCCGGCTAGAGTTTCCAATGGACAACACCACTGCTCGGGCTTTTGCTTTTGCATACTCTCTCCCGGGTTAATTTCCCTATTTGCTCTTTCTGCCCATTTTGAAGGATGATTGGTTTTCTGGGCAAAGAGCCCGTTTTGTGTGTGTGTAATTTTAAGGTCTTGGACCATCCCAAACACTTACCCAGATATGGGTGATATATAAATCTATGCATTCAATATATTTATAGACACACACCCCCACCTTCATGTACACGCAACTGGGTCATTAGAATGGCCATAAAGTAACACATCTGGGTAGAAGCCGCTGTGTGGACGCCTATATTACTACCTGGCGGTTGTCATAAAAACACCAATAACGGGAAGCAGAAGTGTGTTTGACTGGGAGAATGATTCTTGTTTCCTTTTCATTATTCTTAATAAAAGGAGATGGTGCCGAAAAATTGTGTTTCCTGGGTTATTTTCCCCAAGAGATCTTTTATAAAACATGGAATACATAACAGACCGTGTTGCAGGCAAATGCCTCATTAAGGGAATATAGTTAGAAAGAAATAGTAACCAAAATGAACAGTTATTTTCTTTATTTTTTTTACCCTCTGTAAAATGGAGAAATTGGATGCGATATGGATTTAGTAACAGCCCTCAAATAATATCGTGGGAACACGATGCTCACACTCTCAGATGTGAGCTGTCTTTAAATGCTGCTCGGTGTCAAGGTAGCAGCTTTGTGGAGTGACCAGCTCCAGGAAAAGGCTTCGGTCTGTCTTCCAAAGGGTCGTCTTACTTATATTCTATGGCTTCATTTGGCCAGGTACATTTGGGCTTGCTTGTCGCTCTCCTTTTCTGGCTACATATTCTTCTGGATGTCCCCCAGCTATCTCAATGTGGGAGCTCATGATTCCCAATCTCCAGCTCTAACTCATTCCCCAGGTTGAGGCCCGTGTGTCCCAGAGCTTCCCAGCCGTTTCCACCTGAACGCCCCACTGGCCCCTAGAGCCGCCACGTCCCACACTGAGCTCCTCCTCCAGGATTCCCATCTTGGTGAAGACACCACTACCCTCCCAGTCGCCCAGACCAAATAAACCCTGGAATCACACTGGACAACCCCCCAAGCCAACAATCACCCTGTCCTGGAGATCCAGCCTCCTGACTGTACTAAATGCACCCCATTTGCCCCAGCCCTTCTGCCTCCACCGAGGTCCTGGCCCCACCATCTCTCTGGGTTCACTTCCCCAGCCTCCTCCCTGGGCCCCTGCTCAAGGGCAGCCGCCATAGAATTCTCAGAACGCTCTTTCCAGGATTCTGTTTTGGGATCTTGGACGGCTGAAGTTGTCCTCTGGATCACACTCCACCTGCCTGGCTCCCCGGGGTCAGACATGTGGCTCCCCATCAACCTCTCATTAGCCTCTCCCCATGCTCCTTCTCAGTCATTTGAACTGTTGCTTGTCCCCCAAATGTCCCATGCCACCCCTGTCCTTTGCCCATACTGTGCCTTGGCTTTTCCAGGTTCTCATGGCCAACTCCTTGTCCCTCCTGGTTTTGACCAACCCGTCGTTCATCCTTCCATATGAAGCTGAGGTTCCACCTCCTACAAAAAGCCTTCCAGGCTTTTCTGTGCCCCCAGAGACCCTCTGTCATAACAATTCCCACTGTGCAAGGTCATTTTCTAACATGCGTGCGTTTCTTCCATTAGACCATTAGACCGTGAGCTCCTTGAGGACAAGGATTGTGTCTCATTGACCTCCTCGTTCCCAGCAAACAACATAGGAACTGCTACAGATAAGGGGGTCAGTTACCAAATGATTACTAACTAACCAGCCACAGGAACAGATGATCGCCTGCAAAGACAAGGACAGGATCAGCCTCCTGTGTTGGCAGGAATTTCAAAGCAATGTGAAATAGATACAGATAGCAAGATATCATGACCCTCAGATCTTTTTCAGGACCTAGCATCTGGACTGCTTTTCACAAAGAACAAAAAAGTGATTCAGCGCTTCCCAGCCATAGCAGAGGAGGGTGGTTGAAAGGGCTTCAGATGTTTGGTACAGAAGCAAAAAGATGTTCTCCGAAGCCAAACAGACCTAGGCTCAAAACCTGCAGCTTTTCTTGGCTTCTCCTGTCTGAGCCTCACCTGGAAGGCAGATATGCTGACCCCTCTCTTGCTAGAGGATTGCAAAGACGTTAGCCTCAAAACTAAGCATGGGACTAATATGTAGTAAGTGACCAACCAAAGCTTAGCATTCTGTTATTACTGTTTCTAAGGATTAAAACGCGTGTGATTGTATCGGATCAAAGAATGACACGGGACGTGTGGGAAGCGATCCTTAATTTGGAGTTATCATCTCCATTTTACAGATGACAACACTGAGGTTCAGAAGTGAAAAGCCTTGTCCAAGGTCACACAGCTAGAAAGTGTCTGAGCTAGGACTCAAACCCAGATCGGCCTGGCCCAGGAGTCAGCACACTTCCCTACCCACAGGGGCCAACCAAGGTTGCATCTCTGGTGATTTGGCTAAAGAGGAGGGCTCTGAGCAAAAGGCAGAAATAGACATTAAGAAATTCACACTTATGGGCCACTTCCTAGGGGGGACACCTGAGTTACCTGCCTGGCCATGTCCATCCCTCCTTTCCTTTTGCCACTTCCCTGGCCCGCTCTCCCTCATCTGTCCCTGAGAACCCTGCAATACTAGTTGCATCCATCTAGCCTGGCAGTTTTCAAACTATGCTCTTCAGAGCCTCAGGGTTCCCTGGAGGTGCCAGGGCTCCACAGAGAGCAGGGAGGAGGCCAGGTGGGAGGGCGTCCCACCCCATCCCCATTCCAAACAGAGCCACTCATTTTCATCTGCTTTACACATTGTCTTATAATCACATCTCCTATCATCAAAACATTCTGCTGCTTTACAAAAAATGTTTAAACCTCAGACACCCTGCAATGCTTTCATATCACAGATGAGAAACTGAGGCTCAGAGAGCAGTGGCCAGCCCAAGGTCCTGTAGCCTGCTGAAAACTGAGTTGAGAGATGTCCCAGATTGCCCCCCACTTGGCTCTACCCAGACCAGTCTTCCCACCCACCCTCAGCTGTCCAACATGAAGCAGATTTAATAACCACAAACAGGAGGCATTTATCTCTGAAATAACTGTTGTGGTACAGAATAGGAAAATCGATGCATTCATTAGCACACCCTGGGAGTAGGAGGCAGGATGTGGACGGGCTCCGGTTGCAGGCATTTGCGACACGGGGGAATTGAGTCTGAGGAGCGGCGGTGAGTAATGGGACATCATTGGACACTCACTGGGCTCACCCTCCATTGATACGTGGCGGAGAGCCTCCCACCCTCTTTCCTGCCCGGGCTTGATCTAAATGTATTGACTGTGACAATGTTGAAATTATATCTGGAAAACCCAGTTAGCTTTAATTTCAGTCCCCAGAGAAAAGGATGATTAGAGAAATATTGATGGCCATGAAAATCAGACAGCCTGTCTGGAAGCAAGACTCCAGCCCTTGAGACAGGGGGCCGGTCCAAAACCTCGGCAAATCACCCAGCCCAGAGCTCTGGCTTTAGGAATGGAAGACAGAACCCCAGAGAAGGGAGCGCCCCATGCTGAGGTCACGCAGCCAATTAGGGACAAACTCGAGACTAAAACTCAGGTCTCTGGTAGCTTCTTAAAGGCACAGACCACATCTCAGGCATCGGTCTCCAGGACTGGCCCAGAGCCTGGCACAGAGTGGGCCCTCAGGAAATGTTAGCTGAATAAATGAATGAGCAGTTTCCTGCCCCGAGGCCAGACGCTGTCCAAAATACTCATCCTTCAGAACCATCCCAGGAATGGTCAACACTGAATGCCTCAACGATCTTTTGCCTTTTCCTTCACATTTTAAGCACAAAAAATTTCCAAGGAAAATTGTATCAACTCTCACCCTAAGTGACCTAATCCTGACAATTAGTGGATTTCTTCCAAAGCTGAGAAGCAAAAGACAACTCTGGATCCTTGTAGGGTGACCACATTGGCAACAATCAGGGCTCCAGGGCTCCCACCTAGAGAGCCACATATTCCACCAGTGGGATCCTTGGGCATTACAATGAGCCCAGCTCTGGGCTAGGTCCTGGGGACAGAGCGTGGACACAAGTGACAAGGGCTTACTTTCGTGGAGGTTACATGGCAATGGGGGAGGGGCAGACAGTGGCCCATCAGATGCAGCCCGTGACGTCTGCAGAACCAGTGGCATGAAGCAAAAGGAAAGCAGGAGGAGGGACTAAAGGGTTCTCACTGGAGCCCTGTCCTAACTTAGTTCCCTAGAAGCAGAGACTGGGACTCGGCTGCCAGGAAAGGATTAAGGATGCAGATTCAGCTGGAGTCCAGCCTTGACTTACAAGGGGTTCGTAGGGGGGCTGGGGGCATAAACTCCATCAGCCAACAGCAGCTCTCTGGACAAAGGAGGCTGTGACCATGAGAGCCAGCACTCCCAGCCCCAGAGGACCTCTGCCACAGTCCGCAGGGAAAGGCCCCTCTGAAGAAGTGACAATGAAGGAGGGACATGAATCAGGTGGAAGAGCAGGTCCAAGAGAACATACCTGGAGGACAAGTATTCCAGGCAGAGGGACTACGCACAGCACCCCCCCACCCCCCCAACCCCGGCAGGCATGCAGCCCGCAGGACTGAGCACCAGCAAGCCCAGCACTGCTTCTCCTGTCCCCCCAGCAAGTGGCCGGCGAGCAAGGCCTAGAAGCCATGCCCCCCCATGTTGGGAAAATTGCTTGGGGCACACGTCCTAAGAGGTAACCGTGGCGACCTGGAGACTGCTAACCACCGCATTCACGGAGGCAGCACTTCGGGGCTTACAGAACCCACCTCCCCCCACCCCACCCCCCCCAACCCCCGCACATGAACTGGCTGGGGCCCCACCGCCACAGTTCCAAATGTTGTTATCCCTACTTGATCCAGAAAGGAGATCTCTAGAGGAGTCCTCAAAACCCTTCGCTCCTGACACTGACCACTGACGGCAGCCACCCCATTCTCCCCCACCCCTCCTCCAAAGGGTTGTAGAGGGAGCGGTCCGGTGCCAGGACTCGGGCGGGTACGCGGCACGCGGGGAGCCCTGCTGTGCCCTAGAGACCAGCATGTGTTCCCAGTCTCCCCTCTGCTGGTAAGCTGGCCTGGGGCTCTTTCCTTGCTCTCCCCAGCCCTCGCTTCTCCTCTTATTTATGCTACGGAACGTGTAGGTGGGCCCGGAACCTGCCCCAAGGTAAACAGCTGTCCCTCTCTCTCCTCCCGGGGTCCCCACATTCTCGGGCGCTGCGATGAGACCGTGTGATCCGAGTGGTCCCGTCGTGCTGCTTGGATGCCGGCTGGTTGGGAGGACACACGTGGCCCTCCAGCTGGGGCACAACCGCCTCGCAGCGCTTTTATTGTCTGCCTCGCCTAAGGGGGTCAAGGGATTTTCAGGCTCAGAGGGGATGAGCTTGAACTGGCGGTGGCCCCACCCAGCTTCTGGGACCTGCCCGAGGCCCCACAGCAGGAGGCAGCACTGGGACCAGAAACAGGGCCCTAGTGCATCCATCTGGGGCTCTTCTCACCTGGGAGGGAACACGGCCAAGTCTTCCCCACACAGGTGATAACTCCGGAGAGCTCGTAGGGCGCTGGGGAACCACTGGAGGTGCTCACATTGCCTTGGTGAATGCGCTCCGACACCGAGTAATCCCTCCACTCCCATTCTGCCTTTCTCTCTCCTTTCTTCTCTAGGAAAATTACTATTTCACTCTACAGACATCGAGAAAATTTTAGGCATGCTGGGAAATGCCTCGCATGGTGTGTTTGGATTTCTCTGCCTCCAACCTCTCTTGCCTCTCACCCGGTCTGAATGCGCACTGGGGCACTTGGTGGGGAGCCCCTCGGAGGCAGAGACCCTGTGTCTCTCACCTGTAGCACAGCCTAGGTCCTTACGAAATGTGTGTTGTTTCATTGTTCAACGAGTACAAATCATAGCAGTTACTACAATTAACGAAGAACTGGAAAACTTAGATCAGCCATAAAATGACTGTACCCCTTTTTCAATCAGGGTTGATTTCCAGACTCTCCCACTTTTAGGAAAAAGACACACATCATAAAGAAATAAGGAAACAAAGATTTCTTAATCTACTTTTTTAAACCCCACCACACAAGCGCAAATCTCCTATACCTTCTCCATCTCCATCTCCATCCCCAGACAGTGAATATTCTCCTCCTGACTGGTGAAACTGTAGGTCCTGTGAGGCCAAAGGGCAACCGCGACAAGTCACCTGGGCTCGAAATCTCCAGACAGATGGAGAGAGGGAAGAAGCGGATGAGGTCCAGGGCAAGATGGGCCTCACAGGCTGCCGAGATGCTGGGCCAGGAAAATAAAACGTGAGGTGGGGTAAGAACTCTGGACATTCTGCTTCACTGCTTGCTGGCGATTCGCCTTGCAGAAACCACTTCACTCCTCTGAATCTGAGTTTCTTGTCCTTAAAGTGATGCCAGCAATAGGACCAACCCCAAAAAGTGGTTATCAGCCAAGTGCATAACAAAGCGCCTGGGTATAGGGCTCAATAAATATCACAGATTTGGAAAATACCAAAGCTGGAAGATTCCCAGGGACTGAGTTTCACCCTCCCTCCATTTCCCAGGAGTGAACTTGAAGCCCGGGGCATGCAGACAGCTGCAGAGAATCATCCACACCATGCTCGGGCTCCTTCCTCTGTAGGCCTTTGTTCAGTCATTTTCCTCTTAATTTAATTTTAATTTTGGAGAGCCCACCCACCATTCTCCCTGTCTGCTTTACCTCAATTTCTTTTCTTTTCTTTTTTTTTTTTAAGAGAGAGAGTGCACAAGGGTGGGGGTAGGGGCAGAGGGAGAGGGGAGAGAGAGATTCTCAAGCAGGCTCCAAGCTGGGCTCCACATGGGGCTTGACCTCACGACCCTGAGATCCTGCCCTGAGCCGAAATCAAAAGCTGGTCGCTTAACCGACCTGGCCACCCAGGCACCCGTACCCCAATTTCTAAAAGAGCTTTGTTAAGCAGAGTGCAAGCTGCAGCTAGAAGATGAAGTATCAGGGCACCTGTCTGGCTCAGTCAGTGGAACGTTGGACTCCTGATTGCAGGATTGTGAGTTCAAGCCCCACACTGGGTGTGGCGATTACTTAAAATAAAATCTTTTAAAAAAATAAAATAGAATAATGACCATCTTTTTAAAAAGATGAAGTATCAACAATACTTAAATAAAGTTTTAAGAAAACAAACTGATCTCCCAAAAACCCATTCACTCCACCATAATTATTATTTTACTTGTCATGTTTTGAACATCTACTCTGGGCTCTGGGCATTGACATGTGTTCAACGGTTGCAGACTTGATATTCTGCCTCCTGTATTTCCATCTATCATAATGTATCCCATGTTGCTACCGTCCTCATAATTATCATTGTAATGGTGCCAAAATACCCTTTCACACTGACACCACAATTTACAAAACTGTTCACCCATGGTTGGCCATTTAGCTTTTATACGGTGCTTGCTATTGTAGATAACGCCATAATGAGCATCCCCTTGCACAAAGCTTTCGGCATCGAATGAATTATATCCCCAGAATAAAAGAGAAATTCCCAGAGGTCAGTGTTTGGAATCAAAGGGCATAAACTTCATTTGAACTCTTATCTGTTACTGTGATTTTTGTTTCCCCCAAAAGACCTGTATCAATTTATCCCACACTGATGGAGTGTGCCAATACCATTTCCCCACAAAGTCTCACCATCTTAGGTGTCTTGACTTTGTTTTTCTTGACTCTTTCTCTGTTTGTAACAGGAATATATGTTCATTATGGAAATTTTGGACAGGAAAAAAAAAAGTAAAAATTGGGCGCCCGGGTGCCTCAGTCGGTTAAGCGTCTGCTTTCGGCTCAGGTCATGATTCCAGGGTCTTGGGATCAAGTCCCATGTCAGGCTCCCTGCTCAGCATGGAGTCTGCTTCCCCCTCTCCCTTTGCTCCTCCTCCCCGCTCGTGCTCTCTCTCTCTCTCAAATAAATAAATAAAAATCTTAAAAAAAAAGACAGTAAAAATTATCATACCCCTTCCAACCAAATATAATCACTACTAAAAGTTAAGCATATCTCCCAGTCTCTTTTTTCTATGCATGTGAGAGACTTTTCCCCTAAATTTAGATTGTATTCTATAATCAGTGCTATTTTATTTTGTTTTGTTTTATGTATTGATTTTCTTAAGTCATTGTTAAGGTTTTTTGTATAATATTCCATCATATATAGATCCCTTGCTTAAAGATCCCCTGATATTGGATGTTTACACTACATATAGCATCCCTATATAATAAACGAAGTTGGCACGAACATCCTTCTGTATAAATCTGAATAGTCATCTTTGTTTATTATTACCACAGCACAAAGAACTTGAAATAGAAAAGCCAGATCAGAAAAATCAAACCAGATTTGAGATAACTTTGGATTTTAAAGATCGAAATTGGGAAACATCAGGGGGAATTATGTCATATCCATCTTGTCCTCAAGAAGGCAGCCTGGGGTCTAGGAGGACCGCAGTGTGCTCAGCCAGGAAGCACTGAGCTCCTTTATCAGCTTCAGGACTTGGGACAAGGCATTTAACCTCTACATCTGTTAAATGGGATAATACCCCCAATCGTTTGTTACTTGTGGCTGCGGAATATCTAAACCCCCTTTCTGTTGGGAGATTTCCAAGTTAAAAAAGAGATGAAGCCCCTCTTCCTATCCTGGAAGCCAAAAGGGGGCAATACCCTCTCTACCTGACCCCAAAGCACACAGTGCTAAGAGCACGGAATAGGACCTGAGCAGAGCCAGACTTTAGGAGGTGGCTGCCTCCCCTGGCAGGTTCTCCAACCTTCATGTCAACTTTGAGAGTTCCCTACTATCCTTCCAATCAATTCCTTTTCCTGCTTGAGTTAAGCAGAGTGGATTTCAATTGTTACCATCAAGAATGAACTGGAAGCCATCAGCTGCAGATCCGTGGGGACTCCAGAGAATGCAGGTAAATATTCAGGAACAACATCAGGCCCATCATAGGCACTAAGTCCTGCCTACTATTATGATTACCGTTATTGGGCAGCATAGAAGAGCCATCAAAAGCCAGGACCCTAGAGCCAGGATACCTGGGATCCATTTCTGGCTCCTTTTCTTATCCACCAAACAACCTGGGGCAAGCTACTTAACCTCTCTGTGCCCCCAGTTTCCTCATATGCAACATGAGGGTAATACCAACACCTACCTTTTAGGGTTGTTATAAGGAGAAAATGAGTTAAACACATATTAATTGCTTGGAAGAGTTGCTTTTAAGTATGTGCGATTATCACTGTAATAACAACAAACCTGAGTATCACACTTTGTCATTTCTACAGCACCTCCCCGGTCTCTCTTCCATTTAACCCTCAAAATAATCACCATCAAGGTGAAAACCTTAGTTTACACGTTTGGAAACTAAGACTCAGTGAGGTCCTTTCCTAGGGCCAGGGCTCAAAGCCGTGGGTTACAACCATGAAGGTCAAGCTCCTTCCGGGTGTGAATGTGATATGTTCCCAATAATTATTCACGCACTAACAGTGATCAATGGGTGAGGCACGAGTGAAGTGCATTGAGATACGTAACATTTGTCTACCTACTGCGTGTCAGGTCCGTGCTCACACGTGACCAAGGTGGAATTTATGTGTAACTTATGACATGGTGGCGTAGATATTCTCATCTCTATAATAAGGAAAGTGAGGTTTGGAAGAGTTTAGTACTTTGCTCAAGGCCACACAGCCGCTGAGGAGCTGGCCCTGCTCTTGGCCCCAACACTACCAGCCCCTCCTAGTCCTGTTTCGACTTGAAAGGGGCCTCCTTCTGCATTACATCTGCCAGTCACCTCCCTCCTCCATTATCTCCCAGCCGAAGTGTGCGAAAAGGTGATTTTCGCTACCAAATGTGCGTTTAGAAGCTGGAGATTAAATAAACAAAGGTGTGACTGGTTTGCTGGGCAAGGCTTTGCAGGCAGCCAACCCCCAGCATCCCTCGGCCCCGCAATCGCTACCTTTTGACTTCAGGGCTGCCTGACGGCGGCTGTGCTCACTATCCTGTTTATACAATGAATCTATAATGTAATTTCGTGAGGTTCTGAAATGCACGGAGAAAGCACGCGAGAACCCCGTGCCTCAGCCTAATCCATATGAAACAGGCTGGAAACACACTAGTAAACACGCCGCAAACGCGTGAGGCTGCAGCCGGTCCATCCTCATCAAAAAAGGATTATTGTGGAGGAGAGAGCAAGCCCACGCCCTGGAGCCGGGTCCACGCGGATCCCACAGAACGGCACGCGGGCAATTTGTGGACGATTCATGGGCGTCTCCAAGTCCCTCCCTCCTGCAGGGACCCAGATAAGTGACCCCAGAGGTTAAAGAGCAAAAGACCCTTTCCCTGCCCCAAAGCACGTTTTAAAAAGCACCGTATTGGGCGGCTGGGTGGCTCAGTTGGTTAAGCCACGGCCTTCGGCTCAGGTCATGATCCTGGAGTCCCGGGATCGAGTCCCGCATCGGACTCCCTGCTCGGCGGGGAGTCTGCTTCTCCCTCTTCTCCCCCTTCTCTCTCTATCTCATTCTCTCTCTCAAATAAATAAATAAAATCTGTAAAAATAAATAAATAAATAAATAGATAGATAGATAGATAAATAAATGAAAAGCACCGTATTGTCACGCACACCAAAGAACTAAGTAAGGCTCCACCTCAGGTGAAAGTAGGTCTTGTTTCCTTTCCTGCCTCTTGTGGGTTTATGCTCTCATGTATGTGTATTCATTCATTCATTCAGCAAACATGTCTTCCACCTCCTCTAACTCAGGCCCTGGGCTAGCTGCTAGAGATATGGTGATCCATAAGATACACCCATTCATGTATTAAACATTTTCATTGAGCAGCTCTTATGGGCCAGGTACTATTTTGGTGCCAAATGGTCAGCAGAAGTCCCTGCTTGCATTCCACTGGGAAACAGTCAATAAGCAAGATGAGTAATTTGGATATGGTGATCAGCACTAAGCAGAAAGATAAAGAAGGGGGTTTGAATTGAGATAGGGTGCCCAGAAGAGACCCCACAGCGGCCTCTGAGGCCACTTTACAGAACTGGACCTTTACAGAGCTGGAAACTGAGGCTAGGGAAGGCCATGTAAGAGGGTAATACTATCCATCCAGTCTGTGCATAAAGCACTGCTGAGTCATCAAAACACCTTCCAGAAAGGCAGCTCCTTTAACCCATTTGTACTAGTCAGGGCTTTCCAAGAAACAGAACCAATAGGAGACAGAGATAGAGACTTACGGAATTGATTATTAGGTATTGGCTCACATGACTATGAAGGCTGACAAGTCCCAAGATCTCTAGTCTGCGAGTTCCAGTCAGAAGACCAGAAGGCTCCAGACTCAGGAACAGCTGATGTTTCAGGGCAAGCCCAAAGGCGGGGTGGGGGGGAATTGTATCTCAGCTCAAAGGCTGTCAGGGAGGAGGAATTCCCTCTTATCCCAGGGAAGGTCAGCCTTTTGGTCTATTCAGGCTTTCAACTGACTCGATGAGGCCCACCCCCAGTAGGGAGAGCAATCTGCTTTACTCAGTCTATCCTTTTAAACGTAATCCCATCCAGAAACACCCTTACAGGCATTCCCAGAATAATGTTTGACCATTTATCTAAGTACCCTGTGGCCCAGTCAAGTTGACATATAAAATAAACCATCACACCATTCAAAAACCCTTAAGGTCCTGGGTGTCAGCCTGCCACCCAGTAAAGGACATTTGGGTTGTGTTTGGTGACTATAAATCAACATTTGCATGTAGGTTTTTGTATGAACAATGCTTTCGTTTCTCTTGGCAAATGCATACAAGTAAGATTTCAGGGTCATACAGTAAGGGTATATTTAATTTTATAAGAAACAGCCGAAGTATTTTCCAAAGTTGCTATATCGTTTTGCATTCCCTCTAATCAACTGATACTGTGTGTGTGTGTGTGTTTTCTGTCTCCCCAAAGCAGAATGTAACCTCCCCAAAAGGAAGGGAGGGACATTGTTTTTGTTGTGCTCTCTGCTGTTACCCACAGCATCTGGCACATAATAAACACTCAATAAATATCTGTTGGCTTAAGGAATAAATGATCTCATTAATTCCCATGATTCACAGCAACCTCATGAGGAAGGCATTATTGTGACCATGCCACACATGAAGAAACTGAGACCCAGAGACCTTAGGGAAAATGCTTATAGTTGATACTGAACCCAGCTATCCACCTTGAGAATGAGCACTTATAACCACATCTTGTTCCAGCCCCAGGATGGGATTTAATGCTTGTTCCTGAGCTGTGGGGAGCCACTGGTGGGTTTAAACTTATTTTAATTTAGTGACAGGGTCATAGAACCTGAGGAAGACTCATGAGACTGCAAGTGAGTGGTAAATGGACAAAAGCATGCACCCTGTGGGGCTCATGCAATAGTCCAGACGCTGCCCTGGGCTCGAAAGTGGACTCGCAAGGGTGGGAAGTGTGCAAAGAAACAAAGACCACCCAGAGGAGAACAAGCAGAGGTTATCCACTCAAAGCAAGGGAGTCAGCTGCCATGGCTTGCATCTGGCAGAGACCCAAAGGTGGGTGGGAGTGGGGAGCCATACAGTGAATAAAGAGGAAGGCTCCAAAGATGTCCATCGACAGATGAATGGATAAAGAAGATGTGGTATATATATACAATGGAATATTATGCAGCCATCGAAACGAATGAGATCTTGCCATTTGCAACGACGTGGATGGAACTGGAGGGTATTATGCTGAGCGAAATAAGTCAAAAAGAGAAAGACATGTATCATATGACCTCACTGATATGAGGAATTCTTAATCTCAGGAAACAAACTGAGGGTTG
>NC_138382.1:67554066-67582105 GCF_054177405.1 Leptonychotes weddellii
AACAGACATATAGACCAAAGGAACAGAATAGAGAACCCAGATATGGACCCTCAACTCTATGGTCAAATAATCTTTGACAAAGCAGGAAAAAACATGCAATGGAAGAAAGACAGTCCTTCAATAAATGGTGCTGGGAAAATTGGACAGCCACATGCAGAAGAATGAAACTCGACCATTCTCTTACACCATTCACAAAGATAAACTCAAAGTGGATGAAAGACCTCAATGTGAGACAGGAATCCATCCAAATCCTAGAGGAGAACATAGGCAGTAACCTTTGACATTGCCCACAGCAACTTCTTTCAAGATACATCTCCAAAAGCTAGTGAAACAAAAGCAAAAATGAACTTTTGGGACTTCATCTAACTAAATAAAGAGGTACATATGTTTTTATGAATCAAAAACTATTCCCCTGACTCTCCCAGACAAATCCTATATTAAGATTTGAATACTGTAAGTTTGATGGGATATTAAATTGTTGGCTTGCTGGGTGAACCCACGTGCCTCTGATGTCCTTGACTGTGAGCAATCATCTGACCTTCAAGAGTCAATTGCCAAAGGATGATGAGAGTGGCAGTCCTACCAATGAACAAATAATTTCATGCTTCTGTGCCTTTGGCTTGTTGTGCCCTCTGCCTAGAACGTCCTTTTCCAGCACACACCCACCCCTCACTCACTTGGCCAACTCATAGTCACCCAGTGAGGTCCCTTCTCTGTTACGCCTTCCTTGGCAGAGTCAATCATGTAGCAGGGACTCTATATAGCATCTTTGACACTCTAATTAGCAATATCAGTCCATATGTCCACCTCCTTTATTAAACAATGAGGTTTTTGAGGTTCAGAACCAGGGTTTATCTACATGTGGAGTCCCAACATCCAACACAGTGAGTGACTTCGAGTATAACCTCAATAAATGCATCTGGATTGAGAGAAAGGCCACCATGAGCTTTTATCTCCTATAGTGGCCTAAATATAGGACCTTCATAACAAGAGTTCCTCCCTGATTTTCCCTCCATCAGTGGAGTGGAAGCAGTACCATGCTTGCTGTGCAAAAGACAGCAGGAGGTACAGGGCAGAGGATGTGCCTGGTCAAACAGGCAGCCAGAATGATCTGATTGGGACATTGGTTATACACGGGGACATTAACAATTATGTAAATATAATGAGAAAAATAGGAACCATTTGCTCACTGTCAGGGGAGAGATTTTAAAATATGGGAAGGGAAGGGACATCTGGGTGGCTCAGTCAGTTAAACATCCGGCTCTTGATTTCAGCTCAGGTCATGATCTCAGGGTTGTGAGATCAAGCCCTCCTTTGGGCTCCATGCTCAGCAGGGAGTCTGCTTGAGAGTCTCTCTCTCTCTCTCTCCCTCTGCTCCCCTGCCCCCCACCCACTCCCATGCACTCACTCTCTCTCTCTTCCAAAAAAAAATTCTTTAAAATGTGGGAAGGGAAAAAGCAGGAATGAATGCTGTGGTGTTGGATTGGAATTGGAAGTGTTGATATAAACTTATGAAATAGATAGGTACATACATACATACATATAGACATAGAGATTTATGGGTGTACATACACACATACCTGTTTTCTAGCACTGTTCATTGAAAGAACCTGGAAGCAATGACAGTCCAGTAGAATGAGTACACTGAGCACCCAATCCTTGGTTTCTAAATACCATCCTTTACTAACAGGAACCCGGGACCCTTGGAGAAATGGCTGATTCTAGGGCTGGGGCAGGGTGGGAAAGTATAAGGCAAACATGGAATATCTTGTGCCAGAAAGTAAAAAAATGGCTTAAAAGTACATGGGAACCAGCTTGAAGGGCTTCCCACTAGGGAAATCTGGGACAATTTGAGCATCAGAGTAAATAATGATCATGATGGATTACAATTCATTAAATAAAATAGGAATCTGTTAATTCCATCCTGGTATTGGTTGGTTGGTTGGTTAGTTAGTTAGTTAGTTGACAAATGGGGAAAAGAGAAAATTCTTCCCTACAGTAGAATTCCTACTAGTAAATGGGAGGAATGGTGGAAAAAGAAAATCACCATTTAGCCACCATCATGGAGAGACTAATTTAGGTAGGAATTGTCAGTGGATACTATGGTCAGTGGGTGGGGAATTGTATGAGCAAGAGGATGTCAGCATAATCTTGGAATATCTCACTACATAATGTCAAGTACAAAGGGAGAAATGGTAACATTGTGGTGGAAAAATCTGGAAGGCACCAACTTGATCCTCATAACAACCCAATGACAGAGGTAGAGATCTGCCCGGTTTGTCAAATCCCAACTATAACAACTACCAACTGAATGATCTTCAGCAAGTCCAGAGAGTTCTTCATCATTCTGTGCCTCTGTTTTTTCTTCTAAAAAATGAAGATATTAACGGCACCTACCTTATGAAGATTGTATTGCAAGTTGATACTTTAACCCACACAAAACATTTAGAACTGCACATGACACATAGTACACCGTTGACCACTGTTAGCTATTATAAATATTATGGATGAGGAAATTCAACTCAGAGAAGTAGAAACAGCATTCCAACTCATGTCCACCAAACTCCAAATCACACACTTTTGTGTGTCCCAGAAATCAGTGAGTCCCCATGGTCGACCACTTGGCAGTTTTTAAAGTGCTATTTCATTCACATTTCCCTTGAAAGCAGCAAAATTCCGTAGAGGTGAACAGAAGTTAGATCTTATATAGGCCCCATTTGACAGGTGAGGAAAGGCCTTGACTCACCCAAAATGACAGCCATAATAAATATTAGCAGAGATTTGAGCCACATGTTCTGACTCCAAAGCCCTGGTTGCTTTTAGGGCCTGAAACTAACTCTAGGAATTCTATCCCTATTGGTGTTCAATTCAGAAAAAAACAAGTAAAGCTGAGACAGTCCTTCTGAACTTGGAATTTGCAGTGAAAGCCCTAATGTGCAAGCCCACCACCACCACCCAATGCATTACACCACTGGATTAGGAGAAGCAGGAAAAGCCCTGACAGTGAAACAGGACAACATAAGAGCAAGGATTAGAGTCAAGGATAGACATCAGCTTGAAAGCCTTCAAGGTCAAGTCAAGGAAGGTGTCAGGTCCATCCAGGCAAGTAGGACAAAGTATCCTTTGCCTTTAAATTGTCTTTATTTGCCTTTATTTGTCATCATCTCATCTGGGGTGCCATACTGCCTTTATTTGTCATCATCTCATCTGGAGCAAACTATCTAAAAGGGGAATCAGGGTTAAATGGTGGGTCGTCTTCTGGGCCTGAACAAGATTCCTTTCTGGAATCTCAATGGCTCTCAGCTTCTCTTCAAGTGGACAGGCAGCGGCCTACCAAAGAATGGATTGAACAGAAGCCTTCATCAACAGGGGAAAACATATCTGAAGTTTACAATCACACCACCAGAAGATGGAAGCATCTGGTGCCTCATGGATCAAAAGAGCAACACACAATCCCCACCCTCACCCCCACCTCAGCCCTGCAAAGACCATCTATACAGAGTTAATCTTTCTCTCTTCCTCTTGCTCCCTGGGAAAACTAAATCTCATCTGTCTGCAGTTAGCAGAAGCCTGGAGTAACTGGATTCAGTGCTGGAACAAAAGATATATGTGACGTTAACAGTTCATTGAGCTGTGAGATGAACAAGACGGGTGTTGAAAAGGAAACGTGAGCTGAGAGTACATTTCCAGTGTTAATAAAGCTTCCCTTTTGTTGTTTCCAAACACTGACTCCAGGATGGGCACCATCCGTTTCCTTCTAGAATTAGACAGGCCTGCAGATTTAAGGCATCGGAGCATCATCCAGCCCTATTAATGGACAGCACAAGGTGCTGCGTCAGGAGCTCGCGCCCATCTTTAGCTCTGGCTGCAGTTATTTCGCTGGCTTGGCAAAGTGTGTGCCTCCTGTTCACCCAGTGTGCATGTAGATAAAAGCCCATCAGGGGAAACCACTGAATTCCAGAGCTCAGACTTGTGGGGGAGTGATGCAATCAGCAGCATAAAAGTGGAGGCGGCCTGTGCGCCAATAGCTGGTGATTTGTTAATTAAATTATGGAAGAGGCACGCATGACAAAGTTCTACATGGCCCTCCCTTAAAAAGCATGCTGTAGGAATATGTGTGTTGGCATGGAAAGATGTTCGCGATTTACTGCAAAGTATTAAACAAACAAACAAAAACAAGGTATATAACAGTATGTATAACATGATCTCATTTGTGTGCAGTGTGCAATGAGAAAGAAAAGGAAAGAAGCTATGGTCTGGGTTCTAAGAAGGATGGACCCTCTCAAATTGAAACTCATGGTCATCTTGATGGTTTTGGATAAGTGGGGATATACCTTGGTTGCAGGTGCCCAGGGGGTCTAAAGAGCTCTGCATAATAGAGAAGAATATGCAGCTTTTGGGGGGCATTCTGGTGGGGGAAGAGTGAGGAAGTAGAGAGATGAGGAACAAGAGAGGAAAGAAAACTATGGTGGATTGAATGGTGTCCCCCAAAAAGACCTGTTAGAATCTTAACCTCCAATGTGAATGTGACCTTATCTGGAAATAGGTTCTTTGTAGATACAATCAAGTTAAGATGACATCATAAGCGATTGGGATAGGCCCTAATCCATTAGGACAGTCTTTAGAAGAAGACACATGAAGACAGAGATTGAGGTGATGCTGCCAAGGGACACCTGGGGGTCCCAGAAGCCGGCACAGGCAAGGAAGGATTCTCCTCTAGAGGGTTTGGAAGGAGGGCAATCCTGCCGACATTTTCATTTTGGACTTTAGCCTCCAGAACTGCAAAAGAATAAATATCTATTGTTTTAAGCCACCCAGTTTATAGCACTTTGTTATAGCAGCCCCAGAAAACTAACATAGGGACCCAGCTAGATGGGATGAGGCTGGGAGAGCCACAAGCAATGAAGAAACCCCCCAGTGGATGTTTGTATTGGTCAGGGTTCTTCAGAGAAGCAGAACCAATAGGATATGTAGAGATACATTAAGAGGGGATTTATTATAGGAATTGACTCATGGGGTTACGGAGGCCGAGAAGTCCCACGATTTGTCATCTGCAAGCTGGAGAACCAGGAAGCTGGTGGTGTGGTTCAGTCGAGTCTGAAAACCTGAGAACCAGGAGCATCCACGTCCAAAGGCAGGAGAAGACAGATGTCTCAGCTCAAGCAGAGAGAGCAAATTTGCCCCTTCTTCTGCCCTCTGGTTCCATTCAGGCCCTCAGTAGACCAGAGGATGCCTGCTCGCGTTGGTGAGGGAGACCTTCTTTACTCAGTTGGCTGACATTTTAAGGAAGGAGATGCCTCAAGTCTAGTTTACAGTCGTTACTGTCTCTGGGATATGAATTCCTCCTGGAGCTCCCTTGCAAACCTTCACAAACTTGGATCTAGATATGGCGGAGGAGGGGGGCATAGTTTGGGGAAGTTGAGAACTTCCCTGTCAGGATCATCATGGGACAGAACCAACACAGAGCAGAGCCAGGGGCTTGGGTGACTGTGGGACTCTAGTCTCCCTGCCCACCCCAACCCCATCCAGGGAATTCTCAGGGGACTTCAGACTCCCACAGTCCCTGAATTAGAGGCTTTGTTTCATGAGTGCAAGAACTGAGTCTGAAAAGTTTGAATAACGTGCCCCGGGGCACACAGACAGCCAGATGGGTGGGCTTCCGGAGCCCACGCGGTCACCAACCCATGAGCCAGCCCGGCTGCCGGTCCAGCTGCTCCAATGGCCCCGCTAAATAGGGAGCAGATGTTCTACAACACCAGTTCGATGCTGTGGTCATCTCCTGGGTCAGCCAAACACGGCCAAAGAAAACAAAGGACTCTTTGTCCACCCACGAAGCCACACAGGACTCCCTTCCCAAGACCTCACTGCGTCATCCAAACAGCAAATGGCCAAGGCCTAGAACCTCTCTCTCTCTCCCTTCTCCCAACTTTATATCTGATTTATTCACTGAGAGGTTATCTCGGACACCCTTTGGAGGACATGGCACCAGAATCTCCTCCCGCAGAAGCCGCTCTAGACCGTCCACTCCCTGTGAGTGGCACTGTGTCATTCATCAAGGTTAACAATCATAATCGTTGCTGTCACCTATCTGTAGGACACTGCAGTTTGCCAGGTACCTGCATGCTTACCATTACCTTCGGTCTCCTCCACCAGCATAGTGAGCGACTCACTGTTCATACCCCACTGTGAGGACTGGGGAAAGAAGCTTGAGAGAGGTGCTCTGGTCACAGGAGCCACAAGAAAGGCACTCGGACCCATATCTGACGTCCCCTAGAGCCCACCCTCCTTCCAAGATGCTGTCACATCTCTTACAATGTCTGGGAAAGTAAAAGAGGGAGCCGGGATTTGAACCCAGGTCTGTCACAGCCCCAGGACCAGGCTGGCTTCCCCAGCACCCAGCACCCATGTTTCCCAGAGAACTCAGCACATACAGGAGCCTGGCTGACCCTCTGCACCATGGCCTCCAGGGTTGGGGGTCCTCCTGGGGTTGCTGTCCTTGTGCTCTGGGCCCCGTGAGTCCTCTGTCCCTTGCCTCCTCTTATCTACCCTAATCACATTGCACTTTTCCGGTGGTAACACCACTCCCTTTTAGGAAACAAAAGAGAAAGGAAGGGAAGGAGGGAGGGAGGGAATAAAACATAGTGGTAAAGTAAGGGGGGGGATGAAAAAGGAAAGGCAGCCCCCCTGAGCGCAGGGAAAGTTACATATGAGAACAATTACTCTGCGCTCCACTGTTCAGTGAAGCGCTTCAAGCAGCTTCCCCAGGTGCCGTGGAGGCTTTATGGAGTTAGGTGATATATGACCTCCGCCTTGTGCCCAGTGATCTAGGACCAGGGCCCGGGTTATGCTCCCACCTCGGGACATCTGTGTGATTTAAGGCCGCTCCTGAGACTTGGTGCTGGCCGGAGCCGGCGTGGGCTATGTTTTGTCTGGGACAGGGGTGTGCGTGCCGGAAGGAAGGGCTCCACGTGCCACCCCCCAAACGGACCCTGGGAGGAAGCCCTGCAGACTCATTCACTGTCTTCCGAGACAGCCTCCCTGTGTCTGGTGGAGGGGCCTCTTCATCCAGATGGAAGAATTGCCTTCTTGTGTTTCATGGCTCTGGGGTGAGTCACCACTGCCTTGATGACAAAATATTTGTAAACTCAAAGGCCCTTAGAGGTGGGGGCAAGTTCAGAGATGCCCTCCGAGCCCCTGACCAATCTGAGAATCATTTATCCATTCCACAATACTTGCTGAGCTCCTGACATATCTCGGCACTATTTCTGGGTGCTGAAGGTACAGCAGTGAAGAAGGCAGAAGTCATTTTTCTCCTTGTGATGCTTACCTTCTAGAATGGAAGACAAGTTACACAAGGAAGCAGACAAGCCAAACGGTGGCAGATTGTGGCAGGTGTATAAAAAGAAGCATGAAGGCTGAGGTGGCAAATGACAAGAGGACAATCTACTTTAGCTGGATGGGTCAGGGAAGGCCACCCAAAACATAGGCACTGAGCTGAGACACAAAGGAAAAGAAGGAGCTAGTTGTATGAGGAGTGGGGAGAAGCCTTTCAGATAAAAAAGGAGGGAGTGTGTGCAAAGGCCCTGCGGTGGGAAAGAATGTGGCATGTGTGAAAGATTGCACATCTTGTCCCCACAATCCAAGGAATATTTCAGAAGCATCAAAAAACAAACAAACAAACAACAACAAAAAAAAAACACCTCTTTGTCCTTCCAAATGCAAGATGTGAACATCTGTCCCTGAAGCAGAGGGTTATGCCTTCAAAGACCATCTGTCTCTCTGTTTGCATTCTTGATGCTTTCTTGTCAGCCAACTTTGTTTGTACCACTGAAGCAGTGAGATGACCAGGAGGCAGATTTTGTCAGGATTATCCTTTTTTTTTTTTAATTCCTTTGTCCAATGTCTTGAAATGTTCCTCTGGGTAAATGATGTTGTCCGTCTCATTTTCTACTTTTGCAATGCGGGGTGATTTGCCCAGGCTTCCAGAGCTAGGCATTGGTAACATGAAATATCTAGAGCAAGAGGTCACCAGGGTTCTTTAAATGCTGGGTTGGGGCCTTGGAAGGTGGATGCGAGTCAGAGGCCACCACCGGTCAGCCCTGGACCAGCCTCCTTATGGGTCTCCCTGGTACCACCCTGATGGGACTCCATCCACTCTACACACGGTAATTAGCGTGATTTTTAACTTTTAAAACAAACTGGCCATGACCCCCCTTTGAAAACACTCCAACAGCACCTAATTTTTTCCTGTTTCCAATGATGCGTCATATGATTCATGGGCTCATGGAATCAAGGAACCGCAGCATTATGCATAGGGTCCCTCTAGGCTCTGGACCACCATGCAGTCTGGTTTGTGCCTGTTGTCCCCATGTAATTATTAATAGCACCCCTTCTCTTTCAAATGTCCCAGTTTGGATGATAAATTACATGGTCTCCCTAACAACACAGCACTAAGAGAAAGCTGCCTTCAGGATCCCCATACTCCTAACCAGTGGATGATCAGGATGGTTTATTTGGGGACCATCTACCCTTTAGTCTTTGAACACTTCCTTTTACCCACCTGTGAAAACAAATGGCCATATTTCAAAAGTCCTTTCTAACTCCTTGACACGACTCCCTTGATTCTCCCATGGAAGCCAGGATATGATGACAGAGTAGCCACCAGGCTTTCAGGAAGCTCCTAAGCAGGGCTTCCAAACCCTTCCCCTGAACAGTGCACCCCTAAACCCAGGGAACCCTAAAATGATGCCCCCAAAAGCCCTATAGGTACTCTATAAGAGGTTCTTCTGAATTTTGGGTTCTCAAATAAAATACACAGAATTTTCCATCTACATTACAGTAGATGCATGTTTGTTTTAACTTGAAAACCATGTTTAAATTAGTTGCTGAAGTATAAATTTAAACCACTCGTAAGACGCTCTATGTTTATTCTGGGGTTTGGGTACCCCCTGGCACGTTTCTCAGGAGCGCAATCCCAGACGCCTTTGCTCTCATTAGATGGGGGTTGCTTGTTGAGAGTGAAGAGGTACATTTTCACCCAGGCATCCGGCATAGCGAGCAATCTGAGCAGGAAGACCATGAACGCTGATTAAGCATCTACAATGCATCGAACATCATCTCCTCAAACCACAGCTCTGGAGTGAGCATATGATCTCCATATTATAGAGGCGGAAACAAAGAGTCAGGGAGGTTAAGTAACTCATGTGAGGCTGCATGGAAACAAGGAACACAGAGGAAATTTAAAATCTACATCCCTCAGATTCCAAGACAGGCTTTCTCCCCATTCAGGCTCCCCACGACTGCAAGCTTCCCCTTCCCTGTCTGCTCTGCAGTTTAGCAAAGTGCTCTTGGTACAAGATGTGTCCCCCATCTCGGGTTTTTCATCATCTTCACTGTCACTTTGAGTTTCTCTCTTTAGATCGACTTCCCAGAGCTCTCGTGAGAGATTTGAAAAAAAAAAAAATTAAAAACTTTAAAGCGTCCATGTCTATTTGTGGCTCTAAAGCTGGTTTGTATTTAGGGGAGATTATTTTGTAGGATTAAAAAAAAAAGTTGCTGAAAATGTGGAAAACTACTATAGATAAAATGCATTTATTCTGAGATAGGATCTGTTGGATTCTCTACTACCAAAGTGGGGAGAAAACAGGTGGTACTCCAGAAAAATACTCACAGATGGAAAATGTATAAATGGTAATTCACCAAAAACAACTGTAACCGTGACTTCTAAAATATGATGCCGGTTTCTTTTTTGGGTCGAGGCTTACATTGGAAACTTTGGAACTCCCTAGATAACGAATGTTTGGCTAATTAGATGCTAAGTTCTGGGGGAAAGGCATGGATGAGAAAAAAGGGGCTCTATAATCACTGCTAAATTTTAATCTATGTCTTTGGGCTTGGGTCCTATTGAAGGAGAGTGATACAGTACAGCAGGGGACATCTGAGCTAAACCAAACCAATTCCACGTAAAGCACATTCCTCTCCATAGGTTCCTCTTTTTACTGCCATGAAAGCCTCAGAGGTTGATAGAGACTGAGTCATCCCATTCCCAAAACTACATGGAACTTTTGTATTTTCACTCGACCTTTGTTGGTTGTAATGAAAGTATAAGACAGCCTGTCTTGGTCTGGATTGGAACAGGAGCAGTAATATTAGGATAAAAATTTGTTTTGCCCGCCTGGCAAACTCCTACTCATACTTCAAAGTCCTATTCAAATATCCTTCCTACTAGATACCACTCCCCAGGTAGAGTACTCAGTGCTTCTTTTGCTCTTTGTGTATCCTTCTTTTGGAGCTCCTATCTTGCCATGATGTATCACCTTTATTGGTGACTTGGATTAATCCACTAGACTATGAGGTCTTCAGTGCTTAGCATCCAGAGTGCCAACAGGATGGAAGATTTGCCAAGGTTGCTTTCCCACGGCTAGACCTTCTCCACTACTGTAGTCAACACTGTCATGTGGCTCCCAGGTGTCCCTCTGGGACAAAGGTACTTGTTCCCGTAGCATCCTCTGGGAGTGTGGACTGCTGGGAGCTCACAGAGCATCCTTCCCCAGGAATTGCCCTTAGCCAAAGGGCGCTGAATCACCCAAGGTCATGCCTCCCTCCACAGAGGCAGCCTGTTCCCATGTTGAGCTACAAAGAGCTGAGCTCTTACCTTGATTAAAAACAACTCCAAAGGGCTATCTCAGTCCCAGACCTGCCTAGAGAATAAGCTGAGGTTTCTGCTGCAACAGCATTGGCATTGCCGTTCAAGTCTTCCCTCTGCCCAGCCCTGCTTCCCTTTCTTTCTCTCACAGGCACCACTCCCAAGAGCTAAACTGAACCAATACTTCCTGCCTGCCAATCTCCTTCTCAGAGTCTGTCTCCAGGAAGCCTAGCCTCAGACAGCTACACCCTCACCTGGATCCACTTCCAAAGGATGTGGGCATCTCTTATGGTGGATATACGGTGGCTTCTAGACAAGTTTGCTTGAGAACTTGTTGCCTCTATGAGAACCAAAAGAGAGAATTGCAAGGTCTTCTTTCAAGAGTTGTCTTTAGGTAACCAATTACATTAAACGTTTTCTTTCTAAAACCCTTTCATTATTTTTTCTCCTTCTTTAAAATATGTTTAAACCGTGGTTTAGGAATTAGAATTTTTTTGTTTGCTTGGTTTTTTTTAAGATTTATTTATTTAAGAGAGAGAAAGAGAGAGGGGGGCAGAGGGAGAGAATTTTCAAGCAGACTCTCCACTAAGCATTGACTTGATGCCAGGCTCAATCTCAGGACCCTGAGATCATGACCTGAGCTGAAACCAAGAGTCAGGCTTTTAACTGACTGAGCCACCCAGGCTCCCCTGTTTGCTTGTTTTTAGGTCTCACACAAGTACCGCCCAAAACAACAAACAAACAACAATAAACTCACCAAATTCCTTTTAAAATGTACGGAGATTTTGGTGTCGTATCACCTCACACTAGTTACAATGTCTGTCATCAGAAAAGCAAAGGACCTAATAAGTGATTTAGCAAGGTTCATATACAAAAGTCAACTGGTTTCCTATATACCAGCAATGAACAAGTAGAACTTGAGGTGAAAAATACAATACAATATCATTTACATTAACACCCCCAAAATTAAATACTTAAGTATAAATCTAACAAAATATGTATAAGATCTAGATGAAGAAAGCTATGAATCTCTGATTAAAAAAAAAAATCAAAGAAGGACTAAATAAATGGAGTGATGTTCCATGTTCATGGATAGGAAGTCTCAATATTATTAAGATGTCAGTTCTTCCCAACTTGTTTTGTAGACTCGATGCAGTGCCAATCAACATCCCAGAGAGTTATTTTGTGCATATCAACAAACTGACTAGATCTAAAGTTTATATGGAGAAGCAATAGATGCAGAACAACCAATACAATATTGAAGAAGAACAAAGTTGTAGACTGACTATCCAACTCCAGACATACTGTAAAGCTACAGTCATCGAAACAGTATGGTATTGGTGAATGAATAGGCAAATCAATGGAACAGAATAGAGAGCCCAGAAATAGACCCACATAAATACAGTCAACTGATCTTTGACAGAGGATCGAAGGCAATACAAGGAAGCAAAGATAGTTTTTCAACAAATGGTGTGGGAACAACCAGACATTCACATGCAAAAAGGAAAAAAAAAAATCTAAACACAGATCTCATACTCATTGCAAAAATTAATGCAAATGGATCACAGATCTAAATATAATACACAAAACTATAAAACTTCTAGAAGATAATATAGGAGAAAATCTAGAGGACCTTTGGGTATGACAATGACTTTTTAGATACACCAAAGGTATGATCCATGAATGAAATAATTGATAATCTGGAGTTTATTAGCATTGTTACTTCTGCTCTGCAAAAGACAACATCAAGAGAATGAGAAGACAAGTCACAGAATGCTCCATCCACCTTTGTGGCCCACAAAATCTGAAAGCATCAGATATGGTTGTTTTATACACCACTAATTTTGCAGGTGGTTTGTTAGTAGCAGCAGAAACGGGGACAGCAAGTAATGACCATGTCAGCTATCAGTTCCTTTCCCTTACCCACGGCAGACGTTACTAATCAATCATGCCACTCTTTATCACTAATCCTGGAGAGGGCCTCAGAATCCTTCTCAATAGAACACTCCCAGGCAATCACCATTAACAGACTGGAGTTAACACTCAAAATACAACCTATTCATAGATTTAAATATATTAATACGCTTAAAGAGTCTAGTTTGACCTTTTTGTCGAAGTATTCGGGGAGCCCCCATGCTTAGCCCTTCTCCTCCTGCCTGAGCCATTTGAAGGGAAGGTTGGAGATGCACTAGCAGGTGCTGCCTTCTTTCAGGTCATGTCTTGTTCATTGTCTGCACTTCGCCTTCACTGGCCTTGTTCACGTGGCCCATCTCTGAGCCTTCCCAGCCACTATTCCCACTGCCCCGTTGCACCCTTATCCCATCTTGTCATCCCCTACTTGTTCCCCAGTCTCATCTCTAACCTCACATCCTCAAGGACGCATCCTCTAACCTCGCATCCTCAAGGACGCCCACCCCAAAATCGGATTAGATCCAGTGGCGATCTGAAACCTGAACTTTCTTTTCACGGCCCTTATCACTATTTTAATTAAATAATCATTTGAATAACTAGCTCTTTAGTATCTGTATCCCCCACTAAGCTATAAGCCTGCATGGACAAGGGCCGCATCTGTTTTGACCTCTGCAATACACATAAGGTGCTAGGTAAACATTTGCTGGGCGGGGGGAATGCCAGCAAGTCGGTCTCTGAAGCCTTGAACCAGAAGGGCTCATGATCTGCCTTTTCTGTCTCCCCAAGATCGTGCATCTAGGCATTTCCTTTCTCCCGACATCTCCAGTCTCTTGCTCACCTGCAGGTCACTGTGCACCATCCTGACTAACTGGCCTTTAAGGCCAAGCAAGTTCACCTTCGCCAGAGAACTCTGTTCAGCACAGTGAGGTTTCCTGCAGCGCTAGAACTGCCGGTTGCACTGGATGGGGATGAACACAGGCAAGCATTTTTGTGATGACAGCTCCAGCCAATTAATATTCAGTCAATTAGAAAATATTCCATAATAATAATAAATTATCCAAAATTAAGGTCCAGCCAGGAGCCAAATGTCTTCCTTGCTGCCTTTTTTGAGGAACTGGTCATTGGATTACCACTGTAAATAAATAAGTGGTTCGGGCACCCGGGTCTGGGACCTCAGAAGGCCATGGGGTGGGTGTAGCACAGGGACCTAATTAATGTCACAATTCTGGCTCATACTGGGCTAATAGAAATTAAGTGGCCAGACTTATGACTTTGGGGGCCTTGGGGGCTTCTGATTTCATGCACTGACTATAATATGCGAGATAATCAATAAATATTTGCAGTAATAGCGAATTACTTGATTATGCTAAAAGCCTCTGGTCTAGTCTCTTAGCCTTTAGCTGTGTCCCCACCAATCATTCTCCAGACTGTAACACCAGTGATCACTCCAAATCACCACACCGACAGCATCATTCCAGTGCATTACACTCTTCCGTGGCTCCCTATTGCCTTTAGGACAAAATGAGGGATCTTCGGGGCTGCACCCACGGAACCCAGCCACACTATAGAGGCTGCCTCCTCCCTGCCTTTGCCCCTGCATCCTTCTGACCTAGAACCTCCTTCTTCTCTCTGCCTGACTCCCACCCATCTGTTAAAACTGAGCTCAGATATTGATCTGTCAGGAACCCTTCATTAAAACAGCCTTTTCTCCTTCTGGAAGAGTGTTAGGACCCCTCCTCTGGGTCCTACAGCCCCTCCCTGTGCTTCCCCCATGAACGCATTGACCACACTGGACCATCAATACCTGTTTGCTTGTCTGTCTCCTCCCCTGGCCTGGGAGCTCTCTGGGACTTAAACCCGTGACCACAATAACTCCTCTTCCGCAGGGCAGCCATGAGGATTGAGTGAGATAATATACACTGGGTGCTTAGCAACGTGCCTGGCACATACGTAACAGGTCTTAATATATGTCGAATTAGTATGTGAATGAATGAAGATCACAGAGCTGGATGTACATGGGTTCCAAGAAGGAAAAAATAGATTATTCATCCAGAAGACAGGATTTAAATGGTATTGACAAACCAGATATGTGTCCCTAGAGGTGAGGCAGCAGGTTTTTTATTCTCTCAGACCCTCATCCCTTTTTTCATAGCAATTATTTTGAAACATTCTCTTTACTATGACGAAATAGTACAGTGTAGTATCTACTACTATAGGTAGGTAACTCTAGAGCATACTATAACCTACTTATATAATTGTTTAAACTGGGGCGCCTGGGTGGCTCAGTCGGTTAAGCATCTGCCTTCGGCTCAGGTCATGATCCTGGAGTCCCGGAATCGAGTCCCGCATCGGGCTCCCTGCTCAGCAGGGAGTCTGCTTCTCCCTCTGACCCTCCCCCTTCTCATGTGCTTGCTCTCTCTCATTCTTTCTCTCTCAAATAAATAAATAAAATCTTTAAAAAAATAATTGTTTAAACTAATATATTATAAAGATAGATATATCATAAAGATAAAAGGAGATAACTCATAATAAAATAATATATATTTTAATAACTAAGTGCTCAAACATGACTTCAGTGAAGAACATGAAAGCAGTAAGATGTTTACACCTCTTTCTAATGAGTAGGTTGGGACTTAGGAGACATGAAACACTATCCAACTGAATATCATTGAGAGTTTTTCTTTAAATCTGACATTTTGAAGTAAGGGCTAACTAAGCACCTTTCTATATTTATAACTACAAAGGCAGACAGAGGCTAGGGGGAATGTATCAGTGTCTTAAATTTAACTGTAGTCTTGCCATCCACAGCACAATATTCTGAAGTGGTGAACCACTCTTCATGAAGTTTTGAACAAAACAAAGGACAGTCTACCCTCGATTTACCAAGTAGTTGTGTTCCTGGAAAGCTCGGTGTATTTTAAAACTAGGCACAAAATAACTTTCTTTATATATATTCACGGATAGATAGATTAGAGAGAGAGAGAGAGCGCTTGGGTCTAGAAATACATAACTAAAAACAGATTTTTCACTTGCATGCATTTCCAATGAGACATGCAAACATTTCTTGGGAAGATGCAAGTGGATTCTCTGTAATGTGGAATTTTCTGGTACAAGGCGGTATGCTGGGCATATCTGCCCCCCACCCGCTAATCGCTAACAGTTTCCCCAAAACACTATGAGGACCAAAACGAACTCCCATAAATACCCAAAATACCCTGCAGGGGGCAGCACTGCTCTCTTCGAAAACCACCATCCCAGAAGCCTGCCTGAACCCAGGATCCCATCCACTTGGGTGCTAACAGCAGGGACTCAGCCCTGTTCCTGCTCTCCTGGTAGAAAGCTCAGTTCAGACCTCCCAAGTAGGGAGGCTTCAGAGAAGGCTTCAGGGCACGCAGGCTGGCACATGGGACAGCCACCCGGGTGTGCCATCCCAGCTGAGGCTACCTCCAAGGATAATATTTGTAGATGGGGGTGTGAGCAAGAGAGACACACACGCCCCTAATGGCCTCCAGCTGCTGCCACTCACATGGTGCCCGGGGGCACGGCCAAAGCAGACCAGGCCATGGGCTTCCTGCCCAGGCTGAATCCAAACTGAGCTCAGCCACCAGCTCTCTGCAGCCAAAATCCATAGTTGGGTTCCAGTCTTCACTCTGCTACTGACTCACTGCATGACCTGGGCAGGATGCTCTACTTCTCTGGGCCCTATTTCCCCCTCTGTCATGAGAGTTGGACAAGATTATCTTTCCTGCCCCAAAAGTTTGTTACCAGGAAAGACAAATCAACACACAAGGGGAATGTCCAACTCAAGTGTCTACTAGAAGCACATCTCTAGTAAAATTGCTACCAATACCCTTCAGGGAACATAAAGGGGCCATTTGGTAATTAGCACACCCATTGCTTGTGCACTGACCCAGTGCTGAGGGCCCTAAAAAAAAAAGTTTACACTGGACTGTGAGGGATGGGATAAGCAACAGCCTGAGCAGAGTCAAGGGGCAGGTAAAAGTCAAGAGCATAAAATTGCTCAGGTAAAATGAGAGCAGGTGTTCAAGAGCCTTGAATGTCAGACCTAAAGAAGCTTCAGCATTAGGAAGCCCACATTGGAGGGCATGAGGGTGCTGAGCACAGCAGTAGCAACAGGACTGTGGGCAGAGTCTGGGCCTTGGAGAGCCAGGTGGATCACGGGGACAAGATCAGGGCTGGGAGACAGGTAGACCAGGTGTCCATCCCTGTGACTGGCCCTTCTGATGGTAGTTCTCTGGCAGCAGTAGTCCATCCTGACCCTCCTACTTTATGTGGAGTTCACGACTGGAAGACCAGGAAGGAGAAGGGAGCTGACATTAATGGGCATCTACTGGGTGCAAGGTACTGAGCTGCAAGTCTCACATAATTCTGAAACAGGTGCCCTGTGACATCCTCAGGCCAAATATCATGGCCCCTACACAAGGGACCTCTGACACGAGGCTCCTGGTTGCCAACAAACATTTTCAAAGTCACTAGGCCTGTACGTGGTCGACCCAGATGTCAAATCCAGGTGTGTCTGACTCATCTGTTCATCTCTTCATTCATTCATTCGTTTATTCATTCATTCATCCCACAACTATGCTTTGAAAGAATCCTACACACCTAACACTCAGGTGGTAAACAGGATGGAAGAGCTCTCTGCTCTCAAAGCTCATGTTTTCACAGTAGAACACAGAAAATGCACAAGCAGATTAATACACTAATGAGATTATTTGGAATAGCAAGAAGCTGTAGTAATAAAGAAAATAGAACCATATAAAGGAAGTGGTTGGGGTGAGGAGAGGGGGCCTACTTCCAAATGGGGGCAAAGGAGGCCTCCGTGTGGAGGTGGCAGATGACGCAGGGCCTGAAAAATAAGGAAAAGTTAACCATGCAAAAATCCATGGGAAGAACATTCCAGGCAGAGGGACCATCGTGAGCAGAGGCCTCAAGACAGGAACGACCTCTCTGAGGAGGAGAGAGAAGGTGTGACTCTGCTCACTGAGGGAGCATAGCACGCAGTAAGATCAGAAGGTACGAGGTGAGGTCAGAGAGTACGAGGTGAGGTCTTAGAGTGCCCAGTCTCATGGACCATGAGTTTGGACTATATTCTAAGAGCAATGAGAAGCCACTGGAGGGTTTTTTACAGAGTACCATGATCTGATTGACACTTTTAAAATAGCACCGGGGACAGGAGTTAAGAGGCCACTGTGGCTGTCCAGGGGCAGGTGATGGTGGCTTAGCCTGGGACTCTAGGAGTCAAGATGGAACAGTAGACGGGCTGGGATATATTTTGACTATGTTGCCATTAGCACTTGCCCAGGCTTAACCATACTGCCTTAGATGGCCTGGCAGTCCCCTAACCCCACGCGGTGTTGGATGTTCTTCACACATGACTCAGCCGCTCACGGGACTGGGAGTTCATCCTCAGCAGCAACCCACTGGAAGCTCTCAAGGTGACAGAAAATGCCTTCTCAGAGTGTGTCCTATTTTGTTTTCCCGAGACACCCACCCCACATGAGTGCCATTTCTCCCAATCGATTCCTTTTTCTCAGAACTCTCTCAAAGACTCTGAGATTTCATCCTCCTCCTGCCTTTCCTTGCTCCAAGAGATGAGTGTTTTCTTTTGGGGGCCAGAGGAGGGACTTCTACCTGCCAGTTTCTATGCCAGCCTGATTCTGCTTCTTGCATGTTCTAAGTCTTCCTCCCTTCCCTCACATCCCCATCCCTCCTTCCACGCACACACATATGCACACGCACACACGCACACCCCGATCTCTGTAATGGTAGGATTGATATTATCATTTTGTATGTCTCTGTCCCCTTGATGCCTGGCCAGACTCTGAAGTTTTCGGATGGGAGAAACAGAGCATGGAACCCATTATTTCTGAGCCGATCACAGAGCAGTGACTCACCAGCCCTTTCCAAATCCCGGCTTTAAGAGGAGTTGTTCTAAGCCCCCAGCTGACAGCATCTCAGAAGGGAATCTGTGATCAAGAAGTTGGCATTGGATCATGGGATTCTCTCCTCCCACTCCTCAAATCTTTTGGATGGGTTGAGAAGATGTTCTTCTTCCCTCAAATGGGTTTATCTCACCCTGTCAGTTTCGGGTGTGACTAACCCCACTTACGGAGTATTTCCACCAATTCCATCCCCTTCATCATAAAGCACTAGAGAAATTAACAGAGGCTAATGGACTTAGGAAGCCTCCAATGCCGAGTCCAAAACAGTTGACAAAGAGGCCCCAGAGCTACCTGCCTCTTTCCCTATTTTCACGCCTGTTTATTCTATTAGCCGAAAAGCCCTCTTTAGCCAGCCTACAGTTCCTATGCTCAGGACTGCCAGGATCCCCCCAGGAAAGATCATTATGGGAGAAAAGGGCCTTTTGAAGATTACACATGGGCAAAAAGAGGGAGGCTTTGAACATTGATGGAGGTTCTGGGCTTCAAATTCCATCTGGGGCTAATGATCTCACTGGAAAATAAATGGGCAAAAGGGAAAGAGATAAAGGGGGAAAGTAACCACTACAAGAATTTGAGGGATTTAGATTTGTAGGAGTGCAAAGAAAATTGAGAATAAGGAATCCAGGTGATTTGTACTAGGTCTGTATTTGCTCTGTGACCTTGGGAAAGTCACAAGTCTCTGAGCCTTTTTCATTAAACACATGCTATCTGATAAATACTTCGGGCTAAGCACTGTGCTGGATGTTAAGATTCCAAGGCAACAAGATGAAGACCCTGCTCTGCAGAGCTCACAGCCCTGTGGGGAAGCCAGGAAAATAGTCACAACATAAGTTGAAATAATGCCCATTCCCCATCTATAAAATCAACAGCCTGACCTGCAAAATAATGACAATGATAGTGATAATTAATATCTGCTGAACTCTGAATCCCCCTGGACACATGGCACCTCCCCTGACCTCTCACTGTCATGAACAGGAGCTCTGGGGCTCCTAGTACCCCTTCCTTCCACCTCCGTTCAGCCCTCAGAGACCAGCTGCCTACCTTGAGGCCCCCAAATCTAATACCATCATGCTGTATATCCTGGTTCACATCAGTCACCCTGAGAAGCCCAGTGTTCCCAGAGCATTCCCCCCTCCTCAGCACTCATCCCTACTGGGCTCTACATCCTTACCAAAATCTCCCACTATGCCCTCTGCAATTCCCTCTATTCTCTTCCAAACTTCTGAGCACATTCACTTTCTGGCTCCAACCGAAATCTGATCTCCCCAGGGACCCTCCTCCCCTGCAGCTCTCTCAAGAGGACCTGTTTCTCTCCCACACTCCTTCTGCCATTCACACCACTCCTCACTGCTCCTCACTGCTGCTTCCAGAACACTGTCCCCCTCCTAAAAGCCTCCAGCTCTGAAGCTCACCCACACTGCTCACACTGAACTAAGGGTCACTGAGCTCAAGTGGGCCCTTTGGGCTGCCTAGTCCTCCAAATACACTTCCCTAGTGAGAATCACACACACACACGCACACGCACACACACATGGCCACTTATCTCCGCTCTCCACTCAAACTTTTGCTGTTTCCTCCCCAGCCTAAGTTGCAGCTCATTTCTTTGACTTGTTTCACTGAGACAATAAGGCCAGTGACCCTTAGTTCAGTGTGGGGAGTGTGTTCCCCTCTCATCACATGCAGCTGCCAGGTTCAGGTTAAGAGCAGGTGGAGAATTGGATTAAACTAAGTGTAATGAAGCAAGAAATGATCAAGGCGGTCAAAGGTTGTATCATTTATCTATTGCTGTGTAACAAAACCACCCCAGTACTTGAATAGTCATTCATTTTTCTTGTGAGTCTTCAATTTTTGGCAGGGCTTTGGTGGGGACAGCTTGTCTCTGCTCAGCTGGGGTGGCTTGACTGGGGAATGGAGGATTTACTTTGAAGACGGGTAGTAGGCAGACTGGTCCCCAAAGATATCAGGTTCTAATCCCTGGAACTTGTCAGAAAAGAACTCCTACAAGTCCCTCCAACACTTGTACCAGCCACACCCACCCAAGCTCACCGCTTTCCCTCCCACTGCTATGAACAACCTCCCCATGCTCCAGCCTCTCCCTGTGCCCACTAATGCAGTCCCGGAGGACACCACTCATTCTCCCCACTCTCCTGCATCATGAATTCTTGCCTCTCTGCTGGCTTGTCCCCTTCAACATAAGACATGTCTTATTTCTCCCATTCCTCCCCAACTACATCTTTCCTCCCCCCTCCCTTTAAAAGGAAAGAATGGGTCATGCTCAAAGTCTGTTGCCTTCCCTCCTGTTCTCTCTGGAATCCACTCCAATCAGACTTTCACACCCACCACTTCGTGAAAACAGCTCTTGTCAAGGTCATCCAGTGTTACCAAATCCAAGGTCCTTCGTCTGTCCTGATCCTACTTAACCCATCAGCAACACGTATTAGTTTCTCAGGTTTTCTCAAGCAAAATACCACAAACTAGGTGACTTAAAAGAACAGAAACTTATTTATAACAGTCTAGAGGCCAGAAATCCAAAATCCAGGTGTCAGTAGTGTCCTGTTCCCTCTGACATTTCCAGGAAAGGCTCTTTCCTTGCGTCTTCCCGCTTCTGGTGGTCACTGGCCTTCCTTGGCATTCCTTGGCTTATAGCTGCATCACCTCAATCACTCTACCTGCCTCCATCCACACACAGCCTTTTCCCTCCGTGTGTCTCATGTGTCCACTCTTAGAGGACACCAGTCACTGGATGTAGGGACACCCTAATTCAGTATGACCTCATCTTAAGTAGTTACATCTGCAAAGACCCTATTTCCAAGAAGGTCACCCTGGGGTTTCTGGTAGACAACAACCCACAGAAGCAACATTTAGCAAATTGAGCATTTTTGCATAGATACACTTCCTTCTCTTTGCTTTCAGGACACCACACTCTCTGGGTTTTTCCTCACACCTCAGTGACCACCCCTCCTCAGTCTCCTTGACCAGTTGGGTTGCTTCTCATCTCTCTGAGCACCCCAGGGCTCAGTCCTTGGCAGCCTTTTCTTCTCTATCCACTCCTTTTCTATAAATGATTTCATCCAATCTCATATCTTCAGATCCATCTAGATAACTCCAAAATTCCTCCCTCTACCCTTAGTCTCTCTCCTGAACTCCAGACTCATACAACCACCTTGGATGTCTAAGGGCCATCTTAAACTTAGTATGTTTGAAACCAAATTCCTAATTCTCCTCACACCCTAAAAAAACCTCTTACACCCATAGACTCTCTCATCTCAGTAACTGGCATTTCTTGGGTCAAGATTCAAAACATATCCCATATTCAGCCACTTCCTATGACCCCGTTACCACACGCTGGTCCAACTCACCACCATTTAGCTAAAGCCAGCATCAGTAACTACAGCCTGCCAGCCAAATCCAGATGACCATCTGTTTTTATAAATAAAGTTTTATTGAAACACAGTCACACCCATTTGTTTATATATTGTCCATGGCTGCTTTTGCATTCCAAGGGCAGAACTGAGTAATTGCAGTAGAGACGCTATGGTCCCACAAAGCCAAGCACTTTTGCTCTCTGGAACTGTATAGAAAACGTTTGCCAGTTCCTGGCCTGGATTATTTCAGTCATAGGTCTTCCTGTCTCCACCCTCGCTGACTCTATAGTTGATTCTCAACCTATAGCAGGCAGAGCAATGCTTTTTAAACACAAGTCAGACCCCATCACTTCCCTGCTCAGTGCCATCTGCTCTCCCACCCAGGCTCACCTGGCCCTGCAGCTCTAACCCCCAGCTACCTCTCTGCCCTTACCTCCTGCTATGCTCTATCTCACATTTCTCCAGCCACACTAGACACGTTCCTGTTCCTAGAACATTCCAGGTGTGCTCCCACCTCAAAGTCTTTGCATTTTCTCTTCTCTCCATTTCTAGTAATCCTTACCAGGCTCACCCTTGCAATACTCATGTCCTTAGGAGACCTTTCCTGCTCACCCTGTATGTGATAGCACTGCCCCCCTCCCCAAGCACTTGCTATCCCTTTTAATCTGCCCTCCGTCAATCCATAGAATTTACCACTGTCTGACATAATGTGTTATCTCTTACTTATTTGATGATAGTCTGTCTTGCCTTCTTGAGGTCAGCATTGTGAAAGACACACATGGTTCTATGGCAAGCACTTAGCTCAGTGCCTGGAGCATAGTAGGTGCTTAGTACAGATTTGTTGAATGAATGAATGAATAAAAGAATGAACATTTCCTGCAGGTCAATCCCTGTGCTAAGCCTTGTACGTGCCTTAGATCGTTAACCTCACAATAGCCCCACAGGATAGACACTGAGGTAAGGAGCCCAAGGACACCTGGCCAGGACTCAAGGTCAAGTGTAACACCACAGTTCACTGTCCTAACCACCTCCACCTCCTAAAATTGTGCTGTCTGTAAATTTTAGAAGATATTTTAACCTGTAAGAGGGTATTTCTAGCAACCCAAGTATCCAGCAATGAATGATTGGACAAGCAAATTGTGGCGCATACATACAATGGAAGCAGTCAAGTTCATAGGGGCAGAAAGTGGTTGCCAGGGCTGGGGGTGTGGGGAGAGCATGGGGATTGAGTGTTTAATGGGTGTAGAGTTTCAATTTTGCAAGATGAGAAGAGTTCTGGAGATGGAAGGTGGTGATGTTTGCACAACATCATGAATGTGCTTAATGCCATTGAACTGTACACTTTAAATGGTTAAAATGGTAAATTTTATGTTGTGTGTATTTTACCATAATACAAGAAAGGTCATATTCCTTCCTCATTACAAACTGCCAACTGGCTATAACCTCCCAGTTTCCAGAAGAAGGATGTGAGGTTCAGAGAGCAAGGGGACCAGGCCAAGACTATTAGAGTCAGCAACATGAGCTCAGGTCTCACCTGCCTCTCAGAGGAGGGTGCCCTCTGCTTCCCCCATCCTGCCTTCTCCTGAGTGAGCAGAAGATCTGCCTCCATGTATTCACTATGCTTTATATGACAGGAAGTTCATTTTTTCCATTCCTTGGATGGATTAGGAACTTCTGGAAACTTCTGTCCTCCCTGCCCAGATCCAGCCCTGAGTTGCTGTGGGGCAAAGTTAAGTGCAAACACAAAAACTGTCTTAGAAGAGCCAGCAGCAGGGGTGGGGGTGGGGGACTGAGGGGAGATGTTCGTGCATTAGCATATGCAAATTGGCAAGGGTAAAGAAAGCTGGGAAAGCTGCTATTTTATCATTTGTGGTAATTATAGTAATTGAGAGTGGAGAATCAATGGGTTCCTGGAGGTAAAAGCATCTCAGAAAGATAATGTGGTAGGATTGAGAAGTTCTGATTGAGAGCTGTTGTCATTTTCACTTGAAAAAAGTGAGGAAAGAGACCGGGGTCAGAAGTGCAGCCACATAGTCAGGAAGGTGGGGACACTGGCCTGCCAGGCCCTGTCCCTGGAGCGGAGGACAGAGAGGAATCAGGATGTCCCTGCCTTGTGAAATTTACGGGAGAAAGAAAACCCAACTGCAGGAAAGGGCTATTCAAACACATTGTGCTAAGTGCGGTACTGCACTTGTAAAAGGGTCTAGAAGAAGGAATGGTTAACTTGGCTCAGAAGGAAAGAATGATCTGGAAAAGCCTCAGACAGAAGGTGACATCCAAATAGGGTTTCGCGGTATCAATAGGAGTTAGTAGCTGACAACAGCCAGGGGAAAGGGATTTGCAGGTAGAAGTAACAGTGTATGAAGTAGTGGAACGTGTGTTTGGAGAACTCTGAGGGGGGGAGTAGAGAGTGAGAAGTTACCACTTGTGGATCTGGGGACACTGAGAAGGCCACTCCAGGGAGCCCGGACATAACTCCGCCGCTCATGGAGGATGAAGACAGAAGCACGGGAGTGACTTGATCAGAATTGAATTTTAAGAAAAGCTGGTGAAGGGAGCCAGGCAGTCAGTGTAATGAACCAGGTATTATAATAGAGGGATGGGGGCAAGGGACACAAGAGTCAGGAGGTCAGATGAGAGGTCCCTGAAACAGAACGTGGAGACTCAGAGGCAACAACAGTCTTGGAACCTCACAGGTCACAACTGAAAGGGACACAACAACCATCTGATTCAAGCCCCATTTTACAGATGCACAAACCAAGGCTCAGAGAGGTTGAGGATCTGTTTGAGGTCTCATAGCAATAAATGGGCTTGACACCAGGTCTGACCCTGAAGTCTGAGCTCTGTCTACTACTCCACAAACCTCAGGACATAAGACAGAAAGGCCAGTAATCCTAAGACCCTGTGAGTATGCAAGCCAAACACGAGACCCCACCTGTCTGGGCCGCACTAGAGTGGATTCCTGCACTCTAAGAGATTCCTGGGATCTCTTTGAACGCTAAGGTTCTATGATCTTAGCAGGTTGAGATGCATCCCCGAACAGACCACATACCCTGTACTGAGCTGCTGAAAGAACCATTTATTAATTCATTCACGAGCAGAGGGTTTTAGAAAACACGTTGGTGGGAGAAACACGGGAGCAGAGCGAGGACTCCGAGGGCTACCTAACACAGCTGGTCTTAAAGGATGGGAAGGAGGGGCCGGTTCCGGGAACAGAAATTGGAACCCCCAAGAGAGCATGATGGGGCATCAGAAAGACCACAGCAGGTCCTCGCGGCTGAAGGCGGCGTGGGGCAAGTGGAGGGCCGGGGAGAGATGAGGCTGCAGTCCCGGGCAGGGCAGACTACCTTGCCGACCCCGGGGAGCCCGTGGGCAGTCAAGCAGCCAAGTGATGTGCGTTCCCAGAAGTTCACTCTGACAGCCGCGTGGAGTCGACGTGATTCATTCCTTGACACTATTTTAGATAAGAAGGAGAAGGAAAGGCTTCCTTGGCTCCCAAAACAGCCGTGGGGGGCAGGAGTGTCCCGGCCACGGTCCGCGGGAGAGGGGTCCACCGCATCAGGACCCCAGAACTCCGGCGCCGGGCACCCGGTGCTGGGGACCGCGCCCGGGGCAGCCGAGCCGCCCGCGCCTCTGCGCCTTGGCACCCCCGTGCGGCCCTGTGAACGCCAGCCCCCCGCACGAGGCCTCGGCCTGGCCTCACCACCGACAGATGGAGCGTTTGTTGACGCTCCGGTGACAGCTTGAAAACTCCTCTCCTCCCTCCGAGCAGGCCCGTTCCACCTCGTCCTCCCATCTGCCATCTCATTTTAAAACTAGCAGAACAACTCGGCTAGAGCAATTCCGACTTTTTCCATCTGTGCCGAGTTAATTAAGAGGGTAATGAGAGCTGGGAAAGAACGAGGCCTGCATTAATTCAAGATATGATTAAGAGGAGCATCTCCCAAATACACATGTGTGTGCACAGAGCAAGGCCCAAAGGCTTGGGGTGCCGTGCCAACTGAGGGCCTCCTGCTCTGTGCTCCATGGGAGGGCTCCAGGGATGAGGAGCTGGGACACCCCACCCCCCGGCTGCCAGCAGGTGCCACCAGAGTGTGGGCTCCTGGACAGCGGCCCCTGGGGTCACAGGAGAGAAAGCAGGAGCCACCCTAGAGTCTCTTCCCCACAAAGCCTCTCCACAAACGTGTTGGTCACCTGGTCTGTGCAGAACGCAGAAAGGATGGTAATAGAGCTTCTCTTTATTATGAAGCCCTCTGTTCCTTACCTAACCACTGATCTAGAACAGTTCTAGGTACAACAGAAGTTCACTAAAGATCAACACAAGAAAAACCTGAGACCAGAACGCAGGTCTTCTGACTCTTAGTTCCACAGACCTCCAAGTAAAGATACCAGCGATAATGATAATGAGTAATGATGGATAAATGGCTCACACTCACTGAGCACCTGCCATGGGCCAGGACTGGTTCTAAGGACTGTGTACTTTAATTCTCACAACGGCCCTACGAGGCAGGTACGATTGATAGCGTTCCCATTTTGCAGAGGGGGAAAGAAGGCTCAGAGATACTGACAGACTTGCCCCAGATGCTACAGTGAAGAAGCAGCAGAGATAGGATATCTATGATACCAAAACGAAACTGTCCTGCTAAGTAATACCAGCCTCCGTGCTCAAGGAGACAGACAATGAGGTGCACAGTGAGGTGCTTTGGCAGCACAGAGAAGGGGGATCGTATCCAACCTTGTGTGATTAGGGGAGGGGAGCCAGAGAAGGCTTCCTGGAGGAGGGGGCATCCAGGCAGGCTCAGAAAAGATCCAGATTCAACAATTGTTTATGGAATGTCTGTCAGATACCTGTCAAGCAATCCCCCAGCCCTTCTATGTGCCTATGTCTTTAAACCCTGGTATGGAGGCATCAGTGTCCCCACATGACCCATTAGGGACTTGAGATTCAAGGAGCAGAGCTGGTGAGAGAGGGTTGGACTGGAACACAGGTCATTCTGACTCATGTGGGCGCTGGATCCTCAGCCCAGGTTGGATGCCCTTGGAGCGGAGAGGGATGTGAGGGTGGATGTGCCCTCAGGACACCAACCCAAGAGAGAGTTTGGGGGTCAAGAACTCTCAGGCCCCTTCCCCATCCCCAGAGGCAGGACAGCTGGGTTCTAGTATCTGGGCCGCTCTGTCTCTCCATCCCAGAAGGTCAAAGCTCACACACCTTTGCAACCCATCTCCCAACCTCCCCTTCCCATCCCCCCACCCCAGTCCCCTGCCTCTGCCTTATGGAACATGTCCTGAAGTTTGAGTGGCCTGCAGGCCCTTTAAGGTCTAAGCAGAAATGGTCATCAACCCCTCTGTTCTGTTCCCTGCCTTCTCCACCACCTCCGATGCATGAAGCCAGAGATATGGAAATCATTCTGGACCCTGACTTTTCTTCCCTCAGGCCTGACCACAGACTGGCCATCACATCCTTTAGATTGTCTCTGAAATGCGTCTTGTCTACCCCAACCCCCACCACCTGGGGATCCTCCCTGCCAGCACCCTAGCCCAGGTCATATCTCTTCCCTTTGCGCCTTGCACCCCCTCTTACAAGGCTCACTCCCCCCACCACCACACCCCTCCACTTCCCTCTCCACACCTCCTATAACAACAAAGCTTTTTTTGTGCAAATGGTATTTTATTACAGAAGACAATCTAATTTACAAATCAATACACATTTCAAGGAAAACATTTAGGCATCATAAAAGAATGCATGAATATAAAAATTTCAATGTGCAAAATTCAGCAAGGAAATGCACAAGAAAACTTATGTTTAAACTATGTGGTTATTACTCTGCCACTGTGAAGGCAAAATAAAACTCCTCTTCCAGAGGCTAAAAAGGGAAGAAGAGCTGAAGAATGCAGCGAAGGCATTTCCGCACGCAGATTTCAATAGTCTGGTGTGTGCAGAAATGCTTCCTCTAGACTCAGGAAGTGTTTGCTGTTTGGAAGGAGAGGAGAAAGATGTTGCACCTGGCTGCCCTTTTGGACCTTCTGCCACTCTTCCCTGTGTGCCACTGCTGCTGGGTGATTCTCATGAGCTTCCAAGACTCATCAGGAGGCACAGCGACCCAGGGTGCTGGATTCTTTTCTTCAATGATTACATCAAATTTCCAGCAATGGAA
>NC_138382.1:67582605-67618407 GCF_054177405.1 Leptonychotes weddellii
GCACTTGATGCCACTGAGCTGTACACAAAAATGGTCAAGACGGTAAATTTTCCATTATGTGTATTTTGCCACAATTAAAACATTAAGTGTATCCAAAGGGGGGGAGGGTGGTTGTTCAGCAAAAGAAGAGACTCAGCTAACTGTAAAATTTATAAGAAGCACTAGTAAAAGAAGTCCTTTTTCTTTTGTTAGGATCTGGAGTGGGGAAGCTGCTGGTTGACCTTTAGGCCAGCCTGACGGTGCAGCTGAGTGGAAGGAAGACAGGGGTGATCCCATAGATGAAGTTGCCCTCTTGCCCAAGACCTTCCCTCGGTCCCCTGGCTCTGGGCTGCCCCAGGCAAGAGGACCACTCTTGCTGTGCAGGTTGTAATGCAGCCCTTGCTTGCCTTGTCAGGGTCTCAGCCTCCTTACCTATAAAATAACAATCCCTTCCCTGCTCTTGGCACAGGGACAGGCGAGGAACAAAAGGAATCACAGAGAGCAAAGTGCTTTCTAAACAGACATGAAGGCACCTAAGTCCCAGCTCTGCCCACATGAACTTTGTCCTTTTGGGGGCCTCGGTCTCCCCGTCTGAGAAATGGGTAGGGAGCAGGTAGTACAGGGGATGGTTTCTTCTAGCTCTAGTGTGAACTAAATTTTGATTTCCTCTTTGTATCATTGAGCCAAACAAGGAAATAACTGAGTCTGCTGACAATCTTTATCAGAGTTTCCAACCTAAAACTTGACTCCCCTAGACTGGAAAAAAGTGTCCAGAATCCCCAGAAGACAACAGCTGCAATTAACTCAAGTCACCCAGCAGAATACTCGTGCTCATGTCAGTGTCCTGAGTATATGGAGTGGCACGAGCTGACAGCTCAGCGGGAACTGTAGAAGTGTGGTCCACTGTCACTTGGGACCTATCCCCCTTCTGTGTACCTTCCTGTACAGCAAGACTCGGAAGCTGAAAACCACATTTCCCAGATGCCCTTGCAACTAAGGCATTGAAGGCAAACAGGGCTCCATCCATGTGAGATTCAGAGGGCAGAAGGGAGGGGGCGTGTGAGTGGGATCTTGGCAGATAGACTTCACTGGCACGTGGGATGCTGAATGGATTGTTTTCCATTTGCTTCTGAGGACCACTTAGACCAGTGCTCCTCAAGGTGTGGGCTGTGGACAAGCTGCATCAGCATCACCTGGGAGCTTCTAAGTAAAGCAGATCCCATTCCAGATTCACTGAATTTGAAACTCTGGGGTGGGGCCCAGGAATGTGTGTACTAACACGCTCTCCAGGTGATTTTTATGCATGCGGAAGCTTGAGAACCACTGACTTAACCTGCCTTATTATGGGCCCTTAGCCCTGGCAGCACCTGACTCTTACCATTTGGACCCTAGCTGTTAACATGCACATACGCACAGGGGGTCTATTATCTGAGGTTTGGTTAATATTTATAATTTCTTTGTTTATGTATTTTTATTTATTTATTTGAGCGAGAGAGAGCATGGGGGAGGAGGGGCAGAGGGACAGGGAGAGAGAGCATCTCAAGCAGACTCCACACTGAGCACGGAGCCCAATGCAGGGCTCAATCCCACAACCCTGAGATCACGACCTGAGCCAAAACCAAGAGTCGGACGCTCAACCGACTGAGCCACCCAGGTACCGCTCTTTCTCTATTATTTTAATAATTTGCATACAATGACATGCAACATTCTAACAGGTGCAGTTTGATTAATCTTCCATTTGTACTCACCTGTGAAGCCACCACCCAAATCAAGACATGGAACATTGCTAGCCCCTCACCACACCTTTGCACCCCCTCCAAATCACTTCTCCCCAAGGGAAACTACTGTTATGAGCCCCATCTCCATTTAGTACTTTTGCCTGTTCTTAATTTTCATATAGATGGGATTATACCATAAGCACTTTTTTGTGCCTGGCTTCTTACCTTTTGATATTACATCTGTGACCTTCTATCATTGTGTATAGCACCTATTAGTTCTTTTTTATTGCTGTGTAGTATTTCATTGTAAGACTATGACTACCCATCCATTCTGCCATTGATGGACATTTGGACAGTGTCCAGTTAGGGGCTATTATGAATATAGCTGCTGGGAACATTCTTGTCCTTGTCCTTTGTAGGACACAAGCACTCATTTCTGTTGGATAGATGGATACCCAAGGGTGAGGTTGCTGATATTCAGCTTGCTTAGATACTGCAGGTTTGCCGAAGAGGACGTACCAACTTTCATCTGATAACAAGGTCTGCACATTTATGAAATTGCATTTAATCCACACAGCTCAGCAGGACCTGGATTGTACCCCTTCCCACAATTTACAGACAAGCGGTCCAAGCTCAGAGATGTCAAGTCACTTTCTCCAGATGCTGGGTCAACACCCGATGTGCCCTGTCCATGTGGGCAACTCGCTTTCTCCAGCCAGGCTTCATTCTCCCTATCTGTAAAATGGGTAGGCAGGCTGGCCAAACTCTCTAGCCACAGAACTTCTTCAAGTGAACTCTTATGCAGAAGCCTGACATGTGACAGGAAGAAAATCGGAGGGCTCTGATATCAGCTGGAGGGGGTCACAGAGTCCTCCACCCCCTGCCCACCCTCTATCCCACCTGACTCGTAGGGCTCCTCCCATCGAGTTTGACCCATTCGGGCCCAGGTTAACTTGCAGAATTTCTAATCCATTCTAGGAGTCTTCTCAACTCTTCTCAACTCTTCTCAACCCGTTAGCCTGTCTGCTGGGGGATAGCACAAGCCTCCAGGAGTCCATGGAGCCCCAGGGCAGGAAAGCTAGGGAGGCAGGGAACCCAGCAAGGCTGTGCTGACAAACGCCCTTTCCGGCGGAAGTTGCCCTGTGACTGGTTTTTTTCCTGTCCCACACCGAGCCTGGAATCTGGAAAATAAAGCCCACAATGGAAAGTGCTGACGGTACCTTAACTAGAGATGGTTGAATGAAACGAGAACCGAGTTTGCTGCCCTTGCTTCCTTCCCCCTGCACAAGTAATGCAGAAGTGATTTTTAATTTCCATCATGTGGAGATGCAATACATTAATTTTTGAAGAAGAAAAAAAAATAGCAAATTGGGAAGAAAAAAAAAGGCATTCATTTATTCCCAGAGCCACTTTGGGGCCATGGTGCCAGAGCGGAGGTTGGGGGGTGGGGAGGGTGGGGGGACAAAAGGTAAGAAGCCAGGGAGGAGACAGCAGAGGAGATTGCTGTCAGGCTCCACATGGTGGACCTGTGTGCGCTGCGCAGAAAGCCAGGCTGGGGACCACCCTGCCGTGTGTCCTTCCTCTCTCCATCCCTCTAATTTTGTCACCTCAGCTCCCCCTGCCCCCAAAGAGCACCCTGTTTCTTCCCTTCCCACCTCCATCTGCAGGTTCATCAAACATCTACTGAGCATCCACTGGGGCTATTATGCCAGGCGGCAGGGTTCCACTGATGAAAACAAAAAGACTCCTTTGCCTGGAACTTTAGCTCTCCTGGCCTGGTGAGTCTCTGCCAAGGTGACCAAAGGAACCTTTCCCTTCTTGTTGCCACTGCGATCAGACACAGTGGAGCAGGCCAGGGTCTCCCAAGTGGCCTCCTCTCTCAGTCTCCCCTTCCAACTCTTGCACTTCACACAGGCTAGACCTTCACGTGCCCCTGGCTGGGATCCCATCGTGTTCACGTCTAATCCCCAGGACCGAGCAGATCTCTCAGTAAATGCCAAAAATGTGAATGGATGGATAGAGGAATGAATGAATAAATTGTTCCAAAATCATTTGGCTTGCTACAATCATATAAAGATATAGATGGAAAGAAAACTAATGCTCTTCAAAGCATTGGATTTTGTGTAGCATCAGCTGGACAAGCCTATGTTTGTTGGGGGTGACAATCAGCTGGATTGAAGAGCAAGGAAGTTCGTTTCTCTCTTGTTCAGCAGAATTTACATAAGTAGCCCGGATCAGCGAGCAGCCCTGCTCCACACAGCCGTTCAGGAACCTGTCCCCTTGATCTTTTTGCTCCTCCAACCCTAGGATGGTGTGATTGTCTCCTTGGTCAACACTGTGTCACCATGATGTCCAGATGCTAAGTCACAGGAAAGAAAAAGAGTAGAGAAGAGGCAAGCTAAGGTCAAAGACCCAGACCCAGGCCTTCTGCTAATGTGCCCCCCAGACCCCCTAATGATGGGGGAGCCTGAGAAATTCAGCACGTGCCCAGCTGCAATGCAATCATCGTGAACAAAGGCGAGAAAGGATTGGGGCTGACACCCACCAGTCTCTATAACCCCCTCCATGCGCAGATGAGAACTAAGATTCAGACTGGGGAGTGACATGACCAAGATCACAAAGCTCAGCTTCTCCTTTTCACACCAACTTCCTGTTCTCAGGGTAAATGTCTTTCTCATGTGTCTGCTCACAGATCAGATTCCTGGGAATGGACTCTAATCTAAGACAGATATCTGCATGCATGGTTTAGTGGGGTGTTCTCAGGACCAACACCTGTGAGGGAGTAGGGAACATAAGGTCAGGCAGAGGGAGAAGCTGACACAGTGCTAAAAGAGGCCCCAGCTGATCCCAAAAGGAGCTCTGAATTGCAAAGAGATGACCATATGGGGCACCTGGGTGGCTCCGTTGGTTGAGCGTCCAACCTTTGGCTTAGGCTCAGGTCCTGATCTCATGGTTCGTGAGATGGAGCCCTGCATCGGGCTCTGCACTCACTGGGAGTCTGCTTGGATATTCTCTCCCTCTGCCCCTTTGCCCACTCTTGTGCGCGTGCTCTCTCTCTCGCTCGCTTGCTCTAAAAAAATAAATAAATCTTAAAAAAGAGAGATGACCTTATAAAGTTGACCCAAGTGGAGCCATGGGGCCCAGCCCTTTTGTCCCAAACCATATGTGTTCCCCGGGGACGGAGCATGACGTTGGGTGAGGCGGCTCCCTTCAACCAGGGCAATCGCCAAGACAACCCAGCTGTGAGCCAAGAGCACCCAACCCTTCCAGCCCCTGGGAGCCGGGGTCCACACAGGGGACTGGGGTAGCACGCCACAGCCTCCACCGCAATCTCTACATGACCCAAAGAACCCAGCCCGGGGCCTGGCTCCTGGAAGATACTAAATAGTTTGTGGATTGTGTGGTTGGTTCTGAAATGCGTGTGACACTATTGTATTATGTATTCTTCCTGGTAGAGTTCTCTCTCTCTCTCTCTCTCTCATTGCTTGATGCAGGTGTGTGCTCTGCCCCCACACAATGGAAGGCAGTGTGTGGAGCGCGGCAGATGGTTTGGGGATAAAAAGACAGAATCTCTACCATCCAAAGTTTCACAATCGAGTGGGGGCAGGAAAGACAGATTTAGAAGGAGCTGTAAGAGGTGATGAAATATGATGAGAGCACATAGTAGACCTTAGGCCAGCATCTGCAAAAATAAAATTAATAAATAAAATCTGGATTTCTCTTCCCCGCCCCGCCACCGTCAATAGCTTTAAATGCTTTGAAGCTTAAAGAGGATGGTATTATTAAGATGATTCTGAAGTCCCTCCAATTCTTGGAGAATCTGAAATAAAGGGGAGAGAGTTACCCATAATTGGGGGCCTTCTAGGGGCCCTGAACTTGGTAGATCAACTCACTGGATCCTCACCCGAACCCCATGAGATGGGTGTGAACACCTCGTCTTCCATGACGGAGTTTCAGCTCAGAGAGTGGCATGACCTGTAAGTGAAGAGGCCAAAGCTGGTAGCCAGTCAGCGGGTCTCAGAGCCCTGCCCTCCCGCCCTACTGGTGAGAGTGGGGGGCCTGAGGCAGAGTTGCTGCTCCAGGATGACATTGCCTAGAGGGTTGTATCTGCCGGCAGGAGCCAGCCCAGGGCGGCTGAGCAGACTCTGGGAGGAGATGCCTGTGGTCTCAGAGCAGAGCTGGGTACCCTGGATACACCGCCCGGAGCAGGATTGGTCTTAGAGGTATTCATCCAGCCCAGCCCAAATGGAGATTATGCCACATAACCTACAGCCTGATGTGACATTATTATTCTTAGACTATAAATCCACAACCAAAACAAAATAAATTGTTAGGTCTGGGTGGCATAAAATATGGGCACAGACAAAGAGGCTTAGGGGTCCAATTTGCTCTAAATCAGTTTAACCACCTTGTAGCTTCTCACATTACAGTCTTAATCTAGCACATTAGCGGGATTAGTACGTGGTTTTTGCAATTAAATTGCATATTTTATCACTTCTCCTTCTTTCATGCTATATAAACTTCCAGGAAATTAAAGACTCATAAACTTTGGCACAAAGCATGAGGCAGTGGGAAGTGGGGAAACCAGAAAGGCATTTGGGGGCACCTCTGAGTTGCACATTCCATATTTTTATTTGATGTAAAAAAAATAAAAAAAAAAGTCCTCCATTAATACCCTCCATCGGGGTAAAGAAATTTCAATGAATAGATTTAGAGATGAGTCTTCTGATGCACATAACTGAGGCCCCTGAGTATTATAGGGTGTTTTTTTTTTATTGCTAAGAGGAAATGTTTAAGATTTTAATAGAGATGGGTTGGGAGTGGTGAGTTATTCTGCCCTAAGAACAAGAAAAACGCATTTTCTTTTGAGTCTTGATTACTGGCTTCACCATGGCCCTGATACACATGATTTGGAATCAGAATCTATTACTTCATAAATGAGAGAGAGAAATCCATTTGGTAGAGGCATATCTGGTGAGCTCTTTCCTGTGACTCTGTGATCTTGATATTTGAAGGACTAATCATGAGGCATGAGCACGCACGTGCACGCAGGTGCTCAGACCAAATTCCTTTCCTGGAACATAACCCTGTTCCCCAGCAGGTTGGAAACTCGGAGTCTAAGGCTCGAATCAGCACACATTTCACGGGCTGGACGGGGAAAAATCTTCTAGCTTGTCTCCTAGAACTGTCTCCTGTGAACACGGAAACATGAAAAGTCTAGGGACTTACCCAAGGTCTCAAAGCTAGGTGCTGCTGGGGGCTCCACCAGAAGGTAAAGCGGTGTGCAAATTCAGGGCTCCTTAGGCCCTCCCTGGAGGTGAAGAGCGGGGTGCTCGTGAGCATGGGTAACAGACAGACCTGAATGCAGTTCTGATTCTTCCACCTGTGTCAACTCGCCTGGGACGTAAGAAGACCTACTTCAAAAGGCTGCCGTAAGGAGGGAGTCTCTGTATATCCAGTGTTTACATTAGTGCCTGCCACACAGCAAGCCCTTGGCAAGTGTCACGGGTTCTATTCTGATATCAAGGTTATTCTTATTGTATGCCTAAGAGGCATGGGGGTACTAGGAAGTTGGTGTTCAATTCAACTCATCAAATGTTTACCTACCAAGGTATCTACTAAGTGCCAGGCCTCGGGTGCCTGCTAGGGATACAGACGTGTGTCACACTAGGTCACTTCCTGAAAGGCATCAGAGTCTGATGGGAAAGGTGACCCACAAAGCCGGGGAGGGACAGCCTTGGGCAGGTGTGCTAACACAGAGCTCTCACAGAGGGCTGCCACGGAGGCTGCGCGAGGTGGAGCGGCCCAAACCTGCGGTCCATCAAGGTCAGGCATCTGAAGGCCGGGCTCCAAGCCCCAGCAACCCCACTGCTTACAGCGATGACCGTGGGGTTCTCTAACCTCGCTGGATCCCAGTCCTCTGTGAGGTGGGGGAGAAGGAATCCCAGAGCAGGAGCTGGGGAAATCCCACCTGCAGCTCTGCTGAGAATGGAACTCGGGTTCCAGAAGGTGCTCTGAGTTTCAAGGACACCTCCGCCACTAGGGTGGATTAATTAGGCTCTTCCAGAGATCGGAGTCTCTTCACCCTTTTCCAATACTCGAAGCTCACATACTGAAAAGTCCCCACAGAGGTGAGGCAAGAAGCAGCTTCGAGTCTTCTCCTAGAAGGTGCCACAACTTTTTCCCCTTTTTTAAATTTATTTTGGTTTGTCTGGACAGCCAGGTTCTGCGATGCCCTGCCCGTTCCCTTTTACCCCCTTCTCTCCCCAGGCCCATTTGCCTGCCTTTCTCCTTTGCATCCTTTGCATCAAAAAGCAGAGCCACGTTGTCTTCTGAACTGCTGTGTGGCAAATAGCTGCTCGACGTGGCTCTCCCTGAGAGAAAGCAAAAGTGTCCCAGAATGGAAGGCAAGGTGGGGGAAATGAAGGAGATTTCATTCATTCATCAGTAAGTCATCAGGAAATACTAACTAAATGAATAAAGGGATGAATGAACACACAAGGAAATTGGATTGTGGTCCACCCAGGGTTTGGGCCCACTTCTGTGTCCACTCTGTTTTTCCTCCTTCGTTCTTTCTCTCTTATTGATGCCAACATTTGGCATATTTTATGAGTTGCTCTAAGACATGTGAGCGTCTTTCTAGATTAAGGTGAAGTGTAGATGGATTAGTGAATCATTTCTAATCCCAGTGTCCCACCCCCAGGGCCGATGAGAGAGGAAGTGTATTGAGTTGAATCCATAAAGTAAATGCCAGCTGGAAATCAAGCTCGCCCTAGTTACCCTGGCGAGTCCCACAGCGTGTGCCATTCTCCACCCTCACCACCAGGAACCCTCGTTCTGGCCCCAAGACCCAAGTCTAGAAGAAGCAGGAAGAGAACCCGATCCATGGACACCGTGGAGAGGAGGCAGGAACGGAAATGTGAGTGAGCAGAGGGGACAGGCCACGGGACAGAGGAAGGAGCGCAGGTTGGGGAATCCAGGGCGTAGGGCCCCAGGGCTGTCCCACAGATTCGCTCTGCAACCTTGAGCAAGTCTGTCCCCGCTCGGGGCCTCAGTTTCCCTGAGGAAGTTATCAGTCAAGGGAATGTTTTAGCAAAATAAATAAAGTAATCTCAAACACGGATGCAGCTAGGAGGCTTTAAAAAATACCAGTGCCTGGGTCCACCCAGAGCAATCCTGCTGCTGTTGGTCAAGGGGGTGGCCTGGGTGAGACTTTTGAAAGTTCCCCCAGGGGATTCTGATGCACATCCAAGGGTGCAAAGCTCTGCCCCAAACCCACCATGATTTGGAGACCTTAATTCCCACCCCTGCCCGTGAGGTCATCCACAGTGGCAAAGGGCCGCTGCCGATCTCAGACTGGACCTACTACAGCCCGTGGTCCAGCGAGCTTCACTGTCACATCCTTGGACTGACCACTGCCCAGGAGCTCAGAGGCCACGTTGAGGTACAGCTTCAGCCCTGCCAAGACCTGTAAACCCGCTCCAAGGCAATGGGTGGACGCACCGGCCCCTGCGATCATACCAATGGGAGCAGAAGCTCGTCTGGGCCGCGCGTTGTCCTAAGCATTTTTCCTAGAGGTCATTTTCTCCTCACAGTGGCACTATTGGAGGATAGTTGCTATTATCCTCCCCATTTCACTGGTAAAGAAAGTAAGGCACAGAGAGCTTACGCCATTTCCCCAAAGCCACACGGCTCCTGAGGGGCAGATGCAGGGTGGTGCGAGGGTCGTCTGGTCCCCCACTAGGCTGTGTTGCCTCTCCGAGCCTGCGTGGGGGGGAAGGCTCTTGACTCCCTCCGTGCAGCAGGCCCAGGGACCCCTTCTGGCTGGCTTCTGAGAGGAGGATGCCACCCTTCCACGGTAAGGTGCAGGCTCTGCAAAGTGAGACCCAGACAGTCTGCCAAAAACGCCTCATCCAGGAGCCCATCTCTGCTGGCCACTTAATACTCCTGCCACCAGAGCTATCCTCCTGGCTGAGAGCAATAGCCACCCTGTCCTTAAGTAATGATCGCGTGGAACTGTTGCTTTAGCCTTCTGAAAATGCTTAAGACAAAAGCACATCCACGCGCCTGAGTCGGGGCAGGGGGGTATTCATCAGCTATTAAGTTTTAGACGGCTGCACATTAGGATCATCCTGTGAGCTGTTCAAACTCCTGATGCCCAGGCAGCACCCCAGATCAGTGACATCAGGGTCTTTGGGGTGGGGCCAACCACCCTTATTTTTCAAAGCTCCCTGGGTGATTGCAGCACGCAGCCAAATTTGGGAACCACCACTCCAGACCTAATTTCTTAGCAGGCAGACCATGAGGGAGACACCCAGGAAAAGTTTAATCACTACTTGGCAGCTTGTGCTCATAGTCCAGATAGAGGCGAGAGTGATGAAGGCTTCCTGGAAGAGGTTGCCCTTGATCTGGGCTGTGAGGACAGGTGAAATCTGGAGACACAGCCTTGAAAATCTGTCTTTGGCCCTGAAGTTGCCCCCTTTCAGGAGCCACAGTCTCACCCAACATTTTTTTTCCTCTTTCCTCTCCCCCTCCCCACATCCCCCAGGAATGAGCTGAGCACTCCAGACAAATGTGATGTCGAAATGAAGAACATATGTCCTGCATGCAGTTAAAGACCATTTCCCTTCCTCCTCACCAGTCTCGTCAGGAAATACGTTCTCTCTGCTTTCACATTTTAGGGATGAGCAGATGGCAAAAGTTTTGATTCAGGAATAATGTCCATCTGAAAGGCCCACGCTCAGGGGCCCCTGACTGTCATCAAAGAACCATCACGGACACACAATCTGTACTCTTAAAAAGACCCTGCTTCATCTAAAACTGAAATCTTCACCTCCCTGCCCTCAGCCCAGCTTCTCCTCCTGAGACTCTGCCCCAGGAAATAGAACCCTGTCACCCAACCTTGACTCCCCCCGACTCACCCTGTTGATTTTACCTCCCAAATGTGTCTTGACTCAGCGCCCTCCTTGCAGCTCCCCATCAGCAGCTTCAGCTCAGGCCTCCCAGGTGTCCCACAGGCCACGGTCTGGCCTCCTCACTGCTCTCTTTTCCTCCAAGTCTCTCACCCATCAGTACATGCTCTACATTGTGGCCTCAGAACTTTCTAGAAGGCCCAACTGACCAGAACACATCCCAGGGCAACAAGCTCCCGTGACCTCACAGTGCCTACAGCTGTGTTTCCCACCTTGGTCACGTCACGGCTCACACTGAAAATGGTGATATTTGCCTAGACACTGGAGGAAACAGATGAGTGGTTCGTTGCTAGAAGCAACCAGCCTGGAGCCCTGGCCAACCAAAGGGCTGTGGGGCTTAGGATCTCGGTGCCTTTATGAGCCATTAGCATGTGACTGCCTGGAAAGCTCAAGCTCACAGCAACAATCCCAAACATGTGTGACCATCAGAACTGTCTCAAGAGCTTTGAAAACGCAGATCCCCAGGCCCCCTCTGACTACCACTCCTCCCCCACGTTCCATCTAGTGCAGGGCCTTTTTTCCTTAAGAGCACTTATCTCATTGATAATTATACAATCATATGCATCGGTATCTAATTACAATCTGCCTTGCTCACTGAACTGTAAGCACCAATAACCCTGCTGTATACCAAGTCTTCCTCGCTCAAATCAAGTGCTGCTGCTTCCTCTAGGAAGCTTTCAAGGATCTCTTCTTTTTGGCAACCCAGACCGACTACCTTCATCAGGCTTATGCGATAAGCTTTGCACACTTGTGATAGCGCCTGGCACGTAGTAGATGCTCAAAAAACATCTGTTGATGATGGTTGGATGGATAGATGGATAAATGGACAGACAGACAGATGGATGGACAGATGGACGGTTGGATGGACAGACGGATGAATGAATGGGTGGGTGGATGGACAGATGGATGAATGAACGGGCGGATGGATGGACAGATGGATGAATGAACGGGCGGGTGAATGGATGGATGCATGATTAGCTGACTGACTGGATGGATAGAAGATTAGATGGAGGGTGGATGATGGATGGATCTTGGGCTAGCTGACCTCTCCAGCTTTATTTCCCACCACATCCCCACAGACAGGCTAAAAGCTCACAAAATTGAAAGATGACATTACGTTCCCACATGGCTTTGTCCTTTTAAAAAAGGAGCTGTGTTGCTGTTTGAAGAGGGTTTTCTGCTCCCAGGAAACACAAGCTTCTAGAAAGAACAGGAAGAGGTGTGTCAAAAAAAAGTCATTTCCAAGATGCGACACTGATGCCAAGAATAGATGCTTCATAGTCTTGCATGCTCTCCCTTAGCTGCCAGGGAAGTAGCATCAACACCCAGGGGAACATCAAGAATAGTTTTATTATTACGTAGGTTTCATCATCAAGCATGGGATGCCAAGCGGAGAGAAGGGTTGTGAGTCCAATCTAGTAACTCTGTGGCCGGACCCAGCTGCGGACTCAAGGGGAGCTGTGTGGAACCCACAATAATAATAGTAATAATAGCAGTAATAATAGTCACAGTTCTTGCTGAGCACTCACTATGTGCCAAGCACTCTGCTGAGAACCTTTATACACAAAATCTCTTTTAATCCTCACCAAATTCATGATCCTAGGAACCACCATTGGTGGACTCTGGAGCCATACTGTACCCCCTAGTGGCTATGTGGTGTAGGGCAAGATACATAATCCATTTTTTCTGTTTCTGGTCTGGGCGTGATACTCTTGCCAACTTCATGGAGGTGTGAGGATGAAATGAATTAATTTAATACATGTAAAGTGCTGAAGCCACAGTCCAGACATATAGTAAGCCTTCTTTAGTTGTTAGCTATTATTTTAATTAGCTCCGTTTAACAAGAAACTGAGACTCAGAGGCGTCACATAGTAACCAAGCAGCAGAGTTGGGATCTGAACCCACCTCTGTCCAGTCAAATTCCACATTCCTAACCACCAGGCCATACTGCCCAGCTCCAACAATGTGGGCAGGTGATTCTCTCCACCTCTAGTGCCTTCCACCTCTGCTCCATTGAACACAGACTTGTTCCTTCTTGGTGCAATCTTCCAGCAGTATATACTTCCTGAGTGACTATGGCAGGCCAACACCAGGGGGATGCATAAATGGATCAGACACAGTCCCTACCTTCAGACAGCTTCTGCCTACTAACAGAAAGACCTGGATATGAGTATAAAGATACAAAGTAGAAAGGGAGCTTCTTTATTGGCTAACTACTATGTGTTGGGCTAGGTTCTTCCTTATTTGTCCCTCACTCTGTGAGATAGTGTTATTATTCCCATTTTATAACGTGGGAACCAAGGCCCGGAGAGATTAAATCACTTGCCCAAGGTTGCACAGCTATGATGGGATTTGAAATAAGGTCTGCCTGATTCTGATCCACTCAAATCACTCTGAGCTAAAGGATGATGTCCTTTAGCATGGAAAAGGGACACTGTACTAGGATGTGTGTGTCCTGAGAGTACTCTAATTTAGGGGTCACAGAGCCTCAGGCTGAGAAGAACTCTGTGGGAAGGGCTCAGATGGTGGTGACAATAAATTAGCTCAAACTGTCTATTTTCTAGAAACTTATAACTTATCAAAATGGACTTGAAAAGAAATTTAAACCTGAAGAGATCTATAACCATTACATAAACTCAATCAATAATCAATATCTACTTACCAAAAGGCACACAAGCACACACACACACACACAAATTTGTATAAGTAACACTGGGGAAATCTAAATACAATGGATTGTGTTCATGTCAATCTCCTCAATGTGATCTTACACTACTGTTTTGCAAAATGTTACCATTGAGGGACACTGGACAAAGTGTTCCGTGGATCTTTCTGTATTATTTCTTATGACTGTGAATCAACAATTATGTCTATAAAAATTTCAATTAAAAAATCGGTGAGAAAATAAAATCCCAACAGGAAAGTGAGCAAAGTATATGAACAGGCAATTCATGGAAGGGAAAACATAAATGGCCAATAAACATATGTAGAGACCATCAAATTAAACAATGAAGTATCATTTCACACGAAGTTAATTGCCAATTTTTTTTTTAAATCTGATCACACCAAGAATTGGCAAGGACGTAAAGAAAAAGGTATTCATCCACTGCTGTTGAGAATGTAAATCAGTACAAGCACTCGGGAGAGCAATTTGGCAATATCCAGTCAGCTGCAGATGTGCATATTCCACTCTTGGCAACTCTGCTTGAAGCATCTACCCAAGAAACACTCTCATACATACACACGAGGAGACATGTATAAAGACATTTACTGCAGCACTGTTCATAGTGCTTATCAGTAGCAGACTAGATAAATAGTGACTTGTTAATAGGATGGAATTCCATGTAGAAGTTAAAATAGCTGAAATTGACATAAACTCAAAACCAAATAGTAAGTGGGGAAAAAAGCAAGTTGCAAAATTATATGTTATGATAACATTTATTTCATTTGTATAAAAACTAGATGGACAAATGTATACTGTCTATTGCTGATGGGAACATATATATGTCATGGAAGTTCAAACACACATATGAAAATATTTATGGGGGGACGCCTGGGTGGCTCAGTCGGTTAAGCATCTCAGGTCATGATTCCAGGGTCCTGGGATCGAGCCCCGCATCAAGGTCCCTGCTCAGCAGGAAGCCTGCTTTCTCCCTCTTCTTCTGCCTGCCGCTCCCCCTGCTTGTGCTCTCTCTCTCTCTCTGTCAAATAAATAAAATCTTTTTTAAAAATGTTTAAAAAATAAAATAAATTTTAATAAAATAAAAAAGATAATATTTATGGAAATAACTCACACGGGAGAGTGGGTAACTCTGTCAAGGTACGGAGGAAGAGTCCAAGGTGTGCTTTCCATGTAGCCGTGATGTTTTATTTCTTTAAAAGAGAGATTTGAAGCAAATATAGCAAAATGTATATAACATTATTACATTTGGGAAATGAGAATGCAAATAACAGTTAAGTTTTTCCATGTAGTACGTTTTGGAATGCTTCAGAATTAAAAAGAAAAATAACAATCAGGAAAGCATACAATCCCTGATCCAGCAACTCCACTTCTAGGAATTCAACCAACAGATGATTTTGTGCACATATTCACAAACAAATATTTTTATTGTAGCATTGTTTGCAATAGTAAAAACCTGGAAATAACTTAAAAGTCCATCCGCTGGTGTCTAATTACACAAATTAGGTAACATCCCTAAAACAGAATACTACATGGCCATTAATAAGACTGACATAGCTCTTTGTGGACTGATATGAAATAGTCCCTAAGATGTAATACGAAACGGGAAAACAACAGGTGCATAACATACATAGAGTATGACCCTCTGTGTGGTTATGTATGTACATGTGTGTTTTAAAGGGGTAGTGTTAAAAAATCTTGTACACACATAGCAACTTATGGAACACCATGAGGTGGGAATAGGGTGAAAAAGAGAGATTTTAGTTTTCACTTTATGGTCTTATGTCCCAGTTGAAAATGTTTACCAGGTTGCTGTGCATTATTTAATTTAAAAAAAAACAAATTTCAACAAATTAAAGTCACTGATTTCTAAAACAGCCTTCTGTGAGCAAAACCATGTATTACCTGAATAAACCAATTTTGTAAATCAAAATTTAATCTACCTTTGTTCAAGTAACATTTTCTCTTCCAAGCTTAAAAAAAAAAAACCCAAGTGCTCACGAAGCACCTGCTATGTGTAGGCTCTGGCTACACAGATGAAAATACTTGATTTTCCTCAAGGAACTTCAACAGTCCGGTGGGGGGGTGGGGCAAATAACTAAGGAGACAATCAGACAGTAACAGACCATTAGGGCTGTAAGGATGATGAAGACAGACCCAGAGGACTGTGGAAACACCGAGGGGGTTACTCGAGAAGGTTTCCGGAGGAGGAGGTGTCTACTGAATGAATCTTAAAACCTGAGTAGGCATTCTCCAGGGAAAGGGGAGGGGGGAGGGTGCTCCATGCAGGAGCGAATGTAAAGCCATGAGTATGATTCAGCATAGCACACGCTGAGATTGCGAATAGCTCAGCATGGCTGGAATCAGAGGGGGAGGTGCCCTTCTTATAGACCAGGAAGCTGAGGCTCAGAGAGGTAAGTAACTTTCCCATGGTCTCATGGGCAATATGTGGCAAAGCCAGAATTTGAACCTGTAACCCCCACAGAGGATGGGTCAAGCCTAGGGGATGGTGGGAGATAAGGCTAGTTAGCAAGGCCAGGGCAGACCCAGGAGAACTTGAGGAGCATGTGGGCAACGGGGAGTAACTTGATCAGGCATGAGTCCATTCCTAAGATTTCATGACTCAAGCTCTCGGGAAAGATTTGCTGAATGAATGAATGAACACTCTGCCTAAGCTATCTCTAAAAATCAAAGCAGAGACCAAAGCGGGGGCTAAAAATGGCCACTCTGAAGCAAAATGATGGCATTGGTGAAGCTTGTTACTGGTCAACTTCTGTTTTCCTTTCAAACCCCTCTCCTATGAGCCCTAATCCACAGACCATCGAGTTACCCCCACTGCTTTGTTAACTGTGACAAGTTTCCCACTATTTCTCCACCAAGGTTCTTTGCCTTTGAATACGACTCCCTAAAAACAGAACAGACTATAGACAACCTACTGATGTGGTTCAGTGTATCAGGTGAAGGGAGATTTTAGGGCATTTACTTAAAAAGAAAAACAATCCTGTCCTGATTAAATGGTCCGTGAATTTGACTTAAAGTGGCATTTTCAATAAAGGAGTTGAAAGATGTACAATCAAAACAACAAACAATGGTATTACTAAAAATCCGACGTGACAAAATGAGAGGATACTCATCTTGAAGCCACTTGGTTGGTTTGCGATCCCAGCTCTACCACTGTATCTATTAGCTTTGCTGAAGCAGAGCTGCATAACAAACAACCCCACCATCTCAGAGGCATATGATGACAAAGATTGGTCGCTCGTGTTCCGTGTCATCTAAGGCTCGGCTATAGTGCTGAGTCTCTGTAACTCTGTTGCTAGCCACAAGTGGACTTGAATCTTCTTCATCTGTCACATTCTGTGACTCAGGCTAGAAGAGCAGCCTCCGTCGGACACGTGACCAGACTCTCCAGAGGACTGGTGGAAATATGCAATGATTCTTAAAGCTTCTGCTCAGAACTAACACACTGACACTTCCACTCAGATTTCACTGGCCAAAGCCCAACATCAGTGAGGTGGGGATATGCACTCCGCCCACCTGCAGGTGAGTTACATGGTAATGGATGTGAATCTACACTCTTATGGGGAAGGCGGTAGTGATGAATAGTTGTGAGAAAAATAGTTGATTATAGCCATGTGCTGACCCTGTCACTCTACACAAGCAACTTAACCTCTCAGAGTCTGTTTTCTCACCTATGAAATGCAAATAATAATGCCTCCTTTACAAAGTCACCCTAAGAACTAAATTAAATAATGATTATAAAAGACACTAGCACGGTGCCTGGGATATAATCAGTAGGTCCTCGTTTTTCCTTACCCAGTGGCTGGCGGTGTATCAAGACGTGAGGTGGAGGTTTCCCAGAGCAGCGCTTCTTAAATTATGTTTGTTGAAGGAGCAACGTTTTGTTTTGTTTACTCCCAGCTGGTACTTTTGTAAAACACAATAAAAATGAGTTGCTAGAAAAATAAAATAAAAATAGAGACATAAAATTCTAGCCCAATTTTTTATTATTAGAGTTAACAGATTTATCAAATTGCATCCCACGAGAGACAGCGGAGGTCACCGACGGTCAAGTTCCAAAAGTACTGATCTCATAAGACTTGTCCCTTCTCCCGTAATCCCTCCACTGCCCGGCCTGACCCTAGAGACACCAGCCACGGAAAGAGTGTGCTGAATTCCATGGGAGGTTGAAGTTTCCACTTGGATCAGATAGAATTGTTAACCCCTGAAAGTAGGGCTGTTTTTAATACCTAAAAGCGACTGAGTAACGAGAATGCATCAATATCCGTTCATTGATGGTAACAAATGTACCATACTAAAGTAAGATGTTAAGAATATGGCAACTCTCTGTACTATCTTCTCAATGTTTCTGTGAATCAAAAACTGCTCTAAAAAGTAAAACTCAGTTAAAACCTTTGTCAAAAGGGATTGCAAATCTCTGGGATCTGTCGGGGATGCCTTGGAGGGGTGGGGCATCGAGAGCCAACAGAACATGTTGGAAGGCAGGGGAGAGAGAAAAGGAAAGCTGTTTCTGGCGTGTACCCTAAGATGCCAGTGCATCACTATCAGATTATATTAGGGATCTGTGCAGATGGAATGGTTCTGAAAGTATGACAAAACTGAATTTTCTGGGTTTTTTTTTTCTTAACCAAATGTAGTAAAACTTATCAGCCTTTCTTCTGTTTCAAGTACGGTGATACGAAGATGAACAAAGGCCCTGAATTTGATTATCTGGGGGCCTCTTGTTGTCCCTGCCTTCATTTCCCTATTTCTGGTATCAGCTCCTTCATGTTCCTTTTGAAAAACACCCCACCCTACTCACCATCCAGGTGACCCAGGTAGGACTGAGTCCAGCCTCCACCCTACCCTGAACCATAGATCCGACATGATCCAGGTCTGCCCAATCCCCCAGGTCAGAGTGATTCACTCTGTGGTGGTCACACATTCCACATTAGTCCAGTGAGTTCAGTCCAAGACTGGAGGAGAAGCTCTCTTTCAGCTATGTGGTTGGGAGGGAGCTGTAGGGCCCCCTTCTGATGGGAGTTCTACCAGGGGGTCCACCTGGTAGAGAGAACTACCTGGAAACAAAACTAACATGAAGGAAAACAGAAAAGAAAGTGCTAAATCCTTTGAGCACATAGATCCAGCCCTACCTGACCCAATACCCTGGGACCTTTTAATTATGTGACCCAATAGCTTCTTTTCAGTTGTTGGTTGGTTGGTTGGTTGATTCTGGGTTTTTGTTTAAGCCAACTTCAGATGGGTTCTATTCCTTGCCAAGAGAAACCTGATGACAAATTTTGCATGAGTCCCGCCCCTGAGCTAATTTGATCAGGGAGACAAACGTAAAAAGGAATATAACCAAAATGCCAGCTGGCCTCTCCTGGCCCTTAGAGACACAGGTGCCTGGCTCAGGCATCCTCATTCCAAGAGTACAACACAGCTTCTTCTCATTCCCAGAGATGGGCCACTTCCTGGGCCCTTCTGCCCCACACCTGGGGCTGAGGCTTTGCTCTCTGTGTCTATTCTAAATCCACTCAAAAGCAGAATCTGAACTTTACCAACTTCCCAACATACTCAAAAGTATTTGTGAGTGATACAGGCTTACCTAAAAGATTTTGCAGGGAAGATGGGGGAGGCTTCGTGCACACCCCACAGGGATCAACTTCAACCTTCAGTTCCAGACCTTCCCTCCCCCGCACCCACCCCCCACCCCCTCCCACCCCCGGCCCTTCTGCCACCCCTGTGGTGGAGGGGAGCAGAGGGACTTGCCCAGCCTCCGAGGCCTCTCCCTGGCCCCGCCCCAAGTTATTTCCCCATCCCTGACCCTAAACTCCCAGATCTGCAAACCTCTTTCCTCTATTATGCAAAGTGACTTAACTTTGGCTTCTGCCTGGAAGCTGTTGATTCACAAACACAGAGGTGCTTGGCAGAACAAAAACGTGCCTGTTAACTTAATCCACTCTCTTTAGAAGCAATTTGGGTGATAGGCAGGAAAAGAAAAATTTATTACACACAAAAAATGTTAAAACATAATACAATAAATACTGCGCTAGGTAAAGCTGGGCAAGGTGTAGAGAGGAAAGGGGAGGGGACTCGTGGACTCTGCCCAAGGGGGTTCTAGGAAGGCTTCCCAGAGGAGGTGACATTCCACTGCATCTTGAAGCTAAGGCAGTTTTGACTGGCAGAGAATGGAGGGAGAATGTGACCAGCAGAAGGAAGCACATAGACTAGAGTGCAGAGACGGGAAAGTTCATGGTCCATGTGGGAAGCACCTTGTGGAGAGTGCCCAGGACACAGAATGCCTGTTGAGGGGCTGGGAAGTAAGTAGGGCGAGGTTGTGGGTTCCCATTCCAGCAGGGGCTTGGATGCCTGTGAGCACCCAAAATGGAAGGAAGCTGCTAGGAGATCTTAATCAGAGCAGTAACACAGCCAGAGCAGAGGTTGTTTCAAAAGATCAGGCTGGTCACCAGTTTGGAGAAGAAGGTGGGAGGCTGCCGGAAACGGGTAGAATTGGTGAAGCAATGATTCAAGCTAGAAATGTAGGCAATCTGATGGGACTGGGCAGGGGAGTGTCTAGACACACCGCAGAACTTGGTGGCCACTTGAAGAGGGAAGGAGAGAGAGGCTGGGAAGAATAATTATCTGTCTCCCCTTTATGGTGTGGGCCCTGACCAGTGGGTCTAGACTTTTTCGATCTCTGCATTCTCAGCTCAGCACCTGGCGCAGGGCGGGTGCTCACCGAGCACCGTGCATGTGCGGGCATGGATGCACGCGTGCTGACTGATGAGCCTGGGGAGTGGGGGTGTTCTGTCCTGAGCACTGAGCGAGAGGTCACCCCACTGAGATGGATACCAGAGCAAGACCCAGGTTTCTAAAAGAGCAAAGGAGAGTGTTTAGAACCTGCTCGTGGGCAAGGATACCATAGACCAAGATGAGCGTTGAGAAAGGATTCGCTGAGGAGTCCCAGCCTCCATGGGGAAAGAGGTTACCAGGTGAGCAACCCCGTGGGTGGGAAGTACTTGGGGTGCTGACCATGGTGGGGCAGGGCAGGCTGCAGAAGGATTCTCAGAGATCCACCTTATTTGGCAGTCAATCAGACAGACAAGCTAAAAGGAGCCTCGAAGAACCAACCAGGAGGCAAATCCCAGGCAACTTTCCATTTCCGCCACGCCGAAGAAAGTTAACGCTGCCGAACAAACCAGCCCAGAACACGGTGGCTTGAAAACCAGAGGCGGTGACTCTCGTGCAGAGATGCAGGTGACCGTAGCCAGGCCGCCGGAGGAGGGACAGAGCCGCACAGCCTGCACTTCAGCTGGGCTTGGCTGGGCTTGGGTCCGGGCTGCAGGTTTGCCTCAGGGCCACCCCACAGGCTTCTCAACCGCCTTCCAACAGTGGCACGTTCTCGTGGCAAACTGCAGAAGCACGAGAGGCCACACCAAACCACACAAGCACACGAGGCCTCTGATCAAGTCTTATCCGCTACCGTCCTGTTGGCCAAAGCAATGCTATTACAGTGGATTGAAGAACAGGGACCCATAACCCAGTCTATCACACACCACCTTCCTCCCCCGAGAAGCTCCAGGCTCCCTCTGGCGCCGCCAATAAGGCTCAATTGTCATGCAAAATGCTCCCACCGAGAGGGGCAAGCACCAGGATTCTGGGAAACCACAGCTAATGAAGGTCTAGTTAACTCATCCACTTATTCATACAACCCACACATCTGAAGCAATTAGAAGTCCTTTAAGGAAGGTTAAGTTGAGGGTCTAAGAAATTTAACTATGTCCTTATGACAAATCTTCCCATCTCCTTGGGAAGATCAGAGAGGAGACTTCCGTAGTGAATTCCAACCACGTAAGTCACAGCCACCAAGGTTAGCTATGTCACCCGCTCCTTTGTCAGCAAGCTCCTCCCTGCATACCACTTCATGCATCTTTCATCACCACCTTAACGCCTTTATAAAATATTGATTGCTCATTCCCATGGCCCAGCCCAGGGCCCCAGAAGGAGCTTGTGTGCTGATGTCTGGAGTCTGGTGCCCGTTGCAGATGGCAGAACCCACTTGGGGGACTAGGGAGACCTTCTAGCCCCAGCAGGGAAGAGATACTTGGGGAGTTAAATTAACACCATGAGGTGTTATGAGGAAATGAGGATCCAGGAGGAGGGTTCACGGGAAGGGAGATGAAAGGAAATGAAAAGGTCAGGAGGAAGGAAAAAGGAAGCACAGGACTGATGGTGGGACCAAGCTGAAAGCCTGATCATCAGCCGCGTTTGTTGTTAAATTTAATGGGCTGTAGGTGTTGATTGCTCAATCTATAAAATGAGCTCTTAATTTGCTGTTCTAACAGGATAGGACCTATCTTATGCAAATTGGTTTGAAAGCCAGCATCAGCTCTGAGGAAATGGTTCCAACCTCTCTAAGCCAGAAGTTTCCCAGACTTTTCCATCAGAGGGTGCTCAGTCTGCTTGTTGCTGTACCAAAGTGGAGGGTCCCTGAAGTCAGAGGATCTAGGTCCCTTGTCCATCCCATACAAGACAGAAGCTCCTTGAGGCAGGGCTATGTCTGTCCTAGTCACCTCCGCATCCCCAGCACCTCGCACAGAACCTGTTACTAGAAGGAATGACGGACAGAAGCAATTTGTGAGCCCCAGTGGTGGATCTGCCACAGCCCCATGTGTGACTTAGGACAAGTCACTGCTCTTCCTTCAGCTTCTCGTTCCACCAGCTGTAAAGTGAGGGCTTTGGGCCAAGCATTGTCATGGAGCTCTCATGGTCCCAGTCATCAGTGAGCTCTGTGCATGGTCTGTGGGGGCTGTGATCCCTGAGATGTGATGGGGAGAGGGAGAAGCTGGGAGCCTGCTGCCCAGCCTTGAAAGCACATGCCTCCACCGAGTTATTGTCCAAGACACAGGCTTCAGGGAGCCCTGGCCTGAAAAGCCTCATCTCCAGTCTTGTTCCAGTGCTCAATGGCTGGGGGACCGTTGCTTTTCTTCCGTGGGAATAATGGCTTTGACCTCATGGGGCTGTGCGGAAGCTCAAGCTAAAACAATGGGGGTGGGGGGAAAGAGGTGCTTTAAAACTAAAATGTTCTGTGAACACGTTAGCTGGAGAGTGGGCTTTGGGGACAAAGGGATCAGGGTTCAAATCCCAGCTCCATCACATGTCAGCTGTGTAACTTTGGGCAAATAACCTAACCTCTCTGAGCCTCAGTTCCTACCTCAGTAAAGCTGCAATGATAATTCCTACCTCACAGGCTTGTCAGGAGAATTAAATGGCATAAGGTGTGTAAAGTGCCTAGTCCTACAATGCCAAGTACTGCAGGCCTGGGTGCACCGTTTTCAGGACTCGATGCAAAGTGAAAACACCAGGTCCCTTGTTCAAAATTACTGAGAATTTTAAGGCATGATCACAAAACATTAAAATAAGTACAGGACCTTTCTCTGTGCAGGGTCCTGTGTGACTCCCCAGGTCCCACACTCATGAACCCAAGCCTGCTGGCACATAATAGCTGCCTAAGATATATGGGGCCTTTTCTTTCCTCTACCTCAGAACTTGCTCTCTTCAACACATATAAATAGGATTTGGAAACCGTTTTTAGAAGAAAATCACTATTATTATTCCTGAGGCAGCTTCACTTTTTTTTCCTCTGAGCAAAACAGAGTCACCCATCCTGATAGACATCAGATAAAGGTGGAAAGAAATCAACTTGCTGGCTGCTAGCAAATGCTGTAGCTGGGGTAACAGGTTTACAGGATAAGCCAGGAATTAGAACGAGCAGGCGTGACCAGCAATGTTTTTCCACACATGGCAGGAACCATGAGCAAGTTCCTAAGCACACCATGTTCCTTGTTTATGAACCTTCAGTGGCACCCCTGGCAGCCTCTGGCATCTTCAAGGTAAAGTTCATTATCCCTAGCAGGCTGTTCTATGTCCTCTGTGGTCTGATTTTCCAACTGTCTTCCCTATATGCCCTACCACAGAGCTTCATAGATCTATTTTTGCTCATTGCCTTCATGCACTCCAGTGTATCTTCCTACATCCATGCCTCTGTTCACTCAGCTTCTGCCTCCTAGAATGCACTTTCCCCATTTCTCGGTCTCATAAAAGTTTTTGCATTCTGAGTTTACATGCCACCACCTCTGGAAGCAAAGCACAATAGTCTCTACAATATGGAGACTGTATCAGTCAGCTTTGCTGCAGTAACAAGCAATCCCCAAAGCTCAATGCCTTATAGCACAAACATGTACTTCTTGTTCACATTACCTGAGGGCTACTCACTGATTGTGGGTCAATTCTATGTGTCTGTCTGCTCAGTTTTGCTCCATGTGTTTTCTCATTCTGGAACCCTCAGGGGACGAGAAGCTCCTGTCAGGCACATGCAACATGGCATGTTTTTTTAGAGAGTGCAAACTGGGGGAAAGGGAGGGGCAGAGGGAGAGGGAGAGGGTGAATCTAATGCAGGCTCCATGCCCAGCGTAGCGCCAGATCCGGAACTCAATCTCACGATCCTGAGATCATGACCTTGATGTGAAAAACAAAGGCAAAGGAAAAATTAAATTTCCTTACTACCTACAGCCCACTGACAAGTCCTTGAAACAGGCAGAGTGACATTCCTCTAAGAACTCAGCTGCCTCAAATGTTAATACTTTCCTAAGGGCAAAGACAATCTTAGCCCGACCCCCAGGACCCTGTAAGTAAGGTCAACATACAAACATTCAACTTCAACATACAAAAATTTGTTCAGAAACTTCCTTTATCTCTACTCCCCAAGATACGTATTGGCAATCATCCCCCAAGCATATGACCCACTGATATACATCTGAAGGGTCTCATGACTAAGGTTTTATAGACAGTAATAAATGACCTTTTCCCAACAATAGCTAGCCCCCTCAAGGTCCTGGAAACCTTGCTTCCAAAATTCCTTAGAGACTTATGCGATCCCTAACCCCCTCCCAACTTGAAAGTATACAATGGGCCACTCCTCATGACCCCAGTGCATCTCTTTCTACCCACCGGTCCTGTCCCCATGCTTTAATAACACCACTTTTTTGCACCAAAGACATCTCAAGAATTCTTTCTTGGCCATCAGCTTTGAACCCCAACGTCTTTCCTACATCAACCTGAGCCAAAATCAAGACTTGGATGTTCAACCAACTGAGTCACCCAGGCACCCCTAGCAACAGCATTTTTAAATGTATTATTACTAATCATCATTTTCTATTTACTCATTTGTCCACTTTCACATTCATTTATTCAATAAACATTTCCTGCACATACATTGGCATCTGCCTGACTCCCCGTCTCAATTAGTCCTGAGGAACTTGGTTTCCATTAACAAGTCCTGCAATCCCCAAACCAAGGTTTGGCTGACATCTTCAGTCACCCTACAACTGCACAAACAACCTCATCCTCATAGGAGAGTCCTGAAGATGTTTCCCTCTTGGCCCATTTCCAGTTCAATCTAAGGAATCTATGATCACTCCAGTAAAGGAATGTAGGCACATAAAACTTTAATTAGTTTCATGAAGTTAAAATTGCTTTCATGGGTGGAAGGAATAAGATAGGGGATGTTGAGACTAAAACCAAAAAAAAAAAAAGAGAGAGAGAGAGAGAAGAAGGTTGTAGGGGGCAGGAGGAAACTCTCACATGAGGCTAAAAATGAATTGTCTGCATTTTGTTAACAACACTGCAAATGTCAGCTGATTCTGCTAAGAAATTGTCTTTGTAAATCACTCAGCTTTTCAAATGAATGAGAACAATGGGAGAACCCTGAGCTGGATAGCCATGTAGGTCTCAGCCCCAAACAAAGGAGGAGACAAATGGGGAAACAAGCAAAGAAAGGTACCCTCCCACAAATGTCTCCAGCCTCTCCCAGACAGTTTGATTCAATAGAAAACCCACAAATCCCAGCTCTGCCTTCACCATCTGTGTAGCCATGAGCAAGCTGCTATTCTGCTGCTGGTCTCAGTTGCCTCCAATGATGAGAAGCAGCTGCAGGATCCCCTTCTCAAGGCTGTTGGAAGATTAAATGAGATACTGTGTGAAAAGCACCTAGTCAGTGCTTGGCACAGAGTGGCTACGTGGAAAGGGTTAGATTCTTTCCCTCACTGTGTTGAGAAGGAAACCCTGCTTGCTTCATTCAGAGTTGGGTGATTTCTGGATTAGGCAGGGTTTTCCCAAGAAACAGAACCAATAAGGTATAGAGAGAGAGAGAGTGAGAGAGAGAGAAAGAGATTTATTATAAGAAATTGGCTCACATGATTATAGAGACTGACAAGTCCCAAGATCTGCCAACTGTAAGTTGGAGACCCAGGAGAACCAGTGGCATAGTTCTAGTCAAAAGACCAGGAAGAGCCTATGTTTTGGTTTGAGTCTGAAGGCAGAAAAAACCACCAATGTCCCAGCTTGGAGGCAGTCAGGCAGGAGGAATTCCTTCTTACTCACAAGAGGGCCAATCTTTTGTTCTATTCAGACCTTCAACTGATTGAACAAGACCCACCCACATAAGGGAGGACAATCTGTTTTATGCAATCTATTGATTTAAATGGCAAACTCATCCAAAAAGGCCCTAACAGAAACATTGAGATAATATTTGGCCAAATACCCGGGCAGCCAATGCTCCATCAAGTTGACACATAAAACTAACCATCACAACTCCTAAGACTTCTGTCCAAAGCCAAGGTCTCCTGAGAGGACAGTGTCATAGCTTGCAGGTAGGCACTGAGAGGGGCTAAGCAACCCAGAGCATATGACACCATAATTACATGTGGTAAAAGACATCAGTCTCTGAGCCTGTTTCCCACTCTGTTAACAGAGGCAATAATGTCTTTGGTTCTAACAAGATACTGTAGAGGGTTAAAAGGAAAAATTTGATACTTGTGTGCAGGAGTCATGTCCTTTGCAGTACACATGTGGCAGGAGAAATCAGAGTGTGGCCCTTGTACCAGTTGTCCCAGTGGGCATGCATCTAGCTGCAAGTAACAGAACAAGCCAGTAAGTAAGTCCTTGAGTAATAAAGGTATAAAATCATCTCACATATCAGGAAGGCTGGATCTGTGCCCAGGATTGGCTTATTCAGCAGCTCAGTGGCATCTGAGCACAGCTTCAGCCTCTCTGGGATCCGTGGGGCCTTCTGGTCAAGGTCTTAAAAGGGCTAAAGTAGAGCTCCCATGCCTCACAGGACAGAGGCCAGCACTGGAAAGTGGGGCCAGAGTGGGGAAAGGGCTTTCTCCTCCTCCATCTCTCTCTCCAGACAGGAAACTCTTTCCTGAACTCCCCCAACAGACTTCCCCTCACATCTCATGCTCATGACCTTTGCCAAGAAGAATAGCATCTCCACTATTGTGGGGGCCGATCCTGATTTATCCCCACAAGTTGGGCACATTGCCCTTACCCAAAATCAGGATTCGATCAGCAGGAAAGAAGAGAATGATCAGATAGGCAACCAACAGTAGCCACCATTGCTTTATACTAAGGCTTGCCAATTAAGGCCAATAGGTCAGTGTGAAGCAGTGTTAACATTGCTATGAAAATAAATAGGATGGGGCAGGGGACAAAGAAAAACTTGATCCCTCAATAAAACAGACCATATTTTATTTAAGGACTATGCCTCCATCTTGAGCCAAAAAGTTACCAAAAAACATCAGTAGACATGAAGGCAGCATAAACTAAAGAGAATCTCATTCTAGAAACACAGCCAACTTCAAAGCAATATCAAACTGACATGGTATGGTCAACAAATAGGTGTTTTTTGTTTTTTTTTTTTTTGAGGGGGGAGAGAGTTGAATTCTCAGTAGTAAATAGTAGTTTATTATTAATTCCTTTACTTTTCTCTAAAAGCTCTGTCTTATTAATTTTGTATTATGCTTACTTAGTTCTGCTATTTGCTCATGAATAGCTCATCTTTTGTTCATAAAGTTGGAGAATCCAGAGTTTTTGTTTCCCTTGTTTCTGAATCAAAGATAGATGGTCTGAGAGCTACTTTCCCAGACTCTTACATCTTCTGTCGTCAAGCACCTGACACCCATTTGCCCCTCAGGGCATATAATACCTATTTGTCCCAGGGGGTAGTAGCACAAAATAGAGCTAAAACTCTTGTCAGAAATCTGCAAGGCCAAGTCAAACAGACACTGCTCATAGTAGGTACTGAATAAATGTTTGTCAAATTAACTAATGCTCAAGCACAACAAATAAACTAGCAAGGAAATGACATTTTCCTCAGTTTTCTTCTGGGGCAGGTAATGTAGTTGGTTGGTCGGTTGTTTGGTTGGTTGGTTGGTTCGTTGGTTGGTCACTTGGTTGGTTGGTTGGTTGGTTGTTTGCTTGCTTGCTTGCTTGCTTGGTTTGTTCATTCGTTCATTAGCCAGTTGGTTGGGTGGTTGCTTGGTTGGTTGGTTGGCTGGTTGGTTCCTACTATGTGTAAAGCACTCTACTCAGTGCTGAGCCTCAAAAAAGCATCTGGCAGGAGTGGAACATGCAGACTATGCCATCCATTCCTTCACCTTCTCCAAGCCAGGACTTATGTTGGGCTGTGAAGAGAAAGAGAGACACCCAGCCCCAGCTACAGACAGTGATAGAAACAAATGACAAATAACCCAAAGAGGTACTGTCAGGATAGAGAGCTGGAACAGCATGAGGCAGTAGATCAAGTGCTCAGGTGATCTACTGATGGCCTCTGGCATCCAAGACCTGATTGAATCTCCTCACCATCACTGACTTGCTGAGTCACCTTCTGCAAGCCTCTTAACCTCTCTGTGCCAGGATTGTGGTCAGAGATAAATAGGAAATGCATGAAAAGTGTTTAGCACAAGGCCTAGCCCAGAGCAAGAGCTCAAGACACACCAGTGACTAGGATTATTATCAGGAAGATCAGAGGAGACTTGATGCGGGGGAGAGGGGCACTTGAGCTGAGCTGCAAAGTGTAAGTAGATGTTTGCCAGAAAAGGTGTGAGCAAGGGCAGAAAAGAGGGAAAGGATGAGGTATGTTTAGGAAACTTCAAGAAGTTTGGGGTGAACAGAGGTGAAGCTGGGCAGGATGACAAATTAAAATGCCAAGTTCACACCACACTGATTCCCTCCCCCCCGGACAATCACTGAAGGATCTAGAGAGGCAAAGCACCAATAAGCTCCTCTAAATGCTGCTTTTCTCTGCGTGGAGGGCAGGGGTTGACCTGAGGGCCTTTGGGGAGCAGTGAGGGTAACTAGCTATGGTTTTATGATCCTGTGGCCTACTTCCCCACCCTGCCCCGAGTCCATTGGGCCGAAGCTGACCTTCCCCCATACACATGGCCTGACAGTAGCCCACATCCCTGGGGAAAAATAAGTTTATGGACAAACAAGACAAGACATTTGAGAAGCACAGGTAGCTATACCAAAAGAAAAGAAAAAAAAAAAAAAAACAACAGCATTCTAGAATACAAATGCCATCAAGAAGCAAAACTATTAGACCAAAAGGGATAAGAATTTAAGATTAGCCTAGTCAACATATAAAAGAGGGTAAAGGAACATAAGAGCAATATGAAACAGGAAGAATAAAACAAAAATAAAAGAACCCTGTAGAAATATTGCATACAGAAAATAGAACCACTTATATAACGAACAGAGTAGTAGGGGTAAATAGCAGAAGAATGAATTAGTCCATGGGAAAAGAGATGGAGAAAATCTCCCTGGAGGAAGAAGAATTAACTAATTAATTAATTAAAAGAAAAGCTAATCAAAGAGGGGAACTGTTTAAGGACACAGACTTGCAACTAGGAGATAAATACGTTCTGGAAAGACAATGCACAGCATAGTGATTATAGTCAACAATACTGTATTACACACTTCAAACTTGCTAAGACACCAGATTTTAATTGGTCTCACCACAAAAAAGAAATAACTATGTGACATGATAGAGACGTTAGCCAACACTTAAGTGATAACCATATTGCAATATACAAATTATCAAAGCAACACATTGTACACCTTACACTTAAACAATGTTGTATGTCAATTATATCTCAAAAAAGGATGGAAGGAAGGAAGGGTTGACAGGAGGATGGGGGAGGGAGGAAAACTAATCGAGATGGAGGTAGAAGTGCTAACATCTAGATAGGAGATCCAGAAAGAGAGAAATGAAAATGGAAATGAAAACAATATTTGAGAGAGTTAATGAAGATAAATGTCCTGCAGTTTAATAAAAGGTGAAAGAATTCTAATTAAAAGGGCTGAGAGGAGCGAAGAGAAGAAGCAAGGAAAACCCATACCAGACACCTCATGGCAACATCTGAGCCTCATTCAAGACAACTACATCAAAAACTAATGATGTATTGTATGGTGACTAACATAATATAATAAAATTAAATTGAGTTGGAGGGAGAGGAGGGGAAACTCTGCATTTCAAACCCAAGTCTGACCTGAGCCCTTCTCCAGTCCCCAAACTAGAGACCCCCACCCCCTGCTTTATGGTCTCAGAGAATCTTGTGGCTTTCCCTCAAGCTGAAGTTTATCAGGCTGGTTTCATTACAGATTATTAAATTCAGGTCTCCTCCTCCTCTGTAAGCATCAAAGACTCCATCTCTGCTTTTCGCAGTATATTGAACACACGCAGTTGCCACTGAGCAACTAGTGGTCAAATGGACTAACTCATACTCCAGTCTGAGCATCTCACTGCCCAGTGACCATTCCTTGTACCTATCTCCTTCCACGGGGGTCTGGCCTGCGTGGCTCTGACCCTGACATCCCACCTGGCTGTGGCCAACCCCTTCCACCTCAGAGGACTAAACCCAGCCTCCCCCACACCCCTGCCATGCGCAGGTTGAGACTAATGGAATCAGACCAAAGGTCCGAGACAGGAATCTGCTTTTGCTCCCTCCATCCGCTTACCCCCAGTCTGGGCACCCACTCTGACCCCCCAGTCCCAGGATTGCATTTCATGGTTGTCACACATACCTAAATCCAAATGGACTTGCCATGGTCACATGATACCAGGGTGAGAACCTCAGGTCTCCTGGGTCCCAAACCAGGATGCTCTGTCTGCCCTGCTCCACATCACCTTCAGAAGACACCTATGAATGCAAGGTTTTCCAACTGAGTTACCTTGTAGCTCTAGGTTTGAGGCAGTGAGAGAACACAAAGGCTTATGAAGCCAGATGGTCATTCCTGTCACTCCTGTGGCATTGGCTCTGAGTCAGACAGATCAAGGTTCCCAACCCAGCTCTACCGCTGACCCGCTGCATGACCTTCAGCAATTACTTCTGACTCTCAGCTCCCTTCCCTCTAAAGGCTAGGTATTAATCCCTAGGTCTCAGGTGTGAGGACAAAAGCAGAACATGTGCATCACCCAGGCCACACAGCTGGCTTTCAATAAATCTTCCTTCCCTACCAGCTTTCTTCCTGTGGTGTTGCAGGCAATTCCATGAGCACTGAAATAATGTCTCTCTAGCTCACCACTGTATCTACACACAGGATCAGAAGTATGGAAGGTGCCCAGTAGATGTTTGTTCAATGGATGGATGGATGGATGGATGGATGGATAGATGGATGAGAAGTTTCCCATTCTGATTATGCTGGGGAATTGATGGGAGGTGTTAGGTTGTATAATGACCTTTATTGGTGTAAAATAAGTCACTGAAATGATTCAAAGAAATCCTTTCTGTCATATTACCAAATCCAAGGCAACCCTCACTCAGGTATTTATTGGGCCAAGCTCTCTGTGTTGGGAAAATGGCTAAATTCTCAGGAGAAGAGTAGTGTGTTATGTCACATAATCTCAGCCTCTAATACTTAACATTATAAGCTCTGCTAATAACTCCAGGTCACTTGTCTGTGAAAGAAAGATAAGGATTTGAAAATTATGCATATTAGCATATGTAATCTACCACCCAGTGTTGTTGACTCTGAGATCGAGATATTTTAATTCACTTCCCCCACGCCTGCCCTCTGACAACATCGTCATTTCAGGGGATATGAGTAGAGAGGGATGATTGCTATGTGACTCCATTCTGGAACTTTCATGTCATTCTATGTAGCGCTGGTTTCCACACATATTAGGAAGATAAGGCCCTTCCCTGGAAGAAGGAATGTTTCTGGAGCTAAATATGAGCAATAATAATCCTTAAGGAAAGTCTGGACTCACCTAGGATCTGCTATGTGGCTTTCTGCAAATTGTCTAGCTTCTCAGTGTCTAGTCATTCATTCATTTATTCCCTGCCTTCTTCTTCCCTCTGAATCCATGCTAACTTAGTCGTGGAATATAGAGGTACTCTTTTGTACCAGATGAAAGATGGCTGCTAATTCCTTGACCCTCCTCCAATGAAGAAGTGACCTATATGTCCTCTCCTTGTACCTGGGCATGCTCTGTGGCTGCTTTGGCCAACAGAGTACGACAGGAGTGATGCCGTGTCAGTTTTCAGGTCCTGGCTTTAAGAAACTAGCAATTTCTACTTCTTGTATCTGAGACCACTCTCCCTGGGAACTCTGGAGGTCTTTGAAAGAAGCCTAACTTCACTGAAGCCACCATGCTAGAGAGGACACATGTAGGCTGTTGATCATCAGTGGGCCCAGCTGAGCCCAGGCTTCTGGCCATCCCCACCAGGGCACCAGCAGATGCCACGTTGTGCAATGACTAACTGCCCAGCTGAGCCTTTCCCAAATGGCTGATCCAAAAGTCATGCACGAAATAACATGGTTGCTTTAAGTCACTAAGTTTCAGAGTCGTTTGTTACCCAGCAGACTGCCAAAACATCTTTTCTATAGGGAACAACAGAGTACATTGTGATTCAATTTAAGTCTTGTTTGCTCTTGAGTTCTTCTTGTTTGTTGTTCATTTGGGGAACCCATGTCTGTGGACAAAAGTCCAAAGAGAAAAAAGCACCTAGAAAGAAGGGCATGATCAAACATAAACAGACAATTCCAGAAAGAGTAAATGCAAGTAGCTAAGAAACGTTGTACAATTTATTTGCCCATGCTACTAACGAAAGAGATGAGAACCAAAATAGGAATGGATACTCTTTTCACCTCTCCAATTAGCAAAGTTTCTTTCTAATGATAATAGTCTATGCTGGTGAAGGGAGGTGGGGCATTGAACATCCTCACAGACTCCTGAAAAGAATAAAAATGGAGTACAAAATTTCTGGAAGGCCAATTGACTAGTAAGTTTTACATCTGGGTATCTATCCTAGAAAAATAATCTGACATGTGGACAAAGATTTATGTACAAAATATATTCATCACAGTATCATTCATAAAAGTAAAATATTATGGGTAAAAAAACTTAAATGTTGGGTTTGGGAGAATGGCTAAGTAAATTGAACTGCCTCCACAAGATGGAATATCACGCCACCATTACAAATGATGCTTATGAAGTGTTCTTAATGACATGGAAAAAATGTTTAATGATATAACATTAAGTAAAAGAGCAAGATAGAAAAAGGTTATAAAGTATGATTTCAGCTACTTTGAAAAGCATAAAAAGACTGGAAGGAAATACGATAAAATGTTAATGGTGTTTGTCTGTGGGTGGTGGGATTACGGGTTGTTGTTTTTCTTATTTATTCTTTGCTGTATTTTCAACATTGAGAATGCATTACTTCTGCAATCTGAATTTTTTTTTTTCCTTTTAAAAAGAAAAGAGATGGTCAACAGTGATAAATCTTAGGTCCAAGTTGAGAAGCATGAATATGGAGAAAGGGGTATAGGGAGGCTTTCGAGAGTTCCTGGAATTGAAAGCCTGTGGTAATGCAGACCTTTCAGGGTGAAGTTTACTTTTGTCCTTGTCTGTGATAGGAACAATATTTGCTGAACACATGAATGGTGTAAACAGAGTCTGCTTCCTCAGCGGGGCTTGGTTTGATAAATAATCCCCACCTCATTCCCAGGAAGTAGCTCTGGGCTCACCACACGCACACTGTTTGGGACAGAGAAACTTACATCCACTGAGGCAAATGGAAATAGGTCAGAATCCAGGTAAATTGTCTTCAGACTCAAAGTGACAAAGTCCTTGAATTTCAGACACCAGGAATCTGCTTCTGTGGCTCCTTGGGCACCTGTTTGGGGCTTCTTGTGGCAATTTCATACGGTGTTATTTATGAAGGAAGAAATGAGAAAGCAGTAGTTTTTAAGGACTTGGAATTATAGACTCTTGGGGCAGCAAGGACTCTCGAGGTCATATTTCTAGTCCAAAGTGTTTTTCACTGATGAGAGACAGAGACCCAAGAGGTGAGGTGCTTTGCCCAAGGTCAGCCAGTGAGTCAGTGCAGAGCAGGACTAACACCTGGGTCTCCTGACTTCGGCTCAACTGCTTCTCAGTGCTGCATTCCCCGAGGCCTCGGTGGTATCAATTCACCAGGTGATATGCAGCTTATTTGTTTCTGTGATTGCCTTTTATCTGTATCACCCCATGAGGGCATGGAGCTTGCCTACCTGGTACATGGTAGGTACTCAAAAAATACTTGTTTCATGGGTGGATGGATGGGTGAACAGACAGACAGACAGATGGGTGGATGGATGGACAACCTGAGGCAGAATGGTATGATGGAAAGCCCATCGGTTCTGGAGTCATGTTGACCTGGGGTTAAATCCCAGTCCTGCTACTTACATGTCAAGCAAGTCATTCAACCTCTCTGAGTCTCAGACAATTCCCTTGTAAAATGGCAGTGGAGGGTTTCTGAGAGTTAAATGAGATACTATATATATAGTATCTAAAGCTTTTTTTGCTAAATTCCTGCCGCTATAGAAATTGCTAATTAGGGGCACCTGGATGGCTCAGTCAGTTAAGCGTCTGCCTTCAGCTCGGGTCATGATCCCAGGGTCCTGGGATTGAGCGCCGTGTTGGGCTCCCTGCTCAATAGGGAGGCTGCTTCTCCCCCTCTCTCTCCCTCTCCCTCTGCCACTCCTTCTGCTCGTGCTTTCTCGCTCTCTCACTCTCTCTCAAATAAATAAATGAAATCTTTTTTAAAAGTTATCTGTTAAAAAAAAAAAAAACGAAATTGCTAACTAAATGCTACCTTCTCTTCTCCCTCCCATGAAACCAAGTCTGAGGCATAAATATTGTCTCCCGAGTCTTAACATGGAGACACCAGTTTTGTCCTGACTTCAGATATCCATGTGTGATCAACTCACCTGGATATTCTGGGACAACATCTTCACATATAACATCCATCAAAATAAGAGTCAAGTCAATTCAATGAAAATTTCTAAGCATCTACTGGGTGGCCAGATTGACGCTAAGACCTATACAGGCACAGAGAAGAACAAGGTATGGTCTTTGCCTTCAAGTTTCTGTAAAGAAAGAAACCACACTTGTTCCACCAGTGAGGAATTCTATGCATCCAGAGCTGGTCAGGTCAGAGGAACAATAGTAATGTCCCCGCGGCAGGCACAGACAGTCGTCACAAGACAAGAGCTCCAGACTTGCTCAAAGTCTTCCCACCGGCACAGAAATCCCCAGGAGCCATGCCCATGAAGTCAACTCTTAGGAGTTTGGAGTCCAACTCCAGGTTTAGTGGTGATGTCAAGACTCAAAAATCTTCAAAGAACAGACAGCTCACTGTGTGATAAGTAATTAAAAGTATCTCCAGGAAGAGGTGGCCCTTGGCTTAGACCAGGGATGATACACATCTGTCCTGATGTCTCCACCTGCAATCCATACCATCAGTCACAGCACACGCTTACACTGAGCTCAGGATCCTACTCAAACCCAAGGCCATTCTCAATGGCAAACAAAGAGATACCTCCTTGCCACCCCTGAACCAGTCATTGATTTGGGGTCAAGTTTGGGAGGCAGCAAAATGCAATGACGGAAGTACATCTGAAGTCACACAGACCTGGGTGTGAATTTTAGCTTTTCCACTAACCTGATGTGTGGCATTAACTGTGTCAGTTTAGTCAGGAAATCTTCCCTCTCTGACCCTTAATTGTTTACTTCTTTAACGAACACGTTTATGGCGCTTACTGTATGACAGGCACCCTTCTAAGCACTTTACAGGCTTTAGCTCATTTATTCACTGCCACCCTGTATGGTGGATGCCATTATGAGCCCCATTTTACAAATGAGGAAATTAAGACACATAAAAGCTAAGCAGTGGGGCGCCTGGGTGGCTCATGGTCAAGCGTCTGCCTTCGGCTCGGGTCATGATCCCAGGGTCCTGGGATCGAGCCCCGCATCGGGCTCCCTGCTCGGGGGTGGGGAAGCCTGCTTCTCCCTCTCCCACTCCCCCTGCTTGTGTTCCCTCTCTCGCTGTCTCTCTCTCTGTCAAATAAATAAATAAAATCTTTAAAAAAAAAAAAAGATAAATTTAGGAGATGCAAAACAGGATAAGGCCCTCAGATAATTTTTGATATTTCTACCCATCAAATGCTGCCTCCCTGTATCTGCCCAACTGATGACTGTCAGGATCATCAATAGCTCCCGACTTCCCCAAATCCTAGGCCCCTGGGCATGTTCCAGAATTTGTCACACTCTTGAAATAGTTCT
>NC_138382.1:67618907-67642489 GCF_054177405.1 Leptonychotes weddellii
ATTTTTGATATTTCTACCCATCAAATGCTGCCTCCCTGTATCTGCCCAACTGATGACTGTCAGGATCATCAATAGCTCCCGACTTCCCCAAATCCTAGGCCCCTGGGCATGTTCCAGAATTTGTCACACTCTTGAAATAGTTCTTCCAATGACATTCTAAATTGTTGAAAAACTAATTCAGGGGCGTCTGGGTGGCTCAGTCGTTAAGTGTCTGCCTTCCGCTCAGGTCATGATCCCAGGGTCTTAGGATCAAGCCCCGCATTGGGCTCCCTGCTCGGCGGGAAGCCTGCTTCTCCCTCTCCCACTCCCCCTGCTTGTGTTCCCTCTCTCGCTGTCTCTCTCTCTGTCAAATAAATAAATAAAATCTTTAAAAAAAAAAAAAAAAGCTAAGCAGCTTTCTCAAGGTCAAAAAGCCAATAAGCGCTAGAGTCATGATTCAAACCCTGCCCTTAACCAACATATTAGTTCCTTTACCTGAGAAGGGAGGCTTTAAAAGGACCCTGGAAGAGCCACTGTGAGAATTAAGTGATGTGACAGAAGTGAGCAAAGCACAACGGAGTTCATCAACAAAGCCAGAGATTGATTCTTTAATTTAGCAGAATTAACCATATGCTGGGCTATATATACTAACGCAAATCTCAACAAATTTCACGAATTAAAATCCTGCAGAAAAAAAGTGAAAGTGAGCTACAAATTAATACCAAAACAAAAAGATTGCTAGAAAAGTCTCTACCTTTTGAGGTAAAGAAATGTATGTTTTAAATAACTCTTGTGTCAAAGAAGAAATAACCCTGGAAATTAGAGAGTACTTTCAACTAAAGGATAATGAAAATACATTTCAAAACTGACAGGGCTGCAGTTAAAACTGTGCAGAGGCAAAATGTTAGCTTCAATCACATTTACAAGGAAAGAAGATGGCTAAAAACCAAAGATCTAAGCTTCCATCTCAAGAAGTTAGAAAAGACAGCAAAATAAAACAGAAGGAAGTAGGAGAAAGGAAATAATGGGCAGAAATCAATGAAAGAGAAAACGGAGTACAATAGATTGATGAACAGAGTCAAAAGTTGATTCTTCCAAAACTAATAATATTGATAAGCACCTGGCAAAACCAATCGAGGAATAAGAGAGTTTGCTAATAACCAATACCCAATATCTGTAATGACAAGGGGAAAGTCACTGCAGGGTCCTACAGAGATTCAAAATATAAGAGGATGTTAGCAGCAACTTTTTGCCAATAAGTTTGAAAATATAATTAAAATGGACAAATCCTAGGAAAACAGTCTACTAAAATTGACATGGGAGGACAAATAATCTGACTACTGTCTAAAAGCTAACAAAAAAAAAAAAAAAAGAATTCATCATGGAAACCGTCCCACAAAGAAAAGCTCCAACCTGCCCAAGAGGTGTCACTAATGAATTCTACCCAGTACTTAAGGAATAATGCCATTTTACACAGACTCTTCCAGAGGACAGAAACTCTTCTCAACTCATTTTATTTTATAAAGGCAGCATTATCTTGATACTGAAACCTGAAAAATAAATTAGAAGAAAATTACCAACTAATTTCTCTCATGAGCCCAGAGGCGGAAATCCTCAGCAAAATATTAACGAACAGAATTTGGTGAGTAGATCTGTTTCCCATGTTCAAGGCCAACTTAGCACAGTAAAGTTGGTTCGTGGAATCCGAAACAGAAGTAGGGGTATAAACTGAGGTCCCTTTTTCTCCCAGGAAGCTGGGTCCCCAGTGCATCAGAGATGACATCATCAACACGTTTGAGTGAAAGAAGACAGAAAGAGAATGAATGAAGAGAACACTGTGATTTTTATGGGAAAGGAGAATGGGGATATTACAGGCAAAATCACCCACTCTTGGACTAATTCACCCTTTGAGAAGGGAGCAGCATGCGTGGAAAAGGCAGCTGGGGCTGACCCAAGGAGCCTGCTGGAAGCCTGGACATCTTTGTGGCTTAAAAGGCGGGAGAGTCAGGGGGAAGGATTCAGCATTTCCACATCTGAGAATGGACTCTAAGAGCTTCTGTTTATAATTGAATCTAATACCCTGTGCTCCCTCCCACCTTTGTTCTCTCCACAGAACAAGTAGCAATATCTCTTAGCTCAGCAGAAGCAAGGCAGATTGGGGAGCAGAAATGAAATGACTGTGCATCCACGTGCCACGCCTGGTTGGAATGAAAAGGCCTCGCCCGCTCTGAGCGAGTCAACTGCTGAGGTGATCTGGGCCCTGCTGGAAAGAAGGGAGGGCCGCTTCCTTGACCCACTCCCCACTCTCTGCTCTGAGCTCTTGGGGGCCAGCAGATGGCCAGACACTGTGGGAGTCCATGGGGACCAAGAGAAGGTCCGCAGACAGGGCTAGTCCAGCCTTCTCCTTCCCCGTGGGAGTGACTTGCCCAAGGTCACCCCACAGTGAAGCCCAGGGCCCTCCTGTTCCTCCAGCTGCTTTCCAAGGAACTGCAGTTACAGAACACAGGCAGATCTTCCACACCCAGCTCATCACCTCCTTCATTTACTGGACAGTGTCTACCCTCATTCCTTGCCTAAAATGAGAGAAGCCATCCCTCCAACTTTTCATTCATTCATTCATTCATTCATTCATTCATTTCATTCACTCATTCATCCAACAAGCATGTAGCCAGCTGGCTGGAGTAGAAAGGGCACACACTTTAGAGCCCTGCCAAGTTTACCGAGTAGCTTGATCAAGGCACTTCCCTCTCTCTGAGCCTGTGTTTTCACCTGTAGGCTGACTTCAAAGACCAACCCTGAAAAGCAGTAAGGGTTAACTGTGAATTTACTCTTAAAGGCTGTGATGTAATGACTGGTATTTAATGGGTGTTCAATAAATGTTCGTTTCTTTCCTTCTTTATTATGTACAGGCACTGGGATTACATAGGTGAGTCCAGTGTTTTTGCCTGACATCAAGAAGCTCATAATATAATTAGAGGAAATAAAGGCTATACAAGAGGAGCTGGAAGGAGAGGAGAGCATCGCACAAATGCTGGAGAATGTTCGGAAGAGAGGGAGCGGCTAAGCTACCCGGGATGGAGGTGGGACAGTGGGTGGTTCAGCTCATCAGAAGGAGCAGGGACAGAAGAGCAGGCAGTTGGCAAGATCTTGGAGCAGACCCTGGAGGATCCCGAATGCCAGGCTTCAAGTGTGGGCCGCATTCAGGACACACCATGCCATGAAAGGCAGGGGATGAGAGCCACTTAGGATCCATTGCCAAGTGAGTCTTTCGGGCCACACCCTGCCTTCTTTTTGCACTGATAAGCAGGCCAGCCAAAGTTCAGGGAGGCGCTCCGCCCCTGTTCTACACAGCCTTAACCCCCATCCTTCCCAGCAGTCCCAGAACTACCTCCCCAGTTCCCAGGGAGGAACGGGCTCTCTGCTATCTGTCACCACAAAAGAGGTCTGAGCCTGGGGACCTCTGAATCAGGCTCTTCCTGAGGCCTCAACCACTGATGGGGCCCCCAGCCCCCAGATGAAACAGAAACCAGGACACCATTCTGAAGTTTCCTTTGTCCTCACCCCTCCCCAGCCAACCCACTGGGAAGCCCTGCTGAACCTCCCTCTCTGAAATCCATCTGCTTGTCTCCCTCACCACTGCCTCCCTGCTGGCTCAGATCCCCAGACCCACAGCCAGAGAGTTCTGTCCTTGTCACACCCTGTGTAAAATTCTTCATGGCTCCCAGGACGAGCTGCAGACTCCTCTCCAAGTCTTTGAGACTCTTCCAGATCTGACCCCGGCCAACCTCTTCAGCCTCACCTCCGGCCTCCCCAATCTGACCCCAATCCCGCCCAGCCAGACCCGATAACTTTCACCTCCTTGAACACATGCTTCCTCTCTTGCCTCCAGATTTTGCACATATTACACTCCCCACCGCACCTGGAACCCTCTCCCCTCACCCTCACCCCGCAGCATTTGCATTCCCCTGATGTTACAGATTGATTTGTGTCCCCTCAAAATTCATGCAATGAATTCCTCCCCCTCAGTACCTGTGAATGTGACCTTATTTGGAGATAGGGTCTCATGGAGGTGGTCGAGTCTAAATGAGGTCATCAAGGTGGGCCCTAATCCTATATGACTGGTGTCCTTATAAAAGAAGAAATTTGGATACAGACACACAAACCAGAGAATACCACGTGAGGACAAGGGTAGGGATCAAGGTGATGCTTCTAGAAGCCAAGGAACTCCAAAGACTGCCACAAGCCACCAGCAGAGGGGAGAGGCATCAAGCAGACTCTCCCTCACAGCCCCCAGGGGGAACCAACCCTGCTGACACCTTGATTTGGGGCCTCTGGCCTCCAGAGTTCTGAGACAATAAACTGGTGTTGTTGAAGCCGCCCCATTTGAGGTACTTTGTTATGGCCTCCCTGGCAAACAGATAGAGCCAGTCAAACCCTAACCACCCGCCAAAGCTCATCCTAGGTGCCCTTCTTCTGGGAAGTCTTCCCTGACCCCTGGCCCCCAAGTCTCCCAAAGCCTCCTGTCTGTCCGTCCCCACATTGTAGCACCCATCACACTGCACAGCCTCTGCGTGGGGGCTCATGTCGCCCCAGCCAGCCTGAGCACCTGCAGCTGCTCACCAGCCACCTGGCTCGCCACTGTGGCCCAGAGGGCAGCATCCTGCCCAGGGCAGAGAAGGGTCCGGTCTATGTTTCTGATGAAAGAATAAATGAGCAGAGGCTAATAACAGCCTGGGCCAAGAGAAGACACCAGAAACTCAAAATCCCAGTGTCCACTAAAGTGTGGAGGACTCAGGATGGGCGGTGAGTTCTGGAAGCTGGGAGCCACGTTCAATCAGACACACCCCAGCCCAGCTCAGGGTGCACTTTGGAGAAAAATACGAAGTGCTCCCCAAGGCTGGGGCAGGGCATGGAGGCAGGGGGAGGAAGGGTCAGCCAGGAGCCACCTCATGAACTGTGGGGACCTCTGAGAGCTGGATGTGGCAGCTGAATTCCCCCCACCCCTGAGCAAGGAGTTCAAATTTCTGCTTCAGATCAGCAAAATCCAGACTGTGGGAAATTTGACGGGACTAATTACCTGATTTCATCCACCAGATATGGCAATGAAGGGAAAGAGAGATGGGAAAGGGGAATCTACAGATTGAAATAAAGGTCAAGTGTGTGTGGGGCGGGGGGTACCTTTCATGATGAACCCTACAGATTGAGCTGAGTGAGTAATTTTCAGAGCAAAGTAGCAACTGGTGGGCACCGAGGAAGCAGACATCCTGGAGAGGGAGCTCAAAGCAGGGACCAACCCCAGACTCTGCACATTCTGGACTGGCTGGGAGGGCAGGGTTGTGCCCACTGACGGAGGAAGAAGGAGCCCTCCAGGTGGCGAAGTTTCCTGGACCCTGGGTTCCCTCTCGGGCCGCCCGATGTCAATGCAGTTCACCTAGGGAAGCCCCTGGGGCCGCAGAGGTGGGTGAGGAACTCGCCCAGCCCGGAGGCAGGGCAGTAAGCAGGTTGTGGTAGCTCCATGTACCAGTGCAAGGGTCCAGGTGGGACCTGCAGCCTGGATGAGCCAAGGGCAAACCTAACTCTGCCTTGTGCTCCGAGCGTTCTAAGCACGGGGAGAGAGCCAGCGTGGCCAAATCACGACAGTCGGGAGGAATTTTCAAGATCAGAGAAGTGGCCCGGCGCCAGGTCCTCTGCGGCTTCAGCTCCAAGGGACTTTGGATTTTACCCTGAGATGGTGGATTTCAAGCAGATGAATGTTATGATCGATTGCATTTTGGGAATGACTGGCTGTTATGAAGAAAAGATACTATAAAGGGGAGAGCCGGTGTCCTGAAAAGCCTATATGTTCTGGAAACACATCTGGGTTCACATTTCTGCTTTGGATCAGTAAAATCTTGACTGTGGGAAATTTCACAGGACTAATTACCTGGTTACATCCACAAAATATTGCAGAGAGAGAAAAGAGGTGAAGAGGAAACCTATAGATTGAAATAAGAAGCAATGCATCAACCTGTCATGATGTATGGTCCCAGTTCAAACACCAAACTAGCAACAGGTGGGGGAATGTAGACACAGTAGGCATTTGATATATTAAAGAATTCTTGTGAATTTTGTTTAGGTGGGATAATGATGCTTGTTTTGTAAAAGTCCTTATCTCTTTTTTTTTAAGATTTTACTTATTTATTTGACAGAGAGAGTGAGAGAGCACAAGCAGGGGGAGCGGCAGGCAGAGGGAGAAGCAGGCTCCCCGATGAGCAGGGAGCCCGATACGGGGCTCGATCCCAGGACCCTGGGATCATGACCTGAGCCAAAGGCAGACGCTTAACGACTGAGCCACCCAGGTGCCCCAGTCCTTATCTTTTAGAAATACAATCCGAAATATTTAGAGATGGAATTTATTTTTTAGCATAGAGCTTCACTAGCTGCATCCGGCAAGCCACTTCAGCTCTCTGAATCTGTTTCCTCATCTTTTAAAATGGGCATCACAGGCACTGCAATATTCAGTGGGAATGTGCCTGGCAGAGGGCAGGCTCCCAGTAAATGGCAGGGTTATTAGGACTGGTACCTGCCTGGAGGAGGTGCTCCACCAGAACTCTGATCTCCTCATTGATCCGGGACCCCCTGGGACAGCCCCTTTGGTGGGGTCTCAGAAGATGAGAGAATCTGATTTTCCAGAGGGAGCCCTCTGAGGACTCAGACTGAGGGTGTTTCCAGATGAGAGTTCCAGCCCAGGGGAGCGCCCAGGCCGAGGCCCAGTCTGCTCTCTAAACCTCTCCAAGCTCCCAGGGCCCAGTGCAAAGCCGCAGGGCCCCAGGCCGGGCAGGACTGGACATTCCTGAGCATTGGCAGGCCTGCCAGTGTGGTTATAACTAAGCTGGTTCCTGCGTCCTCAGGGGGGCTACCTTGCCCCCTCCCTTTGGCCATTTTACTTGTCAGCTTGTCCCCGAGGGTCGTAACCACTTCTCAGAATGGCCTTTGATTAAAATCCAATGAAGCTGAAAACCAAGCCAGATTCACAGGAGACAGAAATCTCAGCCACTACTCGGGGACTCAGTTTAATTCATTCTATGCACCAAGGAAAGGGTACATAGGATGCACCAAAGCCAGCAGAACTAACTTCCCCTTTATCTTCCCCCACCACTCATTTCCCTTCTAATACGTAATGCACCGGGGCGCATGGTGCTAAGTCATGTGCGTGCCCACTTCCCTCCAGACTACAAATTCCTTGAAGGTATTTTCCAAACTGGAAAACGTCAGCAGGGGGACTGGAGCGGTCCGGCCCATGAGGAACGGCTGGAGAAGCTGGGGTGCAGACGCTGAACGAGAAGAATAAGAACATTTGCTGTGTGCTTCCTCCACCCTGGGCACTGAACCAAGTCCTAGACCTTCAGGAGTACAGCCTGAAGCCACCTTCGTGCTGCAGATTGAGGACATTTCCCCTCCTGCACGAATGCTCCTAACACAGATGGAATCCAGAGCCTGCATTTAGTGAGTGACAACACTGACCCCCTCGGCTGATCCCATCCCAGGACAAACTGTGAGCCAAGGAACCCTACTTTGAGTAGGTGGCCTGGAAATCATTCTCCCTGTCCTTGGGCCCAAGTTGGTGGCTTTCCTTTATTTTGATTGTTAGAAACATTGATTTTGATGTGATACAATGTGTTGTTTAGATTTCATTTTATCGCTGTTAATCAACCCAATTGTTATTTGAGGCGCCGTGACAATCATCTCGAGAGCTATTTATACAAACGCCCCTCGCCTATGAGAAAATCACAAACTGTGAGTTTTAAAGGTGTTGGCCCGGGGCGCCTGGGTGGCTCAGTCGTTAAGCGTCTGCCTTCAGCTCAGGTCATGATCCCGGGATCCTGGGGTTGAGCCCCACATCGGGCTCCCTGCTCGGCGGGAAGCCTGCTTCTCCCTCTCCCACTCCCCCTGTGTTCCCTCTCTCGCTGTGTCTCTGTCAAATAAATAAATAAAATCTTCAAAAAAAAAAAAATGTGTTGGCCCTACTCCCTTATGAACAACAACAACAAAAAAGCTTCTAAAATACAAGTTTTGAGAACACGAGGTTTCTTAGGAATGCAGCTGTCATGTTGGGACACATGGGACAGTCTGGACACACCAGACTGTCTTCTTCCCATTTTACAGACGAAGAAGGCGAGCAATGGGCTCAGCGACTACATCATAGTCGCCACCAAGTTGCACACAAAATTGACGTAATTTCTGGTATATACCTGTAAATAGAATTGCCCGGTGCCTTGAACATTGCTAAATTCCCCACCAGATCAATGCACCATCATACTACCAATAACATGTCAGCTTCCCCATTCTTTTTTAATAGGGACCATCTGCCAAAAATAAAGAACAAATTCGCTTTCATTTTAGATTTCATTTCTGGAATTATGAGTGAGGTTGAGCATCTTTTCAGATATTTATTCCTTTTTTCTGGAAAGGGCCTGTTTATACCTTTTGCCCATTTTTTCTCTTTTGCTCTTCCACTAGAATTTTTAAGTACTTTTATTAACAAGGAAATGTTCTGTCATTTGTCGCAAATATTTTTACCAGTTTGCCATTTGCCTTTTGGCTTATTTATGCCTTCTTGCCATACAGAAATATTTTTTAAATTATAGGTAATGGGTTTGTCTATCTTTTTTGGCGTCATGGTTTTATGCGGTGTTTAGAAGAACCCTTGTCATTCCAATATTCTCTTAATTTCACCCACACCTACTTCTAGGACTCTGTGGTTTCATAATTTACATTTAGATCTTCCTTAAATTGCAATTTATTTTAGTATAATGAGTGAAGTAGGAATGTAGCTTGCCCCATCCCAACCACAAAAGACCATCCAGAAGACCCAACACCATCCATCCATCTTTCCTGCTCTGACTGAAATGCCATCCTATTAAACACAAAATCCTTTCACATTCTTGAATCTGTTTCTGGACTCTCTATCTACACCCAGTATTGTATTGTTTTAATTGCAACCACAGAGCAAACGTGTTCAAATATCTCATAGGGTTGGTCTCCACTCCCCATTTTCAGATTTTTCCTGGCTTTCCCATGTTTGGATTTTCATAGGAACCATCAAATGATTTTGCCATTACCTACCATAACTTTGTTACTGTTAACACATTGAATTTAGAAGCAAATTTAAAGAGAATCTCCAGCTTTACAAAATTGATACTTCCTATTCCAAACAAGGGATACCTTTCCATTTTCTTTAGGTCGATCATTGTTACGGGTTGAAGTGTGTTCTCCCAAAAACTCATGTGTTGAAGTCTTAACCCCCAGTCCCTCGAAAGAGGACTCTATCTGGAGATCGGCCTGTGGCGGCCACAGAATTTGAACCCACAGAGCTGAGTGAAAGGCAGCTCCAAATTCCCACATTCCACTTCGGATGGCTATTAGGATTCAAGGTGCTACTCAAAGCACTCTGCCTACACTGAGCCCGGGCTACCCTTGAGGTATCCGGTATGTCTGAGAGGTTTGGAGTTGAGTCTCTACAACATATCCCCGCACTTCACACAGACAATTTAAAGGCTCCCTTGACCTTGGGAAGACTGGAAGTTAATCTTGAAGGCATAAGGAATGTTCCTGGACTCAGAGAGTTCCAGGGGATTGCAACCCACGCGGCAAGTTTTGACTTCACCCAACTTCCACAGGGAAAATTCTCCTTGTCCGCCACGGTTAAAGTAGACAACACATGAATGCGCCTATCTCAGGGTCTGGCACAGAGGAGGGGCTTACAACGGAAACGTGAATCCCTTGGAGGAGAGAGTAGAAAGAACGTTGAAAGCTCTGCAGGACAAAGTAACAAGAGAGCACATGGTCCCCAAAGTAAATATCAAGTATGGAAACAGGTAGGTTGTTGTTTCTTCAATAAGGCTAATCTTTTCAGGTCAGGTCTCCTACAAGAAATGAGCCCCGTTCCCTTGACTGGGCCAGTGCCGTGTGGGCCAAGGACGGTTTATGTGGGGTTTTGTTTGGCCTTGGATGTTGACTTCCTTCCATGGAGTTATAGATAGTTTTGACATTTACTGTTTTCATTAAGTAAGGAGATGGGGAGCACACAAGAGGGGGGGGGAGGGCAGAAGGATTTTTTTCCCCAACAGAAAAGAAATGGTATTTACGGAGCCGTATCAGGCGTCAGCGTTGCAGGGAACAATTCGGATGGGGCAAATTAAGCAAATGTTCCCGTGATGAACTGTCTCCACACGATCAGTCGTGTGATAGTAAATCTGACTTGAGTGGCAGCCGTGTGAACAAACTGGAGAGAAGATTGATGCCTGTCCGCAGCCAGGGAACTCACACAGTGAAGAGCTCCTCCAGGCCCGCCCCGGTCAGAGTATAAATATGTATCCCTGGCTCCTAAAGTGAGTTATGATTTCATTCTCCTACTGGTACATGAAATCTAGAAAGGGGATTTGTCTCATCTTTGTATCAGGGGTGACAGCTCTAGCAACGTGGTCGCACAGGGGAGAACCTGCTTGGCAGATAAATCAGGTGCCGTGAACGAACCTTTTGTTATCAGTTTGATCTTGGGGGGTGGGGGATACCTCCCTGCACACGGGCAGGACCGTCAGCGAGCTGAGCAGCTCTTCCCTGCACTGAAGCATCTGCAAGTGCTGTTTTCTCCAGCCTGTCGTGTCTCTGGATGGGCTGGTGTGTAGCCATCTGCCTCCAAGCTTCATGCAAGGTACCATCTGGCTTGCCCACCAGAGGGTGAACTCTTTGGGGAGAGATCCATGTCCGGTGCTTCCGTATCCCTATCCTGAGCACAAAAGCTACCACTGTCCGTTCGTCAAAATGAACAGAGAGGTCAAGCCAGCAATCTATCCTCCACCAGCAGCCAAAGAGAGACTGGCAGTGATCTCTGAGCCAGGAGCTGGGGAGCCAGACATGACTTCTGCCTTCAGGTGGGCTATGGTCCTCAGCAGAGTTCAAGGTCCCTATCTACCACCTCCCCACTATGTGAAGGCAGCAAGAAATGTCACTGTTCTGAGGCTCAGTTTTGTCATCTATACAACAGAGATAATATTCCGTACCTCCATTGCTGGTTTTATAGAAGGAAGGGAGGGAGGGAGGAAGGAAAGAAAGGAGGAAGGAAGGAAGGAAGGAAGGAAAGAAGGAAGGAAGTTTGGAGGAAGGGATTGGAGAGGCAGAAAGGACTAAGTGTGGAGACCAAACTGCCCTAAGATGTGAACAGGTGAATAAATGAGTGAGTGAATGAATGAATGAACTCTACATCTCCTGGTCCCACAAGTCATCCTCCTTCTGGCCCATGTGGCAAGATATCTGTGCCACATCATTATCATTCTATCTGGAGAGAGATTTCACATCCCCCCCCCCCATTTTACAGCCTGCTTTTCAATAAGTGGGACCTAGTTAAAGGCCCACTGCTCCGAGAAACGGCATCGTTGGACAGAGAGCCCACGCCTTCACCCATTTACGACCATTAATAATACATGGCAAAAAGCTGCAGCTTTATTTTATTTTGTCCTCCAAGTCAAGCTCTTTAAATTAAATATTTAGGGAGGGAATATTTACCCACACATCCTCGAGGAAGCATTTCTGGTCTTAAAGGCAAACGCACCCCTCAGCCACCGTGGGCTGAAACATACAACAGCCGAGGGTTGTTTCTTGAGTTCTCGAGGCGCCCGTGCCAGCTTGGATAGATTTTATGAATAAGGAAACTCCGAGGGACAGGGGGCGGCTCATAAGCAGAAGGGCAGGGGTTCTAACGCAAGCAGTGGGACTCAGGGCCCACCGCCTCACTGTGCTGCCTGGAAGCCCCCTCACCGTGGGGCGTGGGGACAGGAGGCTGAGACCAAGGGTGAGACCGAGGCGTGAGCCAGCCCACACCTGGGCGCCCACCCCTGCTGGAGGCCGAGCAGGGACACGGAGGCTGGTTTGAGAAGCAGAAACAAAACGAGCCAAAGCCCTGAGCTAGGGGTGGGTCTGCAGAAGTGAGAGAAGCTGTAGCCAGACCTTGGGAAGCTGGGGGCACCGAGACAGCAGAAGAGAGGCCTCATGTGACAGTCCAGGAGCTTGGAGTTTATCTGAGGGCCCTGGGAGCTGTAGGAGGGCTAGGGGTGGGGGAGGTGGGGGGCGAGCACCGCGTCTTCGCCAATCACGCAGAGGCAAGGACACACCCCGGGGGTTCTGGTGCCCAGTGCCCAGCACTGAGCCAGGAGCGAAGATGCAGAAAAGGGCATGCCACAGGCCCTTCTCTTGAGAAAAGGCAGCAAATCAGCATTCACTCTCTGTGGGACGCTAGCTGGGCCCTCCACACGCTTATACCCTAGATAAAGGAGAGCTAATTCAGTACCCATTGTATGCAGGAGTGAACTGAGGTCAAGGGGGTCGCAGGGGCCAGGGCCGAACAGGAAAGGCAAATGCAAAGATGGCCAGCCGTCATGCACTCTAGTAGTAACAACAGCCAGCATTTAGTAAGTACTTTATTAAGTTCCAGTCACTAAGCAATGCACTTTCCCAGTGCACACATTTCCCCAATAAACCCTGTCAACAGCCCCGTGGGGAGGAGATCACAGTCCTCATGCTACAGACGAGGCTCAGAGAGGTTAAGTGACTTGCCCAAAGTCACACAGCTAGCGAGGGACAGGGCACACGGACGCTTAGCCGTCACGTTTCACTGCCTCCTCTACTCTCTGCCCACAGCACCGACATGTGTCCAAGGAGCACTGAGAGTAGAGGAGGAGGTACTTAACCAAGTGGACGAGGTTTGAGGAGGGGGAGGTATCTCTCCGGCACAGAAGGAAGGAAAGCGCATCCCATCGCACTTGACAGCATCCCGGCACGATCCAGCGCACAGAGGGTTCGTGATGTCTGCCGCTCAGAGAATGGGGCAGGAAACTAGGTGGGGGAGAAGCTGGGTTAGAACCTGAAGAACATTGATGCCAAATTAAGGAGCTGTGGCTTTATCCTGCTGGTACTGGAGGCCGTCCGAAGGGCGGACGGATTCACATGGTGCTTGAGGGAGCACTTGAGGGGCTTTGGGGAGGACAGGTTAGAGCAGAGGAAGAGTGGCAGCCGGATGCTGCCTGTTACGGTCACGACCCCCAAATACTCAGCATCTGCTGTCCTCTCTGGTCTTTACCAGTCTAGTAAAGGCAGGCATAATCGTCTCCTGGGGGACGTCCCTTCCATGAGAGCACATTAAAGCCACTTCCTGTCCTCTCCCAGGTCAGCGTCCCCAGTGACCCGTGACTTTCCCTGCTGCTCCCCCCACTGCGAGACCAGGGGTCCTCTACCTTCACACCCATCCTGCAGGGGCCTTCCTGGACGCCTCCCACCTGCCGGCCCCACACGGGGCTCAGAGTCCTGGGCAAGGCATGCTGTGTTCTCACCCCTGAGGTCATCAAAAGGCAACAAGTCCCTGTGAATCCCGGGCTGGTGGCCCCAGTGCCGTCCCCACCGCCAACTCCTGTCCTGGGTTCTCTGAACAATTACCTCCAGGCGCATTAGTGGCCTCACGCTAAATGCTGAAGTGTGTGTTTCCTGCGCAGAGGGGTGGGTTAGCGCTGACTCTGCAAGGGTCTCTAAGTGCTGGAGAGCTGGATAGGGGCCCAGCTGAGCGAGGGCCAGCCCGAGAGTGTGGCGCTGCCCCCCCCACACACACACACAACTGCAGCTCGGGAGGAGGAGTTACCACGGAGAGGGGTCCTGTTTAAATGCATTTTTAAAAGGCATAACACCAGACAATTGCTGCAAGCCACAAATGGAGAGGGCGTGGCCAGGGAAGAGCCGGAGTTCTGCTTAATGCAAGAAGTGGAAGTTGGGGTAGCAAGTAGAATGGAAATTGTGGAAGCAAGCCAAAACCCCTCTTTGCCCAGGATTACAGCATTTCCTAGGGGACACTACTCAAGTTCCATTCCCAGCCACAGACATTTACTGAGAATCTGCCTTGAAGTCAAGGTCACACAGGCGGCTGCCGGGATTCCCTTGCAGCTTGAGGGTCAAATGACATTAAGTCTGACCCATCTCACCTTGCAGGTCAGAGACCTAAAGTCCCCCCAGCTTCCCTCTGGGCTTCCTGAACGTGGAATTTCAATTTCCTCCAGTCTGCTCTGGCTCCCGGGGTGCTTTTCCGCTGCAGTGACCATGCTTATCACCTGTAAGCACTGTCCCTTTTCCACGCTGCCTCACCCGCAGTGGACACAGCCCACCAGCACCCCCGCCCCAAGATAACAGGAAAGGCAGACTTTGCTGCAGGTGTCTTGGCACCTGGCAGAATTCCTAATATCCTTCTGCAGCCACATGTCCATCCAAGGGACCATCTTAGTCCCAGGAACCCTCTTGTCTTCCCGCGTGGTCTGACTCTTGCCTCTCTCTTTAGCTTCGCCTCCGTCACCCGCCTTCTTGCGCCCCGAGATCTAGCCACTCTCATAGTCTTCACTTTATTGAATGCACCACACTCCTTCCTGCCTCGGGCCCTTTGCACAAACTGTGTGCTCTGTCTGCAATCCTCCTTCTCTGTCCTTTCCCAGGGGAAGTAGGAGAGGACCCCTACTCAGGTCTCAGCACAAATGTCCCTTACTCGGTGAGTGCTCCCATGACTCCTCAAGCTAACTATCCACCAGTACATTTGACTTTTATTGCACAGATCACAGTTTGCAAGAGTGTTACATGTCAAACTCTCCTACCAGATTGCAAGCTTTAGGAGGACAGGGATCAAATGTTTAGCAGATAGTCAACAAATATTAGTTGAGAAAACGTATATATGAGTTGAATTAATGAATGACTGGTGTGTTTGTGATAGAGAAGTAGTTTAAGAGGAATGGTCAATATCTCTGTCGTGTTGAGGGAGGGCTTCAAAGAGAAGGCAATACCTAAGTAGGATTTTGAGGTACAAAAAGTGTTCACCAGAGGGCTCAGATCAGGGACAGGGCCCACATTCTTCAGAAAGAGCACAGCCTGGGTTTACTGAACAGAATGGGTGTCTGGGGAAATCACACATGGTTTCATCTGACCTGGGAGTTAAATGCAAGAGAAAAGGGGGTTAGGGATGCAGCTGGAAGGATGGGCAGGAGATGGAGTTAGAATTTAATAAAAAGGTAGCAGGGAGCCACTGAAGGACTACGAGCAGGAACGATGTGGTCAGAGCTGATTTCAGAGCCAGGACGCGGGTGCTAGTGGGGAGGGAAGTGCCAGGTTAGGGGAGGGGGTGGAGAGCAATCAGATGGCTGTCCCTGCAGGGGCAGTGGGTGGTTGGGGGACTGGGGTGTGTGCAGTGAAACGTGGACTCACCCAGGAGGACTGTGGATGGAAAGAGTCTGGGACATACTGAGTGGGAAGGGCCTGCAGTCGCCCAGATGGAAGTGTCCGTGGGGCTGCGGGATCTGTGATCAGCAGCACCTAGGTTGAAGGTGCCAGTCTTGGAGGCCAGCTTGGAGGTGGCACCTGAGGCCAAGGGCATGGATGAGAGAGCCCAGGAAGACTAGCTGGAGGGAGAAGAGCTCCTAGCTCCTTGCAGTCCTGGCGTTGTGGTTTCACGGGAAAGGGAACCTTCATTTGCTGGGTGAGGCGGGGCGGGCGGCGCTGGAGTTCAGGCTTCAGCCCCAGATGCAGGAGGTGGGAATCAGAGGCAGCGGGAGAGACGGAAGGGCTCATCATCCTCTGCGCCCTGCCATCGGGCATCCCTCAGGTTGGCCTCTGACTGCCGGCACTGATGAAACAGCGTGCTGTCGGCTGGCAGCTGTCATCAGGGGCTCGCGAGGCTGGGCTGAGCTGCCCAAGGCTGTGTCCCTTCCCCCCCAGCCCCCGGAGCCCAATGTGTCCTCAGGGGCACACGGCTGGTCTTCGGCACCGTGGATTTCCGCCCCAGATGCCGTCCTTGCAGAGGGATGTGGACCAGCGGAGTGGTCACTAGCAAAGGTCAGAATCCGTTTCTCGGGGGGACAAGCAAGGGACTGGAGAAAGGAAAGCCACAAATCCCAGGATGGAAGCTGCCCTGGGCCAGGCAAAGTATGCGATCTGGGGGTGATGGTAGTGAGCTCTCTGTCCCAGGGAGCACAGTCTGAACATCCCTGCAGAGCTCACGTTATAGAGAGAGCTCAAATCTCAAAGAACGGGTCAAGCGAGGTGACTCTGACTTTAACAATTCACATGCAAGCTCTTCTCTGGGTGCTCCTTCTCACGTCTCACAGGCCCCAAGTCTAGAGAGTTCTACCGAGCATCTCACCTCAAACCCTCTGGCTGCGGTCTCAGCTACATTTGCCCGTATTAAGTAGCTACAAGCATTCTGGAGCCACGTCTTCCCTTGGACCAGATCCCGCCAGCGCCTCCCCCTCTGCCAAAGACCAGCCTCCCCACCTCCTCACGCAGCCCTGCCGGGGGTCCTGTGAGCGCCGGATACAGACGCCAGCAAGAGGGGAGGTGAGACCCGGGTGTCAACAGTGGGCACATGGAAATCCAGCTTCCGGCCATGGTTTTCAGCTCACTGTTGTCAGCAACCCTCCGGGAAGATCGCTTAGCCGTGACTGCACTCCTTCCAGCCATCTTGAAGGATCTTTACTGGGGAGAGCTTTGTGGAGCCTCATCCCCGCCTTCCCGAGGGGGATCCTGTCACCGCAGTGCTCCACCTACACGGCTGGAGGGGTGTCTTGTGTTGCTTGTGGGTTTGACCCGACAGCACCACTCACCCCCTGTCCCCTCCCCGTGGCCACGGACGTACTGATGGGACGTGCTCAGGGACCTCACAGGAGCACCGGCTCACCCCCCCCAGGACCCCAGCTGCGGGATGCACAGACGGGGGGAGCACACTGCCGGCTCATGTCCACTCACTGGCCCTCCTAGGGTTTAGCTCCCCAGTGGCCACTGATGGGGTACAGTTGTAACAACCTGGACATACAGGGGAGCTGACAGCTCCTAAGAGCCAAGGTGGCCCGGTAGGAAAAGGGAGCCACTAGCCACATTCCCCCGCCTTCCTCCCTTGGACAGACTGGAGACACAGCACCTTCCACGGCCCCTGCCGCACAAGATGGTCACCTCAGCCACGGGCTGCCTTGGGTCTGCACAACTTCTTCCCGGCCGCGCTGCCCCCGACCCCACGCTTGCTTCCTTGGGACTGTCTTCTCCAGGACCGATCACCTGGGAGGCTGTGCCTCAGGTCCTATTTTCTGGGGAACATGAGCTGATCAACCACAACGTGGCCCTGAGTTCGTGAAGCCTTCGGTTGCAGGCCCGCGAAGACCCGGCGCTTCTCCTCATCCTCCTCCCTCTGGGCTGCTCCACCAGGGGGCTCTGCGGAGGCGCGCTTTCCTGACTTCACGGGACCACCCCGGGACGTCCTGGGCCCCGGTCTGTGTGCTCGGAAGGGCAGAGGACAGGGACAGCGCTTGCCAGCAGGGCAGCAGCAACAACTCCTGGGCTGCAGAGGTGCTCGGAGCGGGGTTGGCGAGCAGGGGACGAGGCCCGCCCCGGGCAGGTGCAGGTCACTCCGGAGGAGCCAGGGGCTCCTGGGGTCTTCAGACCTCCCTGCAAGGGGCGCGCTCGATCCTGGTGTCCCCGAGGCAGCTGTAACGGAAGTCCCCAGGATTCGGGAACTTCTTAGCTGGCCAAGGCGGGGCGCAGGACTGCCAGTCCACCTGTTTGGGCCGCGGAGAAGCGACACGGCTCCAGCCTCCGCAGCGGCCGGGACGTCCCGGTTTAGCAGGTACCTTCCTGGTCCACCGCATCATCGTAGCTGCGGCCGGAGCTCCCGGTTCTGGCTGTGGTTCTGGGAGACGCCGCTGACATTCCAACCTAGCATCTGTTTCTTCGGTGCCACCAGGGATTCCGCAAGCACAAGATACTCTGCAGTAAAACCCCTGGGGACGTGGCCCCTGACCCCCAGCCAGTACAAACGCCAACATCTCTCCCAATGCCCTCCTCCAACCTGGGGAGACCCACCCCGAGAGGGCGAGGGACTAAGTCAAGGTCACCGGAGGGTCGGTAAGTCTCAGGCCTTCTGATTCCAACCCCGTGCCCTTCTCACCCGACTCCAGTAACAGAGAGAGGGTAAAAGCTGGGGAACGTTGAGCCGGGAACCAGGGTTCACTTCAAACAATGGTCCTGTTGGTCTGGAGGCGTTTTTTCTTAATTTAGGAAACAGTGTGCCATTTGGCGCTGACCCTCCAAGGAAGGTGTCAGGCCTCAGCCACTTCCTCCCCAGGAAGTCCCTACCAGCCCCCAGCTTACCTGCCTCAAAAACCCCTGTTGGCTGTGCCAAAAACAGGCATTAGTAAAGAAAAACAGTAAAAGTCTGACATACCATTTAAATAAAATAAATGCAAGTTCTAGAAGACGCACACTCCCCAAAAGAAACCAGATTTGTCAAAATTAAAAACCATCCCAGTGAGGATGAGAAGTGGTTGCCCTTGGTGAGACGCATCGTGGGGGTTCTACTGTTTCTCTTTTTCAGTCCTATCATTTCATTTTTAAAGCCTGGGCATGTATTATGTTTATTAAGCAATGTTTAGTTATTAAAATGGTGACTAATACATATAGAAATGATTATGTATTATGCATTAAATATTATATGCTTGGACATATATATTAGATACTGTTTTCTATATGTTATGTATTATATACATTCGGAAAGTCCTAGTTTCATGACACAGGGTAGTCATATGTGTTGAACGAATTCAGCTTTAATGAAAAATTGAGTTTTTAAAAATGCCTGCTACGGGAGGTAACTTTGCTCCTGAATTATACTCGTCAGGATTCAAAAACACATTTTCTCTTACGCCAATGATATCCCTTTGTAAGTTTTTATGCTAGCCCTGGTTTACAACGTGATGTCCTTTTCCCCCCTTAATATCCTCCTTTGTTCTATTTTTGCAAGACTTGGTAAAGTGTTTGTGCAGTGGCCTTTCCATAGATTATCATGACTTTAAAGGCACATTTTTCTCGGTCTGTTCTAAGGAACGCTGCACTAAACAGAGCTCTTTTGTCCCACAAATTTTGACTTTTTGGAGTATAACTGTCAAGCTCCCATTTCACTAAATATGGCAAATGCCACCACAGTTGCTGAGATGCGTGTGCATCCAACTATGAGAGAGCACACCTACCCTCCTCTCATCCCATGATCTTGGTGACATCCACCCCAAGACTGGTGTTGGCATTCAAGGCCCCGCTGAAAGTAGGGCATCCTCAGACCTCTGAAGTCTGGCCCTCACCAGCTCCTGAAAACGTATCCCATACCTCACTGCAGCCAAATGCACCTTCCCTGTGCACTCCTCCACCACACCTTTATGCACTCCACCGTCTCCCCCAGAATGCCATCCCCTGATATCCTCACATGTCCACATCCCTGCAGGTGAGCTGCAATAGCACAAAGAGCCAAGAAGTCGGGCAGTGACTATGTGCATGAGAATCCATTCCAGCATCCTAAAGTAGCCAGCACTTCCTGAATGACTCCTACGTACAAAGTCCTTCGTACCCATTTCCGTGTAATCTGCACAGCCATCCTACAAAACCCACCTCAGGAAAATGAGCACCGGAGTTCAGTAACTTGCCCGGGGTCCTCCAGATGGCGTGAAGGCAGGATGTGGGCCGAGCAGTTCGTCACCAGAGTCAAACTGTCCACTACAACACGACACCAGGCTCTGGGGAGGCAGGAGGCACGCCGTAAATACTTGTGGTCACAGAAAAAGGCTATAAACACGTCCAAAAGTTAACCATTGGGTTTCCATACGACCCAGCCATTCCACTCACAGGTGTCTATCCCAGAGAAATGAAAACATATATCCACACAGAAACGTGTACTCAGGAGCTGAAAGGTGGGGGCAACACAAATGTCCATCCACAGGTGGACAAACTATGAGGCAGCCATGCAATGGAATATTTTCCCACCATAAAAAGAACAGAAGTAATGACACTTGCTGCTACGTGGGTGAACCTCGAAAACACTGTGCTAAGCGAAAGAAGCCAAGCACAGAAAGCCACCGCAAGACGTCGATAGTGACAAAGGCCTTGTGCGTGCCTAAGTGGGGCCCGGGGGGCGTACAGGAACCCTGTGCCTTCTGCTCAATCTTGCTATGAACCTAAATCTGCCCTAAAAAAGAAAGCCTATTTTTTTTAAAAAAAGGATCCCTGTGTTGGTTTGCTAAAGCTACTGTAACAAAATAGGACAGACTAGATGATACTTTACAGCAGAAATCTTAAACAGCAGAAATTTATCCTCATACCATTCAGGAGACCGGGAGTCTTGAGATCAAGGGATCAGGGGGTGGGTTTCTTCAGACGCCTCTCTCCTTGGTTTGGAGATGGCCATCTTCTTCCTGAGACTTCACATGGTCTTCCCTGTGTGAGTGCCCGTGTCCTAAGCTCCTCTTCTTATAAGAAGACCAATTCTATCAGATGAGAGCCCACCCTAAGGACCTCAGTTTAACTTAATGACCTCTGTAAAGACCCCACCTCCAAATACAGTCACAGTCCGAGGGGCTGGGGGTTAGGACACCAGCACGTGAATTTTGAGGGACATATTTCAGCCCCTAACAGTCACATATTGCGCGATCCCTTTTATATGCAATATGCAGGGTAGACAAATCCATAGAGACAGAAAGAGAGGAGTGGTTGCCAGGGCCAGGGGGAGGGAGAATGGGGCATGATTAGTTCATGGGTACAGGGTTTGCTTTCGGGGCAAGGAGAATGTTTTGAAAGCAGAAAGAGGTGGTGTCTGCCTCCATGCAGTGCATGAATGTACTACAAGGCACTGCATCGTGTGCTTGAAATGGTTAACTGTATGCTACATGAATTTCATCTCAATTTTTTTTAAAGCTTAAAAAGAAGGCTATAAACATAGGCCTCCCTCAGGATTCCCGTCCCCCTCTCTTCCCTCCCAGCCACGCTTTGCGATCTCTGCCTCTTTTTTCCCAGGGGAGAGTAGGACTGGGGGCTGATGGGCCCCTGAGTTTTCCTAAGTATGACATAAGATGAAGTCAAGTTTGCCAAAGGAAGAAGAGAATGGCCCCCATTTCAGGTGAATGTAAATGAACCAACGCTCCAAGCAAAATATCAATCCCAAGAACGCACCGCCACGTGTCTGAGACAGGCCAGGTGTGAAGTTTATTGCTCTGCTCTGGGCCCCGCGCCAACACGCTCTGTAGAAACTCCGCAAATGCTGTTTGCTGGGAGCGACGTCCCAGACTGGGCCTGAGGATGTGGAGTCAGAACGACGGGACAGCTAAATCGGGGGACAGCGGCAGGCTGTACTGATACCTCCCTGCAGCTGAGACCTGGGCCCCACCTCTTCTGGGGGGCCCCTGGGACTCCCCAGGTCTCTGGGTCGGCCCTGGGTTTCCTCCACCCCAGGCCTTCCCATGGTACCTCATAGGTGTCTCCCACTGGGGACTGGGAGGGCAGGGACAGTGTTGCATCCCAGTCCGGATGCTCATTATAGTGGGCGTAGGGCCCGAACCAAAAGAGCATTTCGGCTAAAGCTGGGGACAAGAGCGGGGGAAGGAGGGACGAGGGGAGCCACAGCCCGGCTCAAAACAACTTATCTCATCTTGGGATCTGATCACCTCTGGCCTCGCTTTCACCAAAGAGACCTGTCTCCAGACAACCAAAGAAAAACTATTCTGGAAATGCTTATAGGTTCAAACAAGCACAGGTTTTGAAGACTCTACGTTGAACAAGACTCGTCCTTGCTCTGTCTCTGCCAAGTCCAAGTCCAGACCAACAGCCCCAACAGCATCACCCACCATCTCAGAAACTGAAGATCTGTGGCCTAAACCCCTGGGCACGATGACGGTGTCACGTCATTCTGGGCTCCTGGGCAACACCCATCACTCGAGCTACAGATTTCTTCGCTATCTGAAAGCATCACGTTCCTCTGAAAGCTTCCTACACCGAAATGTCGTAAGGCGAAGTAGCAATTACCAGCAACTTACGTGGAAAAAATGTGCGCGTGCCCAGACCCCAAAAATCACCTCTTTTAGGCTTTTAAGATACCAGGGGACACATCTTGCTGACAGAGGCACAAGCTCCATGACAATGAAGCAAATGCTCACGCGGCTCAGAGCTCCGGTGGCAGATGCTGAGATACTGTGACTTAGGGAGACCTAAATCACCTCCACTCCCAGCCACTAACTAGCGTTGAGAGGTAGCTGAACACATCCTCTGTGTTGTACAGTTTCCAAACCTGTGTTTGTACCCACACTTAAGTGCCGCGTCCAAATACCCGTTATTTTTTTTTCTTTAAAGATTTTATTTACTTATTTGACAGAGAGAGCGAGAGAGCACAAGCAGGGAGAACAGTAGAGGGAGAAGGAGAAGCAGGCTCCCCGCCAAGCAGGGAGCCCGATGTAGGGCTCAATCCCAGGACCCTGAGATCATGACCTGAGCCGAAGGCAGACGCTTAACCATCTGAGCCACCCAGGCACCCCCCAAATACCCGTTATTAACTAATGCATAATCATTCATATGGGTGTGCTTTCCACATTCTGACGCACTGAATCCACACAAGATTGAAGGACTCCTCCTAACTGGAAGGAAGAGAAATCTCTTTAAGGTCAGTTACTTTTGTTTGCTGTGTGTGAGCTCAAATGCTTTTCAACGGCGACTCTGTTTTCTCTCGGTGGTGGCTTTGCAAACACCTTAGTTTGTAAAATGATGGGGGCGGGCCTGCTGTGTGTTAATTCGTGCTCATCTTTAGATTGTTTGCACTAAAATTTTCGATGCCTATTACCTGTTGAATCTGTGCTTTTATGTTGGAGTAAAAAAAAAAAATCTGGGAATGGGCCAAAAATATCTAGGAATTACTTGGTCTTTGGAGATATCTAAACATAATGTGAAGATGGAATTGGATCTGGAATGTGCCATAATCCGGTTGTACTTTGATCTTTTATGGCTGGTTCATGGAGAGCCCAGCTCATCTGATAGCATGGCAGCTCTGTGGCATCATGAGTATTGCTCTTTCTGGATGGGAGTTTGTAGGCTTTCATGTCTTAGGCCAATCTTTGTGAATAACTTTGGTAAAAATGGGAACATAGAACCCGGATTTTAAAAGTTATGTTCCAGAGGGCTGTAAAAAATTGGAGGGTGAGAAGCAATGGGGTTAACAAGGGAAGGGGAGGGGTGCCTTGGTGTCTCAGTCGATTGAGCATCTGCCTTGGCTCAGGTTATGATCCCAGGGTCCCAGGATCAAGCCCCACATTCTTTCTCTCCTTCTGCCCCACACTCGTGCTTGCTCTCTCTCTCTAGTGCTCTCTCTCTCTCAAATAAATAAATAAATTCCTTAAAATAAAAAAATAAAACAATGGAAGGGGGAAGGAAACAGATCAAAAAGGAAGCACCCACCTTGTACACTGCAGGTGGAAATGCAAAATGGCACCACCATCGTGGAACATAGAGTTACCCTGTGAGCCAGGTGTTCCGGTCCTGGGAGTCTAGCCAAAAGAACTTGGAAAAGACTCAGCCCCTGGCGTTCCAATGTTGACTGCAGCATTATCACAACAGCCGAAAAGTGCGAACAACCCAAGTGCCCATCAATAGATGAATAGATAAATAAAATGTGGTATATTCAGGACAAAGGATTACTGCGCAGCCATAAACAGTACAAATTTTGTATGATTCCACTTACATGAACTACCTGGAATAGG
>NC_138382.1:67642989-67713350 GCF_054177405.1 Leptonychotes weddellii
AGGGAGATAAAAATATAAAGCAACACTTGGGGAAAGTGGGGGAATATTAAATGTAAGGTATTGATCAGAGAAAATCTATGGTTTGGGGGGATGGGAAAATATCAGAGCAGCTAAGAAAGAGCCAGAACAGTACTTGGTAAATTCCAGAGAAATGCAGAGCTGCCAGACCTTGATGGAGCAGGGAGGGGAAACAAGGAGGGAGAAAAGACAGACTGTGTGATAGTTACCCTTTTTTTTAATCTCAAGAGGAGAGCCCACTTGGGAAAGACAAAAATCTCCATCAAAGCCACCTGCTTCTAGGCCATTCCGAGGTGCCTTGAAAGCAGAAAGTCTAGGGGGCTCCTGGGTGGCTCAGTCGTTAAGCGTCTGCCTTCAGCTCAGGTCATGATCCCGGGGTCCTGGGATCGAACCCCGCATCGGGCTCCCTGCTCAGCGGGAAGCCTGCTTCTCCCTCTCCCACTCCCCCTGCTTGTGTTTCCTCTCTCGCTGTGTCTCTCTCCGTCAAATAAATAAATAAAATCTTAAAAAAAAAAAAAAGAAAGCAGAAAGTCTACTTTATGTTACTGACATGATAATAAGGGGGAAGACACAGAAGGGAAGAAACAGCAAGTGTGTGGTATATGAATTTCCTTCGGCCTCTAATAAATTACCATGAACTCAGTAGCTTAGAACAACAGAATTATCTTACAGTTCTGGATGAAAGAGGTCCAAAATGGGTGTCCCTGGGCTAAAATCGAAGCATCTGCAGGGCAGCCTTTCTTCTGGAGGCTCTAGGGGAGAATCCATGTCCTTGCCTTTCCCAGATGCTGGAGGCCAGCAGTCCTGTGCTCCCCACAGCCCCTTCCTCTGCCCGCAGAGCCCGCCGCACCACCTCTTTCCCTCTGTCACCAACTTCTCTTATGCCCTCTTCCTGCACTTGTGAGGACCCTGTGCTTATCAGGGGGCCAGCTGAGTAGCCTGCCTCTTTAAAGGTCATCTGAATAACAGCGTTAATTCCATGGGCAACCTGAACTCCTCTTTGCCCTGTAACGTGACATACTCCCAGGTTAGGACAAAAACGTGTCTTTGGGGGGGGCCATTACTCGGCTTCCCACAGACTGGAACCACCACGATACAGTTAATGCCATCCCAAGAGAAGGTCTGAAGAGAGGTCTGGGATGGGCTGTGCCACAGACTGAAAGTGATATCTAGGGAGAGACTTGTGGCCAACTCGAACCTCCAGCGCAAGGAGAGAGATCTTCCAAGTCTGGCCCCCTGTGTCTCTCCGCAGTTCTAGTCAGAGTCCGTGTTGAAGAATCAATCACGCAGCTGCGTATCCCAGGTACCTCGCCAGGCCGACTCATCAGCATCACTGCCCAGAAGCAAATCCCAAATTCTCCTCAGCCAAGACTGGAGAAACGCAGACGTCTGTTCATCATCCTGGGGTTCCTTTCAGGAAAGAAGTGGGGAAGCCCCCTGCTTAGATCACCCCCCTGTCCTCCCCATCTCCCTGGCAGGTTGGACGCACCCAGACAAGTCCACAGTAGGCTTCATTCTTAGATCCATGCTACAGGTGAAAAACTAAAGCCTAGAGACGTTAAGTGGCTTGTCCATGGCTTGTCTTGACTAGTAAACAGTGGAACTGGGATTCAGCTCCTGATCCATCTGACCCCCAAAGCTCAGCTGTCCCTTCAACAAGCACGAGTATGCCATTATATTGGATTGTAGGTACACAGACACAAGACACAGTACCTATTTTCAGTGCATTTGATTTAAAGGACAAGCTGACATGGGTGCCTGGGTGGCTCAGTTGGTTGGGCGACTGCCTTCAGCTCAGGTCTCAGGTCATGATCCTGGGGTCCCGGGATCGAGTCCCACATCGGGCTCCCTGCTCGGCGGGGAGTCTGCTTCTCCCTCTGACCCTCCCCCCTCTCATGCTCTCTCTATCTCATTCTCTCTCTCAAATAAATAAATAAAAAATCTTAAAAAAAAAAAAAGGACAAGCTGACAAAATATAAATAGATGAATATATATATGATATATATTCCATTCTGAATATAATCGTATTCATATGATTGATTATATGATTATATTACATAATCATATGATATATCATGTATATAATGGAATATTATTCGGCCATAAAGAAGAATGAAACCTTGCCCTTTGCAACAGTGTGGATGGATCTAGAAAGTATAATGCGAAGTCAGTCAGAGAAAGACAAATACATGACTTCACTCATATGTGTAATTTAAGAAACAAAACAAACAAACAAAAAGGGAGGCCAAAAAACAGACTCTTAACAGGCAGAGTGGGTGCCCAGGTGAGGAGCACTGCGGCCTGTACAGACCTGCTGAATCACCTGCAACTAATATCACACTGTATGGTAACTATCCTGGCATTATTTTTTTTTAAAGGACACACTGGCATTTATTCCGTTAGAGATAACGGCCCTGGGGTCTGCAGACCAGAAAGCCAGGGAGGCTGTGGGAGCTCACGGGCCTGACAGCTCACCCTACCATGCTGGCCAGGGGATGGTTTCCGCAGAAAGGGACGGCTAAGCCGAGTCACGAGAATCGGGGAGGATTTATCCGGGTGAAGATGTCATTAATAGGAGACCTTACCAGCAGCTGTGGCTCTGCTCCCCACTGTCTTACTCCGGGTCCCAGAGCAGCCTCTGTCTGCCTGGGTTATTGTCAGTCAGAACAGCAGAGAAGATCACGCAAACCATGTGCTGCCTCTGGAAGCTTCTTCCTTGAAGTCGCACACATCATTTTCCCTCCGTTTATTGGCTCGAGAGGGTCATGTGGCCAGCGCTGGCAGAAATGGGGAAGACCAGCAAGGGGTGATCCGTAGACGTGAGTAAGATGTAATCCGTCATACACGGGTGCAAGCTCAAAGCCTGCATTTCACACGCCTGCCCGGTCACGGAGGACTGGATCTTTCTTTCCCCGAGGCGTGAAGTCATCAAAGGCAGGGAAAATTTGGGAGTCCACCACACCGCATCACATGGACCAGTTCCTGGCTGTGGGAGCAAGCATCCCTCCCAAGGTTTTCCTAATAGATGAATAATAAACATTCCACTGAAATCTTTAAACGGATAGAGGAGTTTAATTATAAGAATTTAATTTTTCAGAAGCAAAAGCTGCTTTTATACAATTACAGTGAGACAACTTTTAATTAACCTTGGAAACTTTCTTTTGCTTGGAAAATCTAATTTAAAATACTTAGGGAACTATTAACATAACACAAGATTCAGGAGGGGGGTGGAAATAATATTGAGAAAGCATGGGAAAGAGACTTGGGAGAGGTGTCCCCGGGAGGTTAGCAGGTGAGCGTCACCTAATTTCCCTGAGCGTTCAACATTTCCTGGCCCTCCCCAAGCTCTGGGGACATCAGGGAGGGATTTTGCCAGCAGTGGTTCTCTGGGATTCCTCTCAGCAATGGAGTCCGACCAGACTTCTTTCTTTCTTCTACTTTCGGGGCTCCCCCACCTCTGATGTATGGAATACAGAAGAAGGGGCGAGTGGCTACAGGGTCCCCTGGGAGGGGGCAGCCGAGTGGATGTTGTTGACTTTGCAACCTCTCTACCCCTGGTGTGTGCCCAGGGGGATGAGTGCACGGTCTCAACCACAGCGGGTCTCCGAGAGGGGTCCCCGATCCCACAGCAGCAATATCAGCAGGAAGCTGGTTAGATAGAGCATCCTACAGACCCTTGGGGCCCCCCTGAGAGCCACTGGATCTGAATGGGCATTGGAACACAATGCCCAGGTAGGATATGTATATGCATCAAAGTCCTAGAAGCCCTGAACTTGGCCACAGGGATCTCCAAGGGTAAGCTGCCAACAGTCTGCTTCAGAACTCCTTGGGGGAGTTTGTTTAGAAAGGTCCTTCCCCAAATCTCACATATCAGAATGCCTGGAAGTGGGGTTCAGGAATTCATATTTCAAAGAAGCTCTCCCAAGAGTTTCTGATGTTCATGGAGTTTGGGGAGCATTGGCATACTCTATGGAACCCCAAGTTCGAGACCAGGAAGTCTGACCTCCACCTGCTCGCTGAGGCGCCCCTCAACCGTCCTGGCTTCTCTCCTCACCTGTGACTTGAAGAGAGCAATGCCCACCCTTGCAGGTTGGCCGAGAACATGGCTGGGGAGCGCTGAGCCAGTGACAGCCGCCGCTAGTCCCAGAGTTCTTGGCCAATGACGTTATCACCCGAGGCTGGTCCCATGAAATCAGAGAGCCCCTTGGGGGTGAGCCCACCGAGAGTCCAACCTGGCTCTGCCGCTAAGTCACCAAAGACCTGGGGCAAATCAGACCACCTCTCTGGTCTCCGTTTCTCGACATTCTCAACAACCAAGCAGAAAGTCGCAAAATGTGCAGGCTCAGCTGAGATCTAAGGTCATCTCTGAGACTCTGGAGGGCTCTGGCACCTGTCATTTGAATAGAGCTGCCCTGTAGGCGGACCCCACCTTCCCAGGTGAAAGCAGACTGAGGCAGAAGGTGTTTCTGGCAAGGGCGGCTGCCGGCCCCCTGGGGGCTTCAGGAGGGAAGGGATAGGACCTCTGCGTGTTACAGAAACGTGGCTTTCTCAGGAAGTTCCCTCTGCAACTCTGAAGTCAAAACCAAAAAGGAAACAAACAAACAAAACTGATTCTCAAGTGGCTCTGCAGCCCCCAGCCCACCTGGCCTCGCACCTGCCCACCAGGGGTTCCAAATATAACCAGCTGACCCAGATTCCTGAACCCAAGGGCCTCTGTCAGGTAGTGCAGGCCAGCGCAGTCAGGAGGAACTTTAATGTTACACTGACCCCCTGTGGAAGTCGGAGGCGGCAGACATGGCTCCCACCTCCAGCATCCCCCCACCCGGGCCCCCACCCCATCCGCCCAACAGGACCCTCCCGAGGGCAGTCCCGGACGCTCTCAAGGAGGGCCATCCACCAGCTGGACTTCTGAGGCAGAGACCACTGGCAAACCTGATTGCATCCGGGGGGGAGCCCGCCAAGGTCAGACAGAGGACAACGGGAGGGGGCGTGCCCTCTGCCCCAGCCTGAGGTCACCCATCAGCCCCCCTCCACCACCTCTTGTCTGGATCTTGCTACAATCTTCTCGGTGGCTTCCCCGCCCCCACATTCACCCTTCTCTGCAGTGAAACCTCTTCCCTGCTCCCAAGCCTTCGCCAGCTCCTTGCAGCATCCGGGATGGGGTTCATTCCTTGGTCTGGCTCTCAGAGGTCCGCGTGATCTAGCGCAGCCTGCCTCAGTGAGCCCAGGAACATAGAACTCCTTTTCCCTTTGCTCAGGCTGTTCCCTCCACCTGGAAGCCTCCCCAGCCTCCTCAAATGACCGAGTCTTGCCCAGAAGCACAGCAGAAACTCCCCCTCCTCACGAAGCCTTCCCCACTGGGGTTGCACCTGCTCCTGCCTCGACCCAGACGTGTGGCAGGTCACGTGCCCTCTTCGTGCCTCTGTTTTCTCAAACATAAGATAGAGGTACTAACTCCAGCCAGCGTCGCTTGCAGGAGAGGCACGGGGGTGTGACGAGATCACAGAGGCCGTGGAGACTGGTAGGTCTGTGACCGGGTCACGTTGCAGTCTGGCGGTTTCTGCCACACTGTGTCTTGCATCGCATCGAGGTTTTGTCTCACACGCTGACCCCGGAATGACGGAGAGTGGCCATCGGAACCAGTGGGTGGCACAGTCGGGCCTGGAACCCCGAGGTCCAACTCTGTGCTGAATGCCAAAGACACCAAGAGGCCCTCAAAGAGCCCCTGGCTAGTGAAGGGGTCAGCCGGGAGGATTACAGTTCAGGCTGATGAGGGCTGATTCAGAGGCAGCACATAGTAGGGCCCTTGACCCAGTCCTGAAGGTCAGGGAAGGCTTCCTGAAGGAGGTGACATGTGAATTGAAACCTGGCCAATGTGTGCTGACCAGACAGATCATGAGGGTGGGCGGGGAAGTGCAGCGGGTGTGGGCGATGACCCCCGCGGGGGAGGGACTGTGAGAGGCCAGTGTGGCTGGCGCAGAGATTGGGAGGGAAAAGCAGCAAGACTGGAGGGGCCACATCAGGCAAAAGACTCTAAATGTGAGCACAGTGGAAAGCTTCTGCCAGTGTTAAGCATCTGACGTGGTCAGATTATTACCGGAAAACCATTCCTCTGACTTCAGGGTGTAGAATAAAGAGAATTCGCGGGGAGATTAGGGACGGGGAGGAGGCAGAGAGGGTCAGGCAGTCACTCCAGCAGACCCATCCCCTGTCTTTGGACTCTGCCCAGCAAAAGAAAGCCCCACATAAAGCTGCAAGCATAAGGGTCTGTGAAACTGAGGGGACCACAGGTACACTCAGGCCCCCAGAGCCCATGAGGACCGTAGACCCACGTCACTGCTTCCAGACCAAACCCCCAGCACGTGACTCTCGGGTTCATCTTTCCGCTTGGTCTCTCCTAGTGTCAGCGAGCTCACTATGTGCCAGCGTGAACCATTTCCCAGGGAAAAAATGGAAATCTCGCGGTATCAGTGACCCGGGCTCTATGAGCCTGATTTGGACCCCAAAAGGCCAGAGGGCATTTTCTGGGCCAGGGTCCTGGGCAGGTGGCAGTTATGAGAGCCCAGAGCCCAGAGCCCAGAACAGAGAGTACACGCTGCTTGCCCAGCCACTGCTCCGTCTTGCTTGGTTACTCTCCGGGTGAGAGTCGCTGGCGTGAAACGTCCATGAGAAGGAAGAATAAAACCCACCAGGGTGAGGACCCAAGCCAAAGGCCATGGCACCTGCCAGGGGTCAGCCCCTGATAGGACAGTCACTTGGGGGGCAGGAATGGGACATCCTAGGAGCAGCTTCCCTGCTTCCCTCACCCACCTCCCCCCTGAGGGATTTCTTTCTACTTGTGACTTTCTGGGAGGTGGGGGAGGGTGTGCACGGTGGATGCAGGATTTCATGCATACGTTCGAGACCCTCTGCATGTCTGTGTTGGGAGTATTCTGTGCGCTTGCGTGGAAGTGCTCTGTGGGTGATTTTGTTTGTTTCCTTATGGGTACACTCCATCTCAGCATTCAAATGTGTGGGGTTCCATCTGCCCCTTGGGGGGTGTTTGTGGAGGAACCCATGCATGCATGCTGCAAGGTGTATGGAGGTGTGAGTTCAGTCAGGCGTCTGTTACCCACACCCCAGGCACCAAGTAAATTTCCGAAAATGTCGATCTCACCCCCATATCCTCCCTCACCTTCCTCTCACTTTGGTTTCTATGACGGCCCATCCGTCCCTCTCCCAACACAGAAGCAGGAAGGGCTCCTGGGGGTTCCCACGACCTGGTGTCAGACACCTGGGTGCAAGGGCCGGCCCACCTCTCGCTAGCTGGTGAGCTCAGGCAGGTGACATAACCAACTCTCAGGTGCTGGGAATAGTCTAGCCCACGGCCTGTGTGCTGTACCCTCAGAGGGGTGCATGGTCAGCCCTCATTCTGTGCCCTGAGCATGCCGGGCCTTTGCCAGCCTGGCCTTCTCCCACCACCAAGCCCTACTCTATCTCCAGCCACTCACCAGATATTCCCCTGGCCCCTGTGTGTCAAACACTCCGTGAGTCACAGACAAGCTGCCCTCCACACGCAAGGCAGTAGGAGATGCCGGACGGGAGCAGACCACACCCAGGCCATGTGGGAGGAGCGTGGGAGCACAGCAGAGGGCTGGGGAATCAGGGAAGGCTTCCTGGAGGAGGTAACATCTAAGCCATAACCCGAAAGATAAGAAGGCATCGGCTGAGTGAAGGGAGGAAGGAGAGAGAGCCAAGCAGAGGGCACAGCCGAGGGAGGTGAGAAAGAGGCATAGGAAAGACACAGGAAGACCAGGGAGTGTTGGCTGTGGCCTCGGCGCTGCCCTCAGCCCCTTCCACATCTACCAATGCATTCCTTCTCACCGGGACGAGGAAGGCTGGCGTCCCCACTTTCCAAATGAAGAAGTCGAGGCCCAGAGACGGTGAGTAACTTGTCCCAGGTCACACGACTGTAAGGCTGCAGAGGGAGGGGAGAAGAGCCAGGCCAGCCTCGAGAAGCAGAGGCAGGGCACGCCAGGGCCTCGGGGACGGGCTGCTGGGGTCCCGGTGTAGGGTCCCAAGAGCCCCGGCTTTGGGACAGCAAGACCAGGGAAGACTCTCCTGCTCTGCTCACTCAGCTGGGGCCACTGGTGTCCCCTCCCGGCTTCCTGGGCTGCAGAATGAGCAGGAGGAGCCCCCTCAGGCTAACGTCTCATAAGTCGGAGGAAGAGAAAGAGTGCCTGACCCAGAGCAGGCACCCAGGAGGGCTCCTTTCTCCTCTCCCTCCCCTGCAGGGCAGCGTGCTGAGCCCCACAGGCTCACACTGCAAACATTAGGAGCTGCCAGTGGAGAACAACTCCCCTGCCCTGCTTCCTTTCACCTCTGCCCCTCGGAGGCTCACTTCTCAGCCTGCACAAGGCGGGACACGGTGGCCAGCATTTAGGAGTCTCTCTCTTGCGCGTACTGAGAGGACATCCTGGAGAGTGTGTTGTTCGCCCCAGCAGGGAGCCGTAGCTCCCTGAGACTCAGGAAGAGAGGCTCTGTCAGCCTTTCTCAGAAATAGCTATGGCTTCTCTAGGCAACAACAAACAAGCTGTAGATGCTGCTTTCCCTCTTTGCTTTGGCTGCTGGGGAGCTCCGAGCCAAACATAAGTCTGATCATCCAGCCTTAGCAGTTTCCTAGTGCTCATTGGGAGGGAGCAACGGGGGCCCTTTCCACAAATGCAGACAACTTCCCGGCCTACAGTAGGGGATCAAACATTCTCTGAGGTGTGTGTTTGATATGCCTTAAGGTATATCTTATGTTGCTACTTTGTTTAGTCCTAGCCTCAACTTCCTTACTCCTTTTCCCCCCAAAATAAAAATGCACACATCCCATTGGAAATTCCACCCCTCAGAGATAATGCTCATGTGTATATTGTGGTGACCATCCTTCCAGACAGGCGGTGAAACGAAAGTATAATTTTTATAAAAATGGCATCGTACAATTGACTCAACTATATGTTGCAGATAGCTTTTCACGTCAATGGATGTAAGCCCACAGGGCTGCACCGTGGGCCCTAACATGGATTACCCCGATTTATTTAGCCAGATCCCGATTTCTGTGCACTGAGGCTCTTTCTCATTTTGGCAATTATAAAACAGCCTTGAAGTTGCTGGGGCATCATTTCTCCCATTTGTGTAATCTTTCTCTAATGAAAACTTCTCAGAAATTGTCTCTTACTTTTGTTTTTAACCTGTCAGTATTCCCTGAGTTGTGTGACTGGTAAATCCTTTTGGGAACTAGAAAAAATATATATATTTACAAAGTGAAATAAATGATGGTATATTATCCAATTAGCAAAATAAAATAAAACAAACACTGTGAACGGATCCCAGGAGCCTGAGAGGAGACAAGAGGTCTTTTGGAGAACAGGGAGCAAAGGAGTTGACATCATGGGCCTCCTTATCTGGAGAAGAAACCAGGAGGCAGTGTCTCACCCCGACCCCAGGCCGGGAGATGGTGGCAAAAGACTCCCCGAGGTTTGGGGGCACACAGGAGATGTTCTCAGACCTGCAGGGCCTCCAGGCAGCTGGCTCCCACCAGCTAAGAAGGTCGGGAACTGGAGCCTCCTCGGGGCTCACGTCCTCAACGTGATGGCGCGAAGCTCTCTGATTACAACCACCTCTTATCATTTGCCAAGCAAACCTACTCCCTTGAAGTTTGCTAATAAAAGACAAGAAGCAGCAAACTGAGAAGAAGAAGAGAGAAAGAGCCCTCAGAGTCCCAGCAGCTGGGAAGGGCTAGAGAAGGAAATGGCCCCTCGGGGCCCATTTCTTTCCTTTCTTTCTTTTTCTTTAAAGATTTATTTATTTTAGAGAGAAAGAGAGGGCATGGGGTGCCTGGGTGGCTCAGTTGGTTAAGCGACTGCCTTCGGCTCAGGTCATGATCCTGGAGTCCCAGGATCGAGTCCCGCATCGGGCTCCCTGCTCAACAGGGAGTCTGCTTCTCCCTCTCCCGCTCCCCCCTCTTGTGCTCTCTCTCTCAAATAAATAAATAAAATCTTTAAAAAAAAAAAAAAAGAAAGAGAGGGCATGAGCAGGAAGGGCAGAGGCAGAGAGAGAGGGAGAGTGAACCTGGAGCAGGTTCCACGCTGAGTGTGGAGCTTGATGTGGGGCTCGATCTCAGGACCCGGAGATTATGACCTGAGCCGAAACCAAGAGTCAGGCGCTTAACCGACTGAGCCAACCCGGTGCCCCTCTGGGCCCATTTCTTGCCCCATCTTATTGGGCTGGATTGTTGGGGTCGTCTGGGGGACCGTGGGTATGGCACGAGTCCCACCACGGCGCCACGTGACATCAGCCTCCAGGCGCCCGGCAGAGAACGCGCCATGGGGACACTCCCAGAGGCTGAGGGCACAGCTGGTGGCCACAAGCTACCGGGTGGCCTCCGACTCTTCAGGAATATTCCTCCTTTCCTGTCACCCTCCCGAGGGCCCTGCCAGTCCGCTCAGTGGGGCACTGGAGTGGCACAGGGGCTCAGAGTCAGACCGAGGCTTCAATCCCACTCCCTAGTTCCAGGACCCTGAGCAAGTGACCTCCTCCTCTGAGCCTCCGTTTCCTTATCTGTAAAATGGGGATGATGGCCACAATCTCCATTTTTGTCTCCTTCCCTGGGTGGTATGAAGATCATGTGACCCACTGGACAAGGATGAAGGGACTTAGGGCAGCAGATCCTGAATACCAGACTGCCCCCGGATCCCTGTGGACACATATGAAAATTCGGATTCCCATGTCCCCTCTCAGGAGAGAAATGGTTCGTTGGATGTGGGGTGGGGCCCAGGCATCTGTATTTGGAAAAAGCCCCTTGGCACTTCCAGTGGGTGGCCAGGCCCGGGGAACCTCTGCTTTACAAACCAACGTGGTGCAGCCTCTCAGTTTGAGGGCAGGTGCCGGACGGCAAAGACAGGCGGCTCGCTGACCCCGGGGAGCTGCTCTCAACTGGCCAGTTACTTTTCTATTCTGGGCCTCAGTTTCCTCCCCTGGGAAATGGGGGATCCCACCCATCTTTCAGGTATGGTAGATGCAGGAGGTGAAGTATTCAGCACATAATGAGTCCTCGATGAAGAGTGGCTGTTACCATTTTTATATTAAACTTTGTATTGTTTTTAGAAGCTATTAGCAAGTTCTTCAGATGACTTAAAACCTAAAAGCCATCATTTTTTTATGTTCTTTGCCTAAAATTTTTTTGTTTTTTGTTTTTTTCTTGTTCCATTCCACAAGTAATGTATGTTCATTGTAAAGATTCAAACAGTCAAGAAGGATTGAATGCTATTACTTATAGTTTGGGGCATAGCTTTCCAGACATTTTTTTTTTTTTTTAAGATTTTATTTATTTATTTGACAGAGAGAGACACAGCGAGAGAGGGAACACAAGCAGGGGGAGTGGGAGAGGGAGAAGCAGGCTTCCTGCAGAGCAGGGAGCCCGATGCAGGGCTTAGTCCCAGGACCCTGGGATCATGACCTGAGCCGAAGGCAGACGCCTAACGACTGAGCCACCCAGGGGCCCCTTTCCAGACATTTCTATAAACGGGAACAAACCTCCGGCTGCCATGTCATTCACACACACACACACACACACACACACACACACACACAATGGTATCATACATTGTAAGTTGTGCTGAAATGTGCTCTTTTTTTCTCCACTCAACAATCTATCATGAACTTCCTTCCATGCCAGTATATTGATCTATTGACCTAAGGTCTAAAAAAACGTTTTATTAAGTGGGTGTGCCATGATTTATTTAACTAGGCACCTTCTAATGGACATTTGGGTAGGTAGTATTTTTCTGATTTTCCGTTCTTACAAACAAACCCACAGTGCCCATCTTTGGACGTTTATCCTTGAACCTTCGTAAGTCTTCATAGCAGCCACCATGGATCCGGTATCAAATACTTAAAATGCATTTATCTCATTTAAACCTCACTGCATCTCTGCCCAATTTGACAGGTGAAGAGGCTGAGATGGAGAGTTTCAAGTCCTGTGCCTCTGTTCCCAGACCTAGTAAGTGGCAGGGCCAGGATGAAGCCCATGCTAGACTGCTTGCATCGCTGGCCCTAACTTTTGCTGCCTCCCTGTATCCATCCCCGGGGGTGGAGCCCCCCACATTGACTCTAGGCGTGGCTGCATCTGCAACTTTGGCCAATGACACACCAGCAAACCAGATGCAAGGAGAAGCCTGAAAAGGCATTTGCATATTTCTGCTTCTGCCCTCAAACTCCTGTTCTGCCATGAGAACAAGCCTGGGTGAGTTGGCCAGAGAAGGAGCAAATCCACGAAGCATCCCACTCAAGGCCATTCTAGACTAGCAAGCCCCCAGCCCACTTGCCAGCTGACCTAAGATCTGTGAACAAGCCCAGCCAAGACTAGTCAATCCAGCCCAGATCAGCAGAATAACATAGGTGAGCTGCAGAGTTTGAAAAAGAATAGACAGTTCTCATTTTAAGCCACTAAGTTTTGGTAAGACTTGCTATGATTTGTTATGCAGCAGTAACTAACTGATACAAAGCCAAACTCTGACTCACAATCCCTACTATCCCCAAGAGCCCACTGCCCTTGCTAGGGGTCAAAGCCCTACCCATAGCCTGTATGTAGCAGACGCTGTACTGACCAGTCTAGAGGTCAAGACAACGTAAGAAAGGCCCTGCTACTGAGGAGCTAACAGTCCAGTGAGAAAGAACCTAGTGAGTGACTACTGTTCGCAGATCAGAACTGGGGCTCAGAAGGGACCTGTAACTGATCACGATCACACAGCACTTTAGTGACAAAGAGAAACCTCAGGCTCCTGACCCTAAATCGAGAGTTCCTGGGGCCACTCAGAACTTGCAGCACCCTTGAGTGCCAATAAAAATTACCTTATTGGCCGAGATGCCACCGCTGACAACAGCAGGCAGCCACCCCAGGGACAGCCTGTTCCCTATTTGGTGAGTCAAGTAAAAGAGCTCCAGTTTCCATCTGAAGGCATTAACTGCAAATTTATATTTGAGGTCCTGTGTGCAGTTTTCTATGCATCTTTAAATACCAAAACATAATTACCAGTGTCAATACATAATGTTTATTTCTTTCAGTACCGACATTTTAATTTTCCCGAGCAGGCGGGAAAAATGATATACATAAAAATAATGACAAATATTAAAAGTCTCCCAAATAAGGGACCGGGATCACCCGCGTAATCCTAAATTTAAATGCATGCACGATCACAGCCATATTAAAGGTCTGATAAGCCAAATTAGGTTCCATGTAAGCATAATTAATCTTCCTTTTCGATGAAGATATTACAAGGGCGTTAATTTGAATCCCAAAGGCCTTTGGGAAATTGAATTATATAGATAAAGCAAATATTTGACCTTTTATAGATAATTACTATTCAAAAAAAAAATTCACAATGCAAATGAACAGCAGCAAGTAAACCTTGGGTGTTCCTGGGCCCTACCGAAATAAAGTTCTTTCTAAATATTCAGCAAAAGAAAAGGCAGATAGTGTGCTCTCTTCGGCCTCCCGGTTTTTTCATTTCAAATTTGGAAGCATAAAACTCCAGCCAGGGGTCCTCGTGTTTATTAACAAATAATTGAACGCAATTGGCCAGTGATGATTATGTCAAATTTGCAAATTATCTGTTGTCGGACATAGGTCATTAAATTTCAAAAGACACAGCAATGAAGCTACAGCGATGATCCCAGGCCAGCACTCAGCGGGGTTAATGCTCATCCCCGGGAATGACTCGGCACTGGAACGGTGCTCCTGACACCTCTGAGTCAGGTCCCCAGGTCCCCCAGGGAGAGTGGGAAGGAGGAGCCTGCGTCAACACCCTGCGCTTCCATGCAGCCAGCTGGTGGCGTGAAAGAAAGAACAGGTGCCTAGGGCCATGCGAGGAGCTGAATGACACGACCCCCTCTAGCCTCCGGTTCCTCAACAGTAAATGAGTAGAAGGGCACCTGCGGTCACGGCCCCTTGGGATCTGAAAGGAGATTGTGGAGCGCTAATGCCCGAGGCACTTTGCCCTTGGACAGGCCTGCCTTTGCGTCCTGGTCCCCACCCCCCCCCCCCCCCGCCGCCCCATCCCCTCCCATCAGGTGCCCTGAGTTTCCCAATCTGCAAAAGAGGTCTCTAGCACTCCCTCAATATCCTGAGGTTCTAGCGAAGAGGAAGTAAGGAAGGGCTTACAGGCACCTTGCAGAGAGTAAGCGCTCCTGGATGTCACCTCGGCTTCAACATGCTGAGTCCCTCCCCCATACTCCCAAACAGCAGTCCCCTCCCCGACTCCAGAGCATTTCTCGTCTCTGGGCCCAGGATCTCACACATTCCCTGCAGCTTCTGGCTCTAGAACCTTCGCAGAATGAGGCCCGAACAACCATGGCTGCTCATGGCCAACCTCACTAAGCACCAGGTGCTCGCCTCACCCCTGGACCCACAGGGGCTGGCCGGATGCAAAGCTGGACCAGCTCAGAGCGGGGCAGACGGATGAGTGTCCCCATCAACACTATTCACCATCGTGTTCTAAGCTCGCCCAAGGCACCATTCAGAGGCCTCACGAGGGCTCTGCAGGAAAGGAGGGTATTGACATATGGAGATCAGATAAGGAAGCTCCATCAAACCTTCACCCTTCCCACAGCCCCAGCAGAGCAAGTCGAGAGGCCTCAGCATCCCCGGGAAATGTTTGCAAGGGGACACATTGAAATGGCCAGAAACAAAGTCATGTCCCCTCCACTGTCATACTGGAGTCTTCTCTCTGTCTCTCTGATTAGAGCAGAATTGAATCTGGCCAGGCAAAATTAAATTTGTACATTTCCCTAATCATACAATCTCCAAACACTGAACGTCCTAGTCCCAATTAGTCTGCCTTCATCTGGAAGGAGAGGGAAGTCGTCCTTATTGACAAGAGGGGAGTGAAAACTCAAGAGCCTGGAATTATTGGTGATTGATCAGCTGAGTCCCCAGTAAAAGTCAGGGCCCAAGCCCATGCTCCCAAGCAGGGGATGGGCTTAGAGGGAGGTCTGTCTGCAGTAGGCAATTTGGTACCCCCACGATTTGGGGCAGTTTCTGGGCTTTTCCAGAAAAGGAGATATTTGATTGCCAGGTGGGCTCCACGGCCAAGAACAGAATCCCCATTAAACCTCAGATTGGGCTCAGACCCTCCCCAGGTCCCCCTCCGTCCACTTCCCAATAGTGGTCTCCTCCTGCAATCTCTTCTTGCACTGAACACACTTTCCTGGTGGTTTAATCAATCCCCTTGGCTTTGGTCACCATCTCCACCCTAGACCTCTCTCTTGAGCTCCAAATGCAGAGATCCAGAAGCCCTCTGGGCCCCTCCACTCAATGTGGCCCAAATGAGGTTGACATCTTCATTTATCAAAAGCCCCAAAGCCATCAGAATGAACGGAAACCCCAATGCCAGGGAATATTCTAAATATTGAAACACATGCATATTTCATTTAGCTCTCTCATAATCCTGTAAGGAAGTACTCTTCTTAGCCCTATCTCACAGACACAAACAGTTTGCCTATCTATGTTGTAAGAGTCTTTGGAAGAACAGAAAAGAACTTGGCCGCAACTCTGTAGACATTGGTCTGTTGCTGCAAAGGAAGGAAGTCTGAAGCCAAGCTTGACTTGTTCCTTGCTGGGTCACCTGTTAGATACTTTGCTTTTTCCTTCCTGGATCCTTGCAGGTTATTTGGTTTGCTCTTTTCCCGTGTAATTCAACACATTATCCAGAATTTATTGAAGTCACCACTTAGATAGTCTTCCATTGGCTTGGTCAGGAAGGAAGGGGCCTTTGGACCTACACAGTGTGGCTTTAATTTCTGCCTTGGTGCCAACTGTCCCCCTCTCTCTTCAAGACCCACCATCATGTCCACTATTGTCCCATATTTTCTGTCTGTATCCTTTTCTTCTGCCTTCTAAGGAAGCTTTTTAAGATTGTCCTCCCTATGGCTGATTTGATTTTCCATAAAGTCAGTTCCACCATGGAGGCTTCCAGAGACATTGTAATGATTCTATTGTCTTCTAGGTCCCTTGTCAATCTTCCTTGTCTCCTCCATCTCTCTTAATATTTCATCGAGATATCCATTCATCTCCACTTCCTCTCCTCATAGCTTTCTTGTGTTTTTTTTTAACTTTTTTTTAAAGATTTTATTTATTTATTAGAGAGAGAGCACAAGCAGGGAAAGTGGCAGGCAGAGGGGGAAACAGGATCCCTGCTGAGCGGGAAGCCTGATGCAGGACTGGATCCCAGGCCCCTGGGATCATGACCTGAGCTGAAGGCAGATGCTTAACCATCTGAGCCACCCAGGCGCCCCCATAGCTTTCTGCTCTAATTTCAGAAAAGCCACCATCTCCTTGCACTCACTCCAGGGTCCAAATGAAATTCTCACATTTCTTTCTGGACCCAGAGAAAACACTCCTCAGAGGTCTAATCATCCTCTGAGTTTTGAACAATAGTCTCTTTTAATTATTCAGCAATATTTTTTCACAAGTCCCAAACCATTTCTTGAAGAAGAATGTGAAACCACACTGGTTTATTCACCAAATATTTACTAAGCATCATTATGTCTCCAGCACTGCAGAGAAGGCCACAGAGGCCACCGGGAGCTCCTGGCTGCCCACTTAGAATCTGTTTCTCCTCAGGCCGGGTGGCAGCTCTACAAGGTCAGGGAACATTCCTGTCTTCTGCACCTGCCACGGGCCTGGCAGAGCTCTGTGGATGGGCCATTAAATCCTGAGTAGGACCCAACGATGCTCATCATTCGGGGGAAGATATTCTTGCTGTCCCTTCTCAGGGCTGGATTTGCACAGCCCGTTCCCAGGAGATGGGTTCAGCTCCTTTGTGATGGAGGCAGCTCTCTCCCCGAGCCCGAGCCCCACCTGTTGAAAGGAGACCAACCACGGAGTTGTTGGATGTTGGATCTTGCAGTGTGGAGGGGAACCTGAGGGCAGCTGGCTCCCAAGTTGGGTAGATGAGAAACCAAAGCAATCGTGGCTAACAGAAGGGGCTCCTGAGAGCCTCGCCCAAGTCCCCTGCTGCCTAAACCCTGCTCCCGCCACTGTACGGGGCCACAGCGCTGGGGAATCCGAGCAGAGCGAGCCGGTGGCTTGAGCAAGGCAGTCAGAAGAGAAGTAGCTCTTTTTTTAACATTTGCATTGAGGTATGCCTGATACACAAAAACCTGCACGTTTTTAGTGTATACAATTTGACAAGTTTGGACATGTGTATACACCCATGAAACCATCATCGTAAAAGTTTCCTTCTGTCCCTTTTGTTTTTTGTTTTGGGTTTTGGATTTTTTAGGTAAGAACACTTAACATGAGATCTACCCTCTTGACAAATTTTTTGGTGCACAATACAGTATTGTTGATTATAGGCAGTATGTTGTACAGCTGATCTTTGGAACTTACTCCTCTTGCATAACTGTAACTTTATACCAATGGAATAATGATCCCCCATTCCGCCCTCCTCCCGGCCATGGCAACCACCACTCTCTTCTCTGCTTCTATGTGCTTGGCTATTTTAGATCATCTCATGGAAGTGCAACCACGCACTGCTTGTCCTGTGACCAGCTTATTTCACTTAGCACGATGCCCTCCAGTTTCACCATGTCACAAATGGCAGGATGCCCTTCTTTTTGAAGGCTGAATAATATTGCATTTTACGGATAGAGCACAGTTTCTTCATCCGTTCGTCTGTTGACGGCCATGTGGGTTATTTCCACATCTTGGCCACTGTGAATAATACTGCAGTGAATGTAGTAGTACAGATAAAGAGAAAAATTTCTTTTTTTTTTTTAAATGTTTATTTATTCATGAGAGTCAGAGAGAGAGGGAGAGAGGCAGAGGGAGAAGCAGGCTCCCCGCCTAGCAGGGAGCCCGATGCGGGACTCGATCCCAGCACCTTAGGATCATGACCTGAGCTGAAGGCAGATGCTTAACCATCTGAGCCACCCAGGCGCCCCAAGAGAAGAATTTCTTAATCTCAGGTCAGTGGGAAGGTCCTGTAGTAAAAAGGTAGGAGAAGAAGCTCCATATGAGAAAGTTATGATTCACGGGAAAGAGCTGAAACTGTCCCTGCCTTTAAGGAACAGACATAATTTCAGGAGAAGAAAAAAGTTAGAACTCCATGTAAACCAAGAAAATACACGCATGCATCTTTGATTCTTTCAGAGGTCCACCGATCCCGCACATCCCACGCCATGTGCTCAGGTGGATAGGGATGAAATCCACCATGTCTGCGATCTGCCGCTCAGGTGTGGCCCCCGGGACCAGCAGCATCAGCTTCACCCGGGAACTTGTCCACGATGCCAGTTCTCAGGCCCCATTACAGACCTGCTACATCAAAATCTGGCATTTAACAAGATCCCCAGGCGATCTGCTATCACATTAACTATTGAGAAGAATTGATTTAAAAAAGAAACGGTGCTGACTTAACAAAGGGGAGGGTGGGGAAGGGAGAGCAAAGCAAAGAGAGGAAAAGAAAAACCCTGACAGCTGCTGCATCCAGATCATGGACGTATGGGAGCTCTCGGCACTAGTCTCTACTGTCGCAGTGATTTGAAATGTCCGAAGTAAAAAAGAGAGAGAGAGAAAAATGCACCAGTGAATGGACAGATATCGTGGTCCGAGACAGCAGAGGTCACCACTTCCAGGGACTTCCCGGGAGGCTGAAAGAAGCTCCAGGCTCCGTGTCACAGACGCCATGCCAGCCCCCGGGACAGGAACGTCACCAGGTGGTTTATCAAAGGGCTGCATTTAGGGTGCTGGGGGTGGGTAGCCGTGACCTCAAAGACTAGAGAGTTCCAACGCCACACAAGATGAGTGAAGAAAACCTACCGAGACACTTCCTGGTGAGATTTCAGCCTTCTGCAGGTAAAGGGCAAACGTGAAAGGCTTCTAGAGAGCAGAAAATCCAGCAGGGTCAGCCACTGCGGGATGCTGTAGATGGAGCCGGGCTTCTGTATCAGCTTCCTGTGGCCGCTGTAACAAATCACTACAAACTCGGGGACTTACATCAACACAGAAGTATTCTCTTGCAGTTCGGGAGGTCAGAACCCTAAAATCAGCTTCACCAGGTGCAAGTCAAGGCGTCTGACGACCTCCGTCCAGGAGCCCTAGCAGAGAACCGGTTCCTTTGCCCGGCCTCCTCCAGCTTCTAGAACTGCATTCCATGATTCCTTGGCTCCTGGTGCCTTCCTCCATCTTCCAAGCCAGCGGTGTGGTATCTTGTCTCAGCAGCCACCTGGCCTTCTTCCTCTGTAGACAAACCCCTCCCCCCCGCCACTGCCTCCCTCTTGTAAGGACACTTGTGATTACTTTTAGGGCCTGCCTGGACGGTCCCCATCTCAAGAGCCTTCATCACATCTGCCAGTCAAGGTAGCATTCGCAGGGTCCAGGGATTAGGACCTGGATATTTTGGAGGGGCCATTATTCAGCCTGCCACAGCTTTTAAGTTCCAAGGAAAAGTCGTGTTCATTGCAGGGTTCTATACAAAGCCAACCTATCAAACAAGTTCCCGAAAATGCAGAATATCTACCCCCCTGCACCTGAACTTAAAAAGTTGCATATGGAGATGTTTCTGTAACAAAATAATAACTTTTAAAAATTTTGAAACAACAGAAAGACGAGCAATCCAATTCAAAGATGTGCAAAGGACTTGAATAGATATTACTCCAAAGAAAATGCACGATGACCAGCAAGCACATGCAAAGATGCTCCAGCATCATTAGTCACGAGGGAAATGCTACTGCTTCACACCACATACAGTGGCTGTCATCAAAAACCAGAGAATAGGGGCACCTGGGTGGCTCAGTCGTTTAAGGATCTGACTTTGGCTCAGGTCATGATCTCAGGGTCCTAGGATCGAGTCTAGCACTGGGCTTCCTGCTCAGTGGGGAGTCTGCTTCTCCTTCTCCCTCCCCCACTCTCAAATAAATAAATAAAATCTTAAAAAAAAAAAAAACAATAAAAAGTTATTGGCAGGGACAGAGGGTATGGAAAAATTGGAACCCTCCTGTATCACTGGTGGGAATATCAACTGGTGTAGCCACTGTGGGAAACAGTGTGGCTGTTCCTGGACGAGTGATACATAGAATTACCACCTGACCCAGCAATTCCACTCCAAGGTATGCGCCCCAAAGAAGTGAAGGTAGGGACTCAAAGCGATACTTGTTTGCAAAGGTTCATAGCAACACTCTTCACAATAGCTAAAGGTAGAAACCACCCAGCTGTCTGTCAACGGCTTAGTAGATAAAAGGTGCTATATCCACAGGACGGAGTATCATTCATCCAAGAAATGAGGTACTTACTGTTGCACGCTTGGAAACATTATGTTAAGTGAAAGAAGCCGGACACAAATGCCCACATACTGGATGATTCCATTTATTCAAGCGTCTGCAATAAATACATCCACAAAGACAGAAAGAAGATTCGCCATTGCCAGGGGCTGATGGGAGGGAGGAATGAGGACTGACTGCTTCAAGGGGACAGGGTTTCCTTTTGGGATGATAGAGTTCTGGAACCAGATCGTGGTGATGGATGCGTAACACTGTGAATGTACTTAATGCACTGTGTAGTACCTCTAAAATCGCTCCATTGGTCAATTTTATGTTTAAAAAACTTGGGGAAGAGGAAAAGAGTAGACACAGGAAACAATAGCCACTCGAGATAAGTTAGGACCGAGGAAAGTGCAAGCCAACTTACAAGAGAATCCGCAGGTCCGGTGTTTAGAACATTCCCTGTGAGCACGGAGGGTTTCCAGACATAGGATCACCTTCTTCTTTCTATAGATAGAATCACATCGCCTTGGTTCTGCAGTGAATATTTCCACGATCTAACATGTATAAACGGTATCTCATTGGGTTTAAAATTTTAGAGCCAACCTACGGAGAAATCATGAGAGAGCATTATGGTAACAGAGAGAATGCAAATGTTATGAACCTTAACAATGCAAGAATAATTATTTAACAAGAATCGGCGGGGGGGCGGCTGGTGAGCAGGAGACACAGAAGGAAGTGTAAGTATACCAATTTCTTTATTTTTCAGCGCAGAGATCGATACTTACCATCCAAAAGGAATAAATCAAGAAATAGAGACTAAGTATGGTCTTAAAAGTTACAAAGGCAATCTGTACGAAAACTCAGATTAATACCAGAACTAAATTCAGTAAGGGAAAGGAGAAGTGGAAGACAGTAAAATATGCTTGGTTTCTCATCTTTCTTCACAAGGAGGAAACAGATACTGGCTAAAGGAGGTAAGTCAAGAAACAGAATTAGATTTAAAACTTCGATTGTTGGTACACATGAGTTTTTGTCTGGCTACAGATACCTTCTTTCCCTGGGGATTACCCATTCATGTGACTAAGGGGGGGGCGGACCCAGCTCTGTGGCGCTGGGAAGGGTCACCCGCCCCAGCCTGGCCAATCAGAACCTCCCCTGGGACTTGCCGGCCAGTGCTCTTGGGGAAGGTACTGACTTTCAGCCGGTGTTGTCAAGTTGGAGGAATGTGAATCCGGGCCTTTCTGTGTCCATCTTCATGCTGCAGGGCATGCACCTGTGGAGAGACTGAAGCAAATCAGAGCCATGACAGTGATGAGTCCCTAGACGTGCCTGGAGCCCCTATCGCCCTTCGGATTCCTGTCATCTTACCCAGTGAATTCCCCTTTTGCTTTAAAAATAAATAAAGTGGCCTGGGACAGCCCTTTGGCTTCTTTGCTGTGCCGATGAGTGGTACTGACCCAGGGAGGAATCCTCCAGAAGGAAGGGGAGTTCACCAGCATTGAAAAGGGGTCAGAACAACAGCCCACGGGACAACCCTCAGGCTTTCAGGACCAGGACACAGACAGAGTTCAGTGGCCAGAACATCACTCCGTGTAGGAATAATGATCGTGGCAAGAACTTGACTTTGGAACAGCCAGACCGGAGTGCAGATCCCGCCATCCAGGATCTGTGCAAGTCAGACACAATTCTGACGTTAGCACCCTCATTACTGAAAGAGAGATAATACTATAATGTCTGTCCCACGGGGTCACTGAGACAGGGAAATAATGAATGAAAAGGTACTTTATCAACAACACTAGGTTTTCTTTTTTATGACCCTTAGTCCCTGAGTTGGTCAGTTAAGCTGATTCTGTTGTCTGACTACGGCTGTCCCCTTAATTTGATCCCAACCACCCACAAATGTATGCTGTGGTTTCCAGGGGGTGTGAGAGTGTGAACGGTGCATTGCAGCCCCTTCCAACCACTCGGGGTGGGGGTGGGGGGACAAACCACCCCAGAGGTCACAAGTCACTCACCTGAGATTGTCGTCCATCTGCCGCATCACTTCCCACCGGGCACCTCACCCTTCTGGCCACTTCTTCTCTTAATTCTACTGTGCTTTTGTAAATGCCATCCTCATGAAGGGGCAAAGGGGATGTTTTTAGAGTAACTGGTATGGTTCGGATGATCTGTGCATCTGGAGATAGAGAAACCACTGTGGGGGGCTTGGAATGGCTTGGCACTTACAAATTATGTAGTGTTAGATTCTTTTTGTAAACTTTTATGTTTTCTCTTATTCTAAACGTAATATTGTGTCTTGTAATCTTTTATTGTAAGTAATATAAGTAATATTATTTATTGCAGGAAACATAGAAAGATAAAGAAGAAAATAAAAGTGACCTACAATCCCACCATCCAGATTTAAACCCTGTTTAGCCTTGTTTAACATTTTGGTAGACTTTCTTTTTTTTTTAATACTTTATTTATTTACTTGAGAGAGAGAGAGCAAGCGAGAAAGAGAGAGAGTATGAGTGGGGAGGAGGAGCAGAGGGAGAGAGAGAAGCAGACTCCCTGCTGAGCAGGGAGCCCGACTCGGGGCTCGATCCCAGGACCCTGAGATCACGACCTGAGCCGAAGGCAGACACTCACCAACTGAGCCACCCAGGCGCCCTGGTAGACTTTCTTCCACTCTGTTAGTAATTACTAACACTCCTGAAATCATATTCTATATTCTACCCTGCTTTTTCCATTCAGCATTATATTGTGAGCATATTCCCATTTCATTAAAAACTCTTTAAAAAATATATTTTTTACCAGCATAATGCTGCAGGGCATCAAAATCTATTTAATCAAATTCCCATTATTAAATATTTTAGATGCTTCTGGTTTTTTACTACTGATCATGCGCCCTATTTTTTTTTTTACCTATTCAATAAGAGGCTTCAACCACGTGTATGTGTTGTAACTGACAGGCTCAGCCCTGCAGCCCCCCGGGTTCACGGTAATACACTCAGGATTCCAGGTCCAGCCTGAGGTCCATCGCCGCCCACACAGGGGGCAGTGACCCTGCCCCAAAGGCCCTCTGTCCTCCCTTGCCTCCTGACCCTCCAGGGGGGCACACCAGTTCCCCCCAGCACCCCCAGTTTGTATCTCTGGAAGCAGAGACTGTGGCCTCAGCCACGTCCTTCAAGAAGGCTCTGGGCTCCCTATACAAGCAAATCCCTCCCCCTCAGCCCCCAAGCCCAGAAGGTAAATGTGCCGTTTTCTAAACCCCCCAAAGAAATGGCCCCTTGAGGCGCTAGCCCCAGAGCATCAGGTGCCTACAGACTGCGTCTGTGTCATTGAGACCCCTGCATCTGTCCTTGCCAGGGGAGGGGGCACCACAGGAGGTAGGGCCCGAGAGGACCAGCCAGGAAGATCCTGAGCCAGGATCCTACAAGCCAGGAAATGGAGCTCACAGCATTGCTCCTCATTCTCGACCCTTGTCGCCATCTGCTGTCCCCATCCAGCTGCACATATCCCCTACATCCCATCATTCCAGGGTCTGGGCTAGGACAGAGGACATCTGGGGTCCAGCTCTAGCCCTGCCGCTTACATGCTGTGTGTCATCGGGCAAGTGCCTTCCCCTCCCTGGGCTGTGGGGAAGGTGGAAATGGGACACGACCAGATGATCTTCAAAGCCCTCCTGGGTCTGATGATTGCGTCTGAGCCCCACAGACAGGACTCCATCTGCAGGACACAGTGGGAAGGGAGGCCAGCCGGCTTCCCGGGGCCTCACGGACACAGACACTGAGCCGGGGCGCACCGGCTTCTTCGGCCTCAGACCTTTCCCTCGCGGGCTCTGCAGAAGAGCTTCAGCAAGCACCTTGGCAAAGGCTGGAGGCCAGACATGAAGGAGAGCAAACAGTCTCCACTTCTTGAAGCAAACGACAGGTGCCATGAGTCCCAGGGCTGCTGAGGGCAAGTGTCCTTGTCGGGGAGACCGGAGCCGGCGTGGGGGGGCTCCTGGCGGCCAGCCCTGCAAGGTGTGAGCATCGGTAGGTAACAGGAGTGACAGCTTGCGGTCCACTGGGCAAAAGAGGAAGTCGTGCGTCTATCCAGATATAAATAGTGAACAAGGTTGACGAGGAAGGGGACATTTGCATAGTTTTAAAAACCCTTCCCACATATAATCACTAATTTCAAAGGTAGAAGAAGTGACTTACTGTGATAGGAGCTTACAGACGCCACCTTGATGGAGCCGCCAGGAGTGGGACATTCTGAAACTCGCGCACCCTGACAGGAGGTACTGAGGAGACCACCGTGTCGCTTCTGGGATAGTCCTTCAAAAACCTGCGTCTCACCTTTAGGAGACATCAGACAAACCCACATGGAGCAACGTTCAAGAAACAACTTCAACAATGTCAAAGTCACTAAAGTCAAAGGGAGAAAGACCAAGAGAAACTGTTCCAGGTTGAAGGAGAAACAGAGCCATGAGGATGAAGTGCAGCACACAGGATACGAATCCTGGGTCCTTTTCCTGAGAAGGACAGCACTGGGGCGTTTGGTGGATCTCTGCGGTCTGAGGCTAGATGGTAGAGCGCATCCATGTGAATTTCCTAATGGTGATGGTGGCAGCCTCTAAGAGGGTCCCCAGTGGTCGCCCCTCCCCTGGAGTGAGAACATGGCAGAAGAGATGAGATGTCACTTCTGAGGTTAGGTCTTAAAAAGACTATGGCCTCTCTCTCTCTCTCCCCCCTTCCCTGCCCGCCCCTCTATCTCTCATAACCCACTCTGCTGCAAGCAAGCTGCCATATTGTGCGCAGGCCCATGGAGAGGCTCTCCTCTCCCAGTGATAAACTGAGGGCCCCCGTCCAATGGCCTGTGAGGACCTGAAGCCTCCAACAATCACCTGAGTGAGCTTACAAGTGGGTCCTTGAGACCCAGTCAGGTCTGAGGATGGATGTAACCCTGGCCAACAGCTTGACTCCACCTCATGAGTCAAAAGCATCCAGAATGCTTGAGCCGGAAACATCCGGCTAAGCTGCACCTGTGAGACCGTATATGTTCGTTGTCTTAAGCCACTGACTTTGGGGGTGATCTGTTAGGAGGCAGCAGATAACTCGGCCGTATTGTGGTTATGAGGAGAATGTCCGTGTTTACAAAAATATACGCCGGCGTGTGGGGACATCGGATGGGGCATTATTCTCAAATGGTTCAGGAATGAAGAGTGCTTCGTACTGACAACTCTTCTGTACATTTAAGATGGTTTTCAGCTTAAGACGTTTATTTTATTTTTTTAAAGATTTTATTTATTTATTTGACAGAGAGAGACACAGCGAGAGAGGGAACACAAGCAGGGGGAGTGGGAGAGGGAGAAGCAGGCTCTCCGCCGAGCAGGGAGCCCGATGCGGGGCTCGATCCCAGGACCCTGGGATCACGACCTGAGCCGAAGGCAGACGCTTAACGACTGAGCCACACAGGCGCCCCAAGACATTTATTTTAAAAAGAAGTAATGTGCCCTGTGGACACAAGCGTGGCTCCAGAAGGGCCGTACTCAGGACACAAAGAAGTAAGTATAATGTGGGACTTCAGCCATCGGGATCTCTCTCTAAAACGGGATGGAGCTGCCCCTACTTTAGACCCTTCCATGACTTTCTGTTGCCCTCAGGATAAAATCCACGCTCCCGGGTCTGGCATTCGAGGCCACCTCCCCATGCCCACTCCACCTGCGTCTTGCATGCCTTTTATACCCTCCTCCAGACAGGGCACTTTCTAGCAGCTCCTGGAGCCCTGCTGTTTGACACACACACACACACACGCACGCACGCACGCACCCCCGTGCTTTCTGTGCCTGGAATGCCCCACTCCCCTTCTTCCCCGATGGTCCCTCCATAATCCCCTAAGACTCGTTTCAGAGCCCCCCTCCCTCTCTGTGCACCCCCCAGCCCCTTCTCCCTCCCCAGTCCCAGCACAGCATGCAGAACGTGTTCCCGAGGGCTCGGTCAGGGAGGGCGGAGGCTCGGCCTGGTTCCCTGTGGGGACTCAGCGCCCACGCCCTCAGGGCACGGTGGCAGCTCCCTTCCAAGGTCCCCTGTGCCTGACGGAGACGTGACCAGGGAGGGAGCCCCCCAGCCACCCCTCACGGGGACTGTCAGTCAGAGCAATACATTCAGGACTCAGCCTTGGGGGGCGGAGGGCCCGGATTCTGGCCCCTAGAAGTGACCTCCCTGTGACAGGCCCTCGGTCCCCCGCGGAGCCCTGAGGAGGCCCCCAGGGAATTTCAGGCGCTGCAAAGGAGCAATTTGTACTTCAGGCCCGTTCATGAATCCCTAAACGGGGGAATTAATTACTGTCTGTCAAAATTAGACTTCTCCTTTCCTTCGAGATGCATCTTCTTTTTATTCTTAATTAATTTTTAAAATTACGACGCCAGTGCGAAGTCTGATTTATTTTACTTTTAGCATTATTTCTCTGATAAGCAATTTCACTTGATGCCAGGCGCCTGCCTCGGCACCAGCTTGCCGCCCGGGCCCTCACTCCCGCTAACCCACTTCTGGGGGCCCTTGCGGCCTCGCCGTCCGAGCTTATCCCTCCCTCCATCCCCAGAGGAAGGGGCCTGGCAAGTTCGGGGCTCCTGCATGGCTGACCCCCACAGAAACCCTACTGAAGCAGAGCCGGTCATCCTCCCATTTGACAGGGGAGGAAACTGAGTCTCACGGAGGAGAAACGACCAGAACATGTTGGAAGAAAGAGTCCCGAGCCAGGCTCAGACTCCAACTCTGACAACTCTTCCCCCGCCACCCTGGTCCTCAGATGGGGCCTGTCTTGACTCAGAGACCTTTGATTTCGCGCCAGGTGCTGACAGGACAGGGCCTGCAGGACGCGAGCTTTTGTCTGCCCCGGAGCCCCCCGCTCCCGTTGGGGTGAATGCCCTCCCGGCGCGGGGGCCCGCCGCCCTGCCCAGCACCCCACCCGCCCCCCCACTCCAGCCCCGAGTCCCACGAGAGGCTCCCGCTTGGCTCTGGCTCAGCTCACACAGCCCGCCTCCGCCCTGGGACTCGGCCCACGGCCGCTGCTGAGCTGAGCGGACCCCGCTCCCGGGCCCCCGGGGAAGGGGGACAGCGGCCCAGACAGGGCAGGGGAGACAGAGGTGTGGCGAGCCCCCTGCCCCCGTTCCAGTTCCTTCCGTGGCCGGCTCCAGCCTTGCTCCTCCCAGCCGGGTCCGCAAGACCGGGAGCCCCCTCCGTGGTCTAAATCGGTCTGAAGGGGACGGGGGCCCCTTTCCGCCCCGCGGGTTCTGACCGGCAGGTGGGCGTGCAGAGCTGGAAGGACGCGGTCGCTCAGCCCGACGTGCCTCAGGCACAGTCAAGTGACACCAAGCAGCGAGGGTTAGGGGCTGACGAGTGGACATTCCGAGCCCCAGAAATGGTCTGTCCCTGCTTGCTTGTCCCCTCCTGCCTCAGGCAGAGCCCTCGTGGGGGAGGCTGACACGCAGGCCGCCCGCCCACCTCCCAGCCCGTGACTGTCACGACAGCCTCGGGGCGGGGGGAGGGGGACGGGAGCTTGCTGCCCTTGCTTCTTGCCACCACGCTTTTGCCAGGCCCTCCTACCACGGCCTGCCTACTCACTCATGACCACCCCTCCTCCAGAAGGGCCCGGAGCAGAGCTGCTGGGTTGTGACATTGGTGAGCCATTTAAAGTCCCTGGATCAGCCTCCCTGGTGCCTAGCCCGGGCCCGGCTCCGGGGAGCGTCATGTATCCAGCAAAGAGGGATGGAGGGTCTACTAGGTGCCAGGCGAGAGAGATGAGGTCCCCGCTCTCCCCGAGGGTGCCGTCTACCCATGCAGAGCACAGGGGCATAGCATGGGTAAAAATTAGACGACGGCAGGCCTGCTAAGTGGGAGCAGGAGCGTGGGGGTGGGGCGTGCAGGTCGTGTTTGCAAACAGGGGTCCGCATGGGCCTCACTGAGAAGGTGACATCCGAGAAAGTGTCCAGGGGGGTGAGGGAGTGAGCCCTGTGGACGGATGTCTGTGGGGAGGGCATTCCAGGCAGAGGGAGAACCCAGGCTCTGAGGCAGCAGCACCTGGAGCATGTTCGGGGTTGTGGGGGGGTGGGGAGCAAGGGAGCGGGGGAGGCTGGGCTGGAAGGAGAGATGGGAGAGAGGGCAGGGGTGAAGGCAGAGGGTGACCCCAGGGGAGGCCAGGAGGGGCAGGCATATTTGGTCAGGAAACTCTAGAACTGAATCCGAATTTGGGAAGGTTCCTACAATCTAGGTAGCGAGAACCACAGACATTGTTCACGTTGGGGAAGGCCAGTGACATCTGGCTACGTGGGGATCAGGGCACAACGGGGTGGAATCAGTCCAGGGGAGTCCCCAGGGGGAGTGGCTGGAGCTGGGACTTGGGACGCATGTCCCAGAGACTGTGCTGGCTTCCGCCATAACAAAATGCCACCACCTGGGGGGCACTTAAACCAACAGAAATGTATTCTGGAGGCCAGACGTCCAAAATCCAGGGGTGGGCAGGGCCACGTTCCATCCCAGGCTCTGGGCGGAACCCTTCCTCGCCTCTTCCTCCCTTCTTTCTGCTGGCGGGTTCCTTGGCTCGTAGCAATGTCCCTCCAATCTCTGCCTCCCCCCTGTGTGTCCCCATGTCTTCACCTGGGGCTTCCCCGCTACGGGTCTCTCTCCTCTTACAAGGACACCCCTTACGTGGGGTTGAGGGCCCACCCTCTCTCCAGGATGACCTCATCTTCCCCAGTGACGTCTGCAACAATCCTATTTCCAATAAGGTCCCACTCTGGGGTGCCAGGGGTTAGGACTCAAAGGCCTCTTTAAGGAGGAATACATACAGTTTCAACCCAAACCAGACTTCTAACCTCCCAGGGGCTCAACGTGTGACCTTGGCTGTGCCACGCCCCCTCTCTGGGCCTCTGTCCTCCTATAGGACAGAGGGGCTGGCAGGCCAATGCCCCCGGCCGCCCGGCTGGTGCCTTTCCAGGTCCTTTTGCAGAAACTCCGCTCCTTTTCTCGCTGTGGCGCAGGGACAGGAGCTTAGACGCTTCCAAACTGTATCTTCACCATAAAACAAATATTTTGAAAAGCCTTTTGATGTCGCTTTAATGGAGTGCGGAAAACACCGTTCAACAACCCCCCCACCACATTTTTAATTCCATCCTTTTTGCTGGTTTTTTTCCTCCTTTAAACCTTATGTTTGCTTTCATGTTACACGTTATTTATTTAGTTACATGTCAGTTAGTGTCTATTCTCCAAGCGACAAGCACATTAGCAGCAGCAGAGGCTGGGATTAAAATTTGCAGCCCAGTCGGTGCTCCACAAGCCGCGCCTACCCAACTGAGAAAACAGCACCTCTTTGTCATTTCAAAAGATGACCTTCCTCTCCCTTCTTCCCGTTCCTGGCTCCTGATTTAATTCCAACTGACTCTTCCGCGGTCCCTGCACTGACGTGATGGCTTTGAGATGAACTTTTTCAAATGCACAAAGGAAGATGCCGCTCCTGTTAAGGGTGGCCTTTGATGACAGTTAGTGGAAGACAGGAGTCGGCTGGATTTGAATAACATGCTCTAAATTGTCAGTGCAGGGGTTCTAACTCAGCTAGCCTAATCCGACACACCTCCGTTCAGCGGTTCAGCAAACACTTAACGAGGTGACGCGATGTGGTGGGGACACGGTCCCAGCTCCGGGGCCGGCTCCTTGATTTACAGGGCACCGCCGCCCCCGAGCAAGTGAATGAATCACACTGAGATTTATTCCCTTGTCTGCAAAATGGGAGAATTAATGCAGAGGATGTTGCAAGGATGGAGACTGAGTGTGTGGAGCTTTGCAAACCAGGCTTCAGCCCCCAACTATGCCAGCAAACCCAAGGCGTTTATTTGTGCACATTAATCACGTGGCCAGAAGGTCTCCGGGGACAGGAGATGGAGGATGGGAGTTCCTAGGGCAGAGACAGGGGTCTGTCCCCAGCCCAGCCCAGGACAGGATCTGACCACAGTGCACAAGGCTGCAGGCAGAAGGTGGAGGGACCATGAGACCCCAGCCCAAGCAGGGGGAGCTTCAGAGCACAACCACAAGGCAAACAACCAAGGAACTGGGAGGGCAGCATTTTTGCTTTCTCTGTTCCCAACATGCTACTGCACAGATCCAGGCAATGGAGGAATCAGGATGGCTGAGCAACACCTGTGGCCACCGCATGCCTTTGAAAGGCGCCTTTCTCTGTCCTTGGTCTCCTGGGAGCGGGAGAGATTCTCCTGGTGGCTCCAACGGGAAGGCAGGTGCCCCCAGGGGACGTGACTGAGTCTGATTCTTCCCAGATCACATTATAACACAGTGCCTTGCCCGGGACTTCTGTTCTGCCACTGCTAGAACCCAAGTGGCCTGAGGGGGACCATCCGAACGGTTCCCCCTTTGGCGAGAGGCAGGACGAGGAGCCCGCTTGAGCCCTGGCTCCCCCTGGCCCTCTCTGTGACCTCGGGCAGTTGTCTTTACCTCTCTGAAAAGTTCCTTCAAGTATAAAAGAAAAGGAGATGAAGCATAATTTACACCACTGTTCGCTGAGAGATTAACAGTGAGAAAATATACGTAAAACACCTTAAAAGGGGGTTCCCTCTTTTCTCCAGCCTTCTTCGTGTGTGGCCACACCCCGGCCACCGGGAAACCAGATGGCTGGCTGGAGGCGGGAGAGGGAGGTAGCGGCTCCTCACCAGGATATGCCCATGCCTCCTGGCTCAGGAGCCAGAGCGATGCTCCCAGAACCCATCAGGCCACCCCTCCTCAGCTCCAGAACCCCCCAGCGTCCCGCCCATGTTCCTCAGAGTCACACGGACCCTCCGAGGACCCTGGTATCCTCTGAGCCTTTGTCCCCCCACTCACTGGCCTCCTCCCTGCCCCCAGGCTCCTGGCTCCCTCCTGCCTCCCGGTGTTACTCCCGCAGCTGTCCCCTCCCTTGGCCTGGGACACGCTTACCTCACCTCCTCCCGCTCTGCTCCCCTGTCCTGGGGGCCGAAGCACCTTCACTCCTAACAGAGGAGATCCTTCCCTCCTCCGTTCTGCTCCTGTGCTGCTAGAATCGAGGCCAGGGTCCAGGGATGTGTCTCCAGGGCCCAGAACAGTGGGCGCCACCTGGTGGGAGCCCTAAATACCTGTGCAATGGGGACAGTGGCCCAGGTGGCCAGGCCTGGATCAGGGCGGGCCAGTGAGGTCCAGGGAGGAAGCCCTTCTAACTCACTGTGCCACAGGGTCCCTGGGGCATCTGTTCAAACGAGGGACACCACGGAGCCACCGCACCTCACTCGAGGGCTAGGAACTCCCACCGGGGCAATGGAGAAGCCTCCAGGACCCCCATGCAGCTAGGCTGGAGAGGGCTCTGAGTCCCAGCCCTGGCCCCAACTTGGGGTACGACCTCGGGCAAGCACTTTCCACCCGGACGAATAAAGCGTCAGGCCACTGGTCTGCAAAGGGGGCCCCTCGGAGCCCCAGTATTCTGTGGAGGGGCCTCAGAGAGGGGTTGGAGGTGTGGTGGGCTGGCTAGTGGTCAGGACCCCTTCTGGCTGCCTGGTCTACTGGGCTTCCACATGACATTCTTCGTGACAATCGGCTGGATTGCAGCTCCCAGTGATGACTGAGACTTGGGGGACGCTGGCTAGCCAGTTCCGGGCCTCGGGCTCCCGGCTTCACAGTCCCCAGCTATCGGAGGGGGGGGGTGGACCAAGTGACCCCGACGTGCCCTCCCAACTCAGATGCTCAGGCGCTCGGGGTGCCCCGCAGCAGGAACGTCGTGAGGAAGCGTGGGAACCGGGTGAGGAGCGGGCGACGGCGCCTGCAGACGGACAAATAGCATCACACAATATAACACTCTAATGGCAGAATCTTTTATATTAGAATAGACATTATGGAGCACGGTTCCATCAAATGAATATAATAGACTTGTTTTATATTACAATGCACACTGTAATTACACATTTCAATAATTCCTTCAACACGCTACATAGAAGCATTCTGAAGTAACGGAGTCCTGTAACCATATATAATAATCCGCCTAAGGGGAGGACGCTGCCCGTGGAGACAGGTGACAGAGAGCCAGCAGAGAGAACCCTAATCTCCTCTCACCTGGGGCCACTTGGCTTCTGACTCTGATCTCTGGACGTTCTTCAGAGGGGGCACCTGCCTGCCCATCTAGACAGGAATCCCCTCTACATCTCCAACTGCACTCCTGCAATCATACCTCTGGGGACGGGGAGCTCACTAACCCCAGACTACCTATCTGATGGGCCCTGTCATTAAGAACTTACTCTACACTGCTATAGACACGTGGCTTCCGGTCTCTAAATTCATACAATCATATTTATATTGACGATCTAAGGCATTATAATAGATTTCTACTGCAGCCATCACAAATCACCACACACTTGGGAGCTTCAAACAACACAAATTTATTCTGCAGTTCTGTAGGTCAGAAGTCTGACATGGGCCTCGCCGAGCTAAAATCATAGAGTTGGCAGGACTGTGTTCTTTTCTGGAGTTTCGAGGGAAGAATCTGTTTCCTTGCCTTTTCCAGCTTCCCAGGCCATCTGCATCCTTGACTTGTGGCCCCTTCCTCCACTCTCAAAGCCTGACCCTTTTTCTGCTGTTAAAGCTCTCTCGGACCACTGGTGGGAAAGATTCTCCTCTTTTCAGGACCAGTGTAATTACAGTGTCCCACCTGGATAATCCAGGATGATCTCCCCCTCTCAAGGTCTTTAACAGTAAGCACATCTGTAAATTTCCTTTTGCCATGCAATGTAAATATTCACAAGTTCCAGGGACCCGAGAATGGGCATCTCCGGGGGACAATGCTCGGTCTACTGCAGGCATTATTTTCTTACTACAATACCAAACAGGCTGTGAGTTCCTCTTCACCTATATAAAGGACATGATTGTTTATAGGATTAAATGTGATGACGTGTTGTGTAGTGTTTGGCATATGCATGTTTGATGAATGAAAAACACATTCAGTGAGCCCGGGTGGAAGGATCAGTGATGGAATCCCCTTTGTCAATATCCCTCCTAAAGTGAGGTACAGGAAATGATCACAAGGCTCACCACGCATTATGACAGGTCACGGACAGAACAAGCCTATTCACCTCTCTTGTTTGGACTCTCTCTCTACTAATGCAGCCAAGAGAACATTAGCATTTGAGGCCCTTTCTTTGGACAGTCCGTTAACTTAGCTGCTCGTAAATCCGTTAAAACCCTAAGTCTGTCTCTAGTTACAAGGGGACAAATAGGATCATGCCCATTTTCTAGGGGGATAAACTGAGGCTTAAAGGTTGGGAGCTGATGCGTGGAGTCAGGCTGAGGGGGTGGGAGACGGGCACTTCAGACCAGGAGACACACACAGAGCCTGGCACAGCAGGGGAACAGGTGCCTTGGGGGCCCTGAGGGGTGTGGCAGGACGCGCCCCTCTGGGTGGGAGCAGAGTTCCCACCAGTGAGGAGCTCAGAGAGATGGGAGCTGAAGGCCGGGGTCAGACCGGGGAGGGCCTGCATGCCACGGAGGAATGGGCGCTCGGTCTTGGGAGGTGTGCAACTTTCGGGCTCCTGGCTGATAAGCTCACCCTGCCTTGTCCGCAGAGACCGGATGGATGCAGGAGGCGGGGAGGCCCACAGGGAGGCTGCAGCCCTCACCCCGGCCAGTAAGGAGGAAGAGGAGGGATGGAGAGGAGAGGACAGAGAGGTTAAGGGGGGAGCAGGGCAGACTCGGCTGTGAAGAGGCAGAGAGAGGTCAAGGACAGCCCTGGGGAGGCTGGAAGCAGCAGGGGGCTGGGGGGACAGGAAACTCCCAAGGGAGGAGGAGAAAGGATGGCTTATTACCCTCATCTCAGAGATGAGAAACGGAGGCTGGGAGAGCTCAGATCCCCTCCCCGAGGTCAGGCAGCCAGAAGGCCATGGAGCCGAAACACAGGCCGTTTCTGCAAAGCTGCCTGGACACCATCCTGGTGGCCCACAGCCAGGGCACCAGGTCGCTCCGGGGCGGGACCCAGAGTCGGCAGACCAAACAGGAGTCCCAGCAGGTCCCCAGGAGGCCACCTCAGGCCGCTGTCCCCCTTCTGCCCCAGCCATCAGCCTTCCTACAGCAGCAGCGAGAGGAGAGCAGGGTCATGTGTCCGCAGGCCGGGCCCACCTGCCATGGAGCTGCTCCGGGTCCTCACTTCCAGCCTTTCCCCACCTCCCCTCTTCTCTGGCTTTCTCCTTCATCTTCCTTCAGGCACCATTGGTTCCCAACGCCAAAACTGGGCCCGAATCCTGAGAACTTTGTATCCAACTTCACGCTTGGCACCTCGACTGCACTTCACTACCGGGGGCCCTGGTGGCCTCTGTGCCTTTTGCACGGGCTCTTCCCCCCCAAATGGAGCCTTTCCCCTCCCCGAACTGTAACATCCTGTCTCCTTTGCAGGACAAAGTCAGCATCAACACCCTTGCGTGCTGTCACTTCTCCATGAACGTGGCCCAGGGGAGGCCGAACCCTCCATGGCCTCAGCGAGACCCGGCGGGCCTAACCCTCCTGTCCCTCCCCCTCACCCGCGTGTCTGCACACACAGCCCCACTCAGCCAACGCACCGGTCCCCGGGTCCCCCTAAGTGGCTCAGATCCACCCCACCTCTCTGTGCCCGGCCTTGCCCAAGTGAGCACACTCTGGCCTGGACATGCTCCTCAGCCTGCCCCCCATCTGGCCCCCCGGCCCCCTGGCTGTCCCTCTCCTCGGCTGGCTCCACCCTCCCCAAACAGAGATCTCTCCGCGTCTCCTCACTGCGCGACACCCTCTTCCAACGAAGCCTGCCCACCTCCAGCCTGTCCTCCCCGTCCTCCCGCTGCCGCTGACTGGATCCCAAGCTCTGGCCAGGCCAGCGGACCACGCACACGCCTTTGCCAGGCTGTTTGCTCTGCCTAGAACCCCCTCCTCCCCACCTCACAAACCCCCGGCACCGCAGGGCCCCCTCCCGGCCCACCCCCGAGGCCTGTGGGGAGCCTCTTTCCCGGGGGGCCGGGCTCTTGTCACTTATCGCCACCTCGCAGAGTTAATCGTGTGCTAGAAGGTGAGTGTCTCCCACTCCCCCGGCCGCTCAGGAGTCACACATACGTTGCGGGTGGGCCGGCGGCCAGTGGCTTCCACCACCACCACCGAGCCTTGTCAGCTGGTCTCCCCACGTCCGTGACCCCGGAGCCCACGGTCACGTTGGAGAACGAGGGCAGGCTGCTCTCTGTCCCCCCCGCCATCTGCCATCAACCAGCCGGAGCCACACGTTGTTCTATTTGGCAGAAGAAAGCGGCGTTAATAGAAATAGAGGGTCTTTCCAAGCCTGAAAACCTGTAATTAAGCCCTCCTGTGAACGCCTGTTAACAAGGATGTGATTACGGCGGGAGAGGCGAGTGTGGGAAGGTGCTTGGTTGCCACTGTGCGTTTACTAAGGTGACGATCGGGTAGGAGAGGGGCCCACCTTGCCCAGTGCGGCGGCCCTCTGGGCGGGGGCAGGGCAGCGACCTCCCCAGGGTTCGGTCAGATGGACAGAGCTGGAAGGGCAGGAGGACAGAAGTCCAAGAGGGGTGAGCGAGAGGCAGCCCCCACTGCCTGTCTCCTGCTGAGGATGGAGAGACAAAGACCAAGCCAGGGATGGAGCTGGACTTCGGATCTGGTGGCAGGAACCTTCTGGACGCTGCCAGTGTGGATCACACCAGGGCCACCCGAACCATCTCGGCACTTACCATGCTGAGCATGCTCACACGCACCACGGTGGCTAAGGGGGCCTGAGCTCCCCGGCCTGCTGGCCTGCGTTTGAATCCAGCTGCACCGACCCTGGGCCACGTGACCTTGGGCGGGCCGCTCTGTGACCCAGGTTCTCTTCTGGAAAAAGCAGCATCTCCCCCACAGGGCTGTCACATGATTGCATGTGATAGTTATGAAGACTGCCCGGCCCACAGGCCCCCGTGAACAAGTCTTTCCTATTGGCATTCTTAACTTGTCTGTTCTCCCCACCAGACCGGTTTCTTCCAAAAGGACACTGGAGAAGCCCTGGGAATGTTTGCTGAGTAAGTATATCGGCTGCCGCGTGGCTGGTACTAGGGCCAGAGCGGGGAGCAAATCACACTGGTCTGTTGCCTCACGGACCTTCTAGCTATCGACGGGGAGAGGCATAACCCAAAAAATGACACTCATACAATCCAGTCACAACAATGGCCATGTGCCTGTGACGGGGAACCACGTTGAGACTGTATAACAGTCTTCCTGGTGGGGAAGGATGCCCTGATGAGGCTCTGAGGCATGAGTAGGAGCCAACTGGCCAGAGAGACAAGAGAAGCCAGGGAAGCTCATGGAAGCGTGCTAGGCAGGTGGGAGCATGTGCAAAGGCCCTGTGGCTGGAGAGAGGGAAGCCCTATGAGGCTGCAGCATGGGGAGCTGAGAGGGTGGGCAGCTGGAGGGGAATGAGGACTGGACAGGACTCAGTCCACCAAGGGCCTACAGGTCATGCTAAGTGCAGTGGGAAGCATTCAACATTTTAAATGGAGATAATATGATCAGCTTTGCATTTTAAAGAATCCCTCTAGCTGGGATATGGAGACATTTGGAGAGGGTAGGGCTGGATGTGGGGAGTCCAACTGGGAAGGCAGCAAGTGATCCAGGTGAGAGATGATGGTCACCTGGACCAAGACGGTGATGGAGATAAATGGAGAGAAAGTAGACAGCGTGGTCATGGCCGCGGATGGAATGTGGAGGGTGAGGAAGAAGGAGGTGTCAGGGTGACTCCAGCATGTGCTGTACCACAAGGCAGAATCTTCGCTGAGATAAAGAACAAGCAAACCCCAGGGATTTGGCCAATGTCTGGGACTTACGGTTAGCTATTATCTATCTTCATCTTTCTGCATCATCATCTTGCAGATGAGCAAACGGAGGCCGAGTCCTACTAGGACCCCCTGAGGGCCAGGACAAGATCCTGGGTCTCTGGATCTGCCCATACCCAGCCCACCTGGTGCCAACAGAGTGAGTCGGGAAGGCTTCATCTGTGGCAAGAGGTACACACGTCTGGCCCCTAAGGCAGTCCTGGGCTTCTCAGAAGACGGGATGAGTAATTTTGATAATTGAATTTTTTAGTTAGACTTAAAATATGGCCAAGATTGAAGAGGCAATTTGGCAGGGTCGGCAGCCCCCAGGCAGGTCTGCCTCCATAATGCTGAGAGCTTATTAACAAGATCACTCTTCCATTCCCAGCCCCTTTACAAGTGGTTCTCGGGGCTGCTGTGTTGAGGAATTCAATTGTGGGTCGCCGGGGCCAGTCACCCAGAGATGTGTTGTTGGAAAGGATAGTGAGAATACTTTGGTTTGTAAGGAAGGGCTGCAGTTTTTTGAATAGATAGCATTCTGGGGAGACAGGATAATCCAGAGGACAGGACAGAGAACAGGTTTTGACAGACTCAGGCTCAAATCCTGGCTCCCACATTTACTAAGGGGACTCTCCCCCCGTCTTCTCATTTGTGAAATGTGCAGGGTGGTGCAGATTAATGAGACCAGGCAGGGCACAGCCACTGCTGTGAAGACAGGCACTGGCCCGGGAGGGAGGTGGACAGGTGGGCCAGGGCGGGGTGAGCAGGAGGCTCCAGGTGAGCTGCAGATCCTGTGGCCCCCCTCCCGCTCCCCCTGTATATTTAGCCCCTGCAGCTACTGCTCTCAGGTGCAGCTCCTCAGCTCACGTGGTGATTAATTTCACCGCCGGAGAAATTGACACATCCTCCTGAATTCAGCTGCTGGTAAAATTAACTCACCAGGGACAATGGAGCTTTCTCTGAGGTCCAAATTGTCCTTATTCCAGTTTGTTCTTGGCCTGGATCCAGCCCAAACAAACCAGGCTGCTCCTGTATCCCCCAGAGGAAGGAGGGCCTCCACTAGCCCAAGGTTGGGAACATTTTACACGAGTCTCAACAGGGCGGCAAGAATCTACTTTGCTTTGGGTTACTGTGTTCGTGGACAGTTGTGGGTAACTAAGCGAATGGCCAGCCCGGTTCCCAGAGCCCCCTCCTCTGTGGGCCCTGCTCTCAGGCATGCCTGGGCTTATCAACCAGATGGACCTGGGATGTAGCAGAATCCAAGGTGGATCACCTCCACCCTTCCAGCTCATGCCCTTGAAATGACCAAGCTCAGTGCTCATGGGCTGGGCAGTAACCGTGTGCCGGACAATATATGTACCACTTACCCTGCCGGTTCAGCTGAACCCAGCTCCAACTTCCAAGCCTAGCCTGGGCTCTAAGCACTCACTGTACCACTGACCATCACACACAGACATGGACACACACACACACACACCCCTACACGCTTGTGCGCATTTGTGCACATCAGCCACGTGAACGTAAAGCAGTGCTTCAAACATCTGCTTGAGACCAGCAACTGAGAAACACTGAAGACTCACGGATTTTTGGAAAAGGTCCTATTGTTCAGCGAGTTCCAAAGTTTGAGGCTCACGACTATAACCAGGACTGGACAGAGGGGGGGACTGCCATTTCAGGGGCAGAGAGACTGGTAAGGGAAGCATGCCACCTGGGACGAGGCGCCAAACCTCCTGCTGCCTCCGCGGGAGCACGCTGAGCCACCTCGTGTGCAGATGGGAGCTTCCATGGAGGAATCCATTTGCTCAACTTCCCGAAAAAGGGGCTGCCGCGTTATTTTATGCGCGTATCAGTTTTCACATACTGGCATGTATTAAAATAAGGTACATCTGTGCAAATATTTCTCATGAAGAAAGCTCAGATGACAGGAACCCAAGCAGAGCAGGTCCCCACTGACCCCCTGCCCCACCCCCACACTTCATGGGAAACCAAGGCCAAGAGGCAGGGAGCCCGGCATGGGAGGCCTGCCCCTCCACTCCCAATGCCTCTGGCTCACAGTCACCTCAAATCATCCTTGTGTCCGCGGAGCTGCGGGGACAGCAGCGAGAATACAACGTGGGGTTTGGCAGGACAAAAGGGATCAGGGCCTTGGACAAGTCACACTGGGCAGAGCAGGGCCTGGTACACCTTGTTAGGGACTTGGGCTTGGAGCCGAGAGTCAAACTGTTTCAGGCGGGGCAGCATCCTGGGGCAGATGGTGCTTTCTCGCCATACCTTGGCTGCTACAGGGCACAAAAGGAATTCAGATGTGGCAGGCAAGATTCGAGAAACCTGGCGGGAGAGGAACTAAAGACAAGGAGCGCAGGGGTAGGGAAAGAGGCAAAGGGACCAGAGACTAGGACCTCCAAGAGGTCAAAGCAGAGGAGGGGACAAGGAGCGAGCAAGCTGACGGACATGAGGCGATGGTTCAAGGGCAAAGTGTCAGAATGAGTGATTGCAGAGGAAGAGCAAACTGAAGTGTCCCCCACACAGACGCCGAAGTCCCCAGAATGATGGCCGGCCTGGGCACAGAGGGAGGTGGAGTCAGGATTCGCTGTGCTCCCCGATGATGGGCTGCTCAGCGGACGCCTGCTCCTTGGCACTGAGGTGAGCATGGGGCCATGAGGCAGAAGGAGCAGAGCTGAGCACAGAGCATGGGCTGGGGGAGCCCGGTCTGCCGGTGCCTCTGTGGGGTACGGTGGGCTTCTGCAAAGGGGGCTGAGCCCTACCCCGTTGACTTCTCAGCCATCAGGAAGCTCATGACAAAGACAGAGGATGATTAAACACAAAGGTCAATGACAAGGGCGTAGCAAACCACCAGGCAATGTTATGGGACAGATGGGACAGTGGAATGGAAAGAGCACCATCATCCTGGGGTCACTGCATGACAAGTCCCCGCTCCGGGCCTCACTCGGACCTCTCCTCCCTGGGAACGGCACCCCTCAGGGGATGGCTCTGGGACATGACCACACACTGCCCAGTGCAGGCCAGATGCAGATACCGGGGCCCGGCCATGCCGCACGTTGTCCTTCCTCTCTGGACACCTGAGTGACCTTAGCAGAGACCTTGGGAGGTATCCGAGGGCCGTGCCATCCCCAAGACCCTGGCCTGTCCCGCTTTGGAGTTCAGGCCCTGGGCTTCCAGGCTCTGCACGAAGTAACTGAATCACCAAGTTGACATGCACCATTCAGTGAGGAGCCTCCCACTGCGGAGCTGGCTGAGCACGAAGCCAATCTACGGTGGCCACGAAGGCCGCCGTGTGTTCAGCAATGACACCACAGCCCAGAGGCAAAGCGCCCAGCGCCCGAGAGCTCGGGGCCTGTTAGGAGCCTCACTGCTGGGCACCCAAACGCTGTCTGACGACAACCCTTAAACCGACTTTAGGAGAGAAAACATAAAGGGAAAAGCAGATTTCCTTCAGCCAGACAGTCCTTTTCTTCCCTCCATAAATCGAAACCACACTTGTAACAAAGCCACAGCGGGAGCTCAGTGGGAACCACAAGCTTTATTGGCTGGAAAGTTCTCCTCAGGAGCCTGGTCGGCTGGGGCTGGATGTTCCTGGATGGGCACCCCCAGGCCTAAGCTAGGAAAAGGGAGGGAGAAAAGGAGAATTTTAGGTCCCATGGAGGGCCTCCAAGTAATAAGATCCGCAGCAGAGTTCAAGGCGAAACTGTTACGCTGAAACTACTTTCAAGGACACACTGTTTACTCAGTAAATATTTACAGAACCCAGTGAGGTAAGATCGTATTGTATTCATTCCTTCTACAGATGTTTATCAAACACCTACTACGCACCAGGCACTGTTTGCTGTATTTCTCACTCGGAAAAATAGCCAACAAATGTAATAATTAGAACAAGCCCTGAAAACACGCGATGATAAAACAAAACTTTTTATGTGCTGCTGGTGGAAAAATGCAATTGTTTGTGGAAGACGTGTGTCCTGGTTTCACCTTCAGCTTCGTTTTTCAAAAGAAGTCACTTCCTGCCCGGTGCCCATTCCCCATGCCCCAAATGGGCTTCCAATAACAGAACTCAAAGGGGCATTACCTCCAGGTTTCCTCTGGCCTTCCGAAGGATTTTGTGGGTTACGACCACTGAGAAGAAAGAAAGAATGGGATTGTTAGACACAGATGCTCAGGGAGACAGTGTAAAAGCCGGCTGCTGGGAGGAAGCACCCCCTGAACCCCAAATGGGTCAGGTAGACATGTGGACAAGCCAGAAGCATCCAGACCCAAGAGAGGTGTGGAAGGCTCCAGCTGCCCATCACACACCCCAAGACCAAAGAGTCCATGGTGGGCCAGAGTCACCTCCTCGAGGTCATGCTAAGCCACAACCTCACAGCGATACCAGCCCGTGTTTCAGGCTCGGCAAAGCCTGTGGATGCCCAGGCAACCCTAGGGCTCACCTCTATGGGTCCGAAGGGCGAGGGCAATGGTGCAGGGCAGGGGAGAGTCCCGTGCCTAGCCCCCACACACTTTGGTCTCCTAGGCCCTCCTGAGGCACAGCTCTGGGAAGGGGGTGTGTCCAACCCCAAGCAAGCCCATGTGCCAAGGCCCAAGGCAAGGGTCACAGGCAGTTCTGCAAAGTCAATTTTTACCCTCAGAGCAGGCGTTCAAATCAATTGGGGGAAAGCATGAACTCTGGGCATTTTTTTCTCCTTAGATGTCCTTAGCTGGGAGAAGAACCCAACATGATTCCCTGGATGGGACGAGTCCAGAGGTCCCACCAATCAGATGCTCTAAACTGTGTGCAGGGCAGAGGCTCAGTGAATCAGGAGCCCTGGGAGGAAGCAGGGTGCCTGCCTTTCAGGGCAGCAACTGTAAAGTGAGGCCGCTTCCTCCCTGAATCCTTTTCTTGTCCAACACAAACACCAGCAGCGGTGGGAATGCCACCACTAAAGAGATTTCTGGCCCGATCAGGGGTCCGTTCTAAACATGCCTCGGTGAGGATCATGCAATCCGCTTACTCCCTGGGGAAGACAGAGTCAAGGCTTCTGGAACTGGGCCTTTGGCCAATGGTGCCCAAGGATGAAACAGACTCCCCATCAATGCACACACAGTCCAACTCCCCAATGCCTCCTTCAGAAGAGGAGCCATGTGGTGGCCTTGGGAAAGTATTTATTTCTTGCCTCACAAAATATTTCCAACGAAGTAACAAAGTCTGTTTGCAATCTGTGATACCCGGGGGGTGGGTGGGGGAGACAGCCAGTGTGGGCTGTTTTTAACTGGCCAAACTGGATTTCAGAGGTGCCCACTGTCTCTCTGCGCCCTCCACCCCCATGCCACAGGGCAGGAGTTCTGCACCTGGGTCCGGGGTTATGCTTTAGGAGGGGTCCTAAATCCCTGGAAACTATGTGCAAATCTCTGCATGTATCTGGGTGGATGCGTTCTTCTGGAAAGACCTCCTACGTCTTCTGAGACTTGCCAAAGGGCCTGTGACCCAGAAAAGATTAGGTACCCCAGGTGTAGAGGTTTAAAATCATACTGAAAGGGGACCAGAAGTACCAAAAGCACAAGACTCCCCGTGAAGAACGAGGGCTCACCTGCCCCAAGCATGAAAGGGCCTCACATCTGCACAGTACTGCTCACCTTCCAGAGCCCGGAAATCCCTGCTGCCAGGAGAAGCCCGAGAGACAGAGCAGTAACAAGCTCGTCCCAAATCCAGGCTTGCCCAGTGCTGAGGCATGACTCGAACCCAGGACTGCCCAACTCCACGCAGGGTTCCTCCCACCTCAGCAGAGGGCTGACAAAGAAGCCACCAGCTTCGGTATCTAGCTCGTGACAGGCAGCTTGCTGACTGTGACCTCAGTGAATACCCCCAAGCCTGTCCGGGCGGCATCCCTAGGTCAGAGGCTGGAGGTGAGGCCGTGGTTCCAGGTCACGTGACAAGGAAATGGCAGGGGCCCTTGGGTCTCCCCGTGACAGCTTTCCCTCCTTTCCCCTGCAGACTCTGGGAGCAGACGAGGTGTTCAGCTTGGTCAAGACCAGCCCCGGGCCCTTGCTCTTCCTGGTCACCATGGTGGGGGAGGGGGGCAGAGGAGGGGACACTACACCAACTTTCGCTTCATCCTTCAGAGCCAGGAGCAGACCTGAGGCTGGCAGGTTCGGGGACTCTCCAAGGACCTGGCTCACTGGGCGGAGCTACACAGCCTGGCACTGGAGTCATCACAGGCCAGGGCTGGCCACCAGCTGGGCCACCTTGGGAAACCCCTCACCCGGCTCTGAGCCGAGCCCTGCAGACACGGAAATGGGTGACACCGCTTTAGCGGGGGCAGTGGTATGAGACATCTGTGGTTTTTCTATTAACGGTCTGCCACCTGTACTCATAGGATCCAGTCTGAACTCATGGGAAAAAAGGAGGCAGAGAACTAGTGTTTGTTGAGCACATGCTCTGTTCCTGAAAAAAGCATAATAAAGTTGAGGTATCATTACCATCCCATTTTACAGATAAGAAAACTGAGGCACTTCTAACTAAGTTGTGATTAGAACCCAGGCCTGTCTGGCCAACCCGAGTCCGTTGGAATTACTGTATCTGGTTAGAGATGAGGAATTAGAAGCTCAGGGAGTTAAAGTCATTTATTCCAGGTCACACAGGGGTGTGGAAATCTGAACTGTGCTCAGTAATGACTCCAGGATCACTGACGTGGGGCTCAGAGGCTGCATCGACCATAGTAACTTGCCCATCTGAACCTACTGCCCACTTCCAAAATCTCCTCACCAGCAAGTGAGGTGCATTTCATGAGCCCTGTGACTGTTCGGGGCTGCCACGGAGAGATGCCACTGCAGAGTCCTACTGTCCCTGGATTGGGGGCTGCGTGAAATCGCCACCTCCCACCCCCTGCTGCCCTGGGGGTCTTACCCGAGTGCTCCACAGGGGCCTCACACATGACCACGACTGGCGCTGTCCCCCACAGGTGCCTCCAGCGCTTTTACTCTATGTGTGACGGGAAGCCCGGGCCAGAACCCTGCGACAGCCACCACTCGGCCAGGGTTGCCTCCTGACAATCTGCCAAAACCATCCCCTCCCCTCCATGGCCCTGCCCCAGCCCTGCCAGGCCTCCCTGCTGTCATCAGGGGGACTGCCATAGCCCCCAAAAGGTCTCTCTGCCTCCTGCCACACACAACCCCCCCACACTGCTCAGCCACAAGGACCTTCTAAGACTCGATGGGCCACATTGACTCCTGTCACTCATTCTTGAGTCCGTCCACAGGTCCCTTGGGACCCTACTTAGCTCTTTCGCTTTGTCCCTCAGACCAAATCCCTTGGCATATCCTAAGTATGTTCCTGAATACTGAGTTCCCACCCTTGAGGCCACCTGCCATAATCCTGTCCCTACCCCTTCTCTAACTCCTACTCATCCCTCAAGACCCCATCAGTCCAGAGCCCTGAACCACCTGAGGCCGCTGGGGATGCGCTGCCCTGCAGCTAACTTTTGCTTCTGCCCCGTTAAGCCAAAGCTCTGTGCTGGCAGGAACTGTCTCGTTCACCTCTGTGCCCAGAGCCTGGCACGGGGGCATGGAGCACAAAGTTAGCACCTGCCCCACAACTGAGCATCTTTCTTCCACACTTCCAACTGTGCCAGTCTCACGGAGTCTGCTTCAGAAGGTTCCTTGGGGGGTAGCTAAGAAGAACTCCTACCCGACAACAATCTACGTTCTGTGCTTCTCAGAAATGCCCCAACGACACTGGCCTTGGAGAAGACAGCAGCATGGAGCAGGCGGGTAGCTCCAGAGGAAAGCCCCAGTCGGCAGCCCTCCCAGAACGGGGACAAGGACAGGCAGACAGCGAGGCTGGGCCAGGGCTGTGACGCCCACAGGTACCGGCAGAAACTCGGCGGTGCACCCATGCTGTGGGTTTCTACTGGGGCCAGAGAGCTGTTCCCCACCATCTCTGAAGCTCCCGGATCAGGACGAGCAGTGACGTTACAAATGCTATTTAGCCTGAGTTTCTGTATCTGCCCTGAGAAGTAATTCTCAAAACCATCCCCTCCCCCTGGATCTTCACGGCCCGGCCGAGGCCTCCTTCTGGCCTGCCCGGATCAGGGCAGCAATCACCAGCAAGCCTTTCCCACACACACAGCAACAGGTCCGTGCTCTGCCCTGCACACGACCGGCCCGGGGCCTGCGCCCTGAGGCCTTTCACGATGCAGTTGCAGTCCCAGTCCCAGCGACCCCTCCAGCCTCAACCTGCCACTTGCAGTCTTACTCCAGCCACGTGAACTGGCGTAGGCTTCTCACATCCAAAACCTTCTTTCTTACCACTCTGCCTTTGTCCACGCTGCCCCCTTTCCATCTGACCCACACCTGCTCCTTCCTGCAGACTCAGCTGTCCGTGTGTCCAAGAAGCCGACCTTCCAGGACAGAATGACGCCCTCCCCACTCCCCTCTCGGTGTTGCCTAAGGCCCTACCCCACACACGTTCCTGTCAAAGCACACGCCATGCACCTGTCTCCCCAAAGAGATGACAGTCGCTGGCAGCACGTGGCCTCTCCACTGAGGTCTGTTAAGTGAATTTATTTGTGCAGGTCAGAAAGGATGAAGTATGAAAGGAAACCCATAAATAGGAGGCATGATGATAGGTGATCTGGAATCCCAAGTGGGTGTCCAGGAGGGGGTTTTTAGTCCTCAGAGGCATGAAGTGGTCAGACACAGCGGCCCGCCCCCAACCGCTCACTTACACTGATCAAAGATGATTTTTTCCTGGTGCTTGCTCAGCTGCAAAAGCTTCACAGAGTTTTGCAACTTCTTTTCTTGTTCAAACAGCTTTTTGTGTAGTTTGGTGATCTCTGCCTTCATTTTTCCAGTCTCGAGAGAAAAGGAATTGGAAAAATGAACAAAGAATACAAAACACCCTAACACATAGGAAAGAATTAAAACACATACAAAAAGATGCTCAACCTTACTAACAGCAATATTTGAATGAAAACTAGAAGCCATTTTCTGCTGGTCAGATTGGCAAAACCAGGAAAATCCAGCGGGGCCAGGGTGTGGGGCGAGCACTCTTGGGAGCGGTAGCGGGACTGCGAGTTGGCACAGTCCGGGTGGAACGCCCTGGCAAGATTTACCAAACTGCAAAATGCGCTCAACCCTTTGATCCAGCAAGTCTATACTTAGGCATGTACCCCCACCAATAAGCACATAAGCACAAGAAGATACCTATGTTCCTGGATGTTCATCTCAGCATTGTTCATAGTAGGAGCCAATAAACAACCTGGTTTGTTTCAACAGGGGTCTGCATAAGTAAATCATGGTACTCATATACGATGGCATAATTCTGCAGCTATTAAAAATGATGTTGTAGGGGCGCCTGGGTGGCTCAGTCGGTTAAGGGGCTGCCTTTGGCTCAGGTCATGATCTTGGGGGTCCTGGGATGGAGTCCCACATCAGGCTCCCTGCTCAGTAGGGAATCTGCTTGTCCTTCTCCCTCTGCCCCTCCCCCCGCTTGTGCTCTCTCCCACCCCCTCTCTCTCTCTCAAAGAAATAAATAAAATCTTACAAGAAAATCTTGTAGAACTCTATTTATTGATGTTGAAAGATCATAATTAGTGACAAAAAGAGCCCAGAACTGCTATTGTATACCAGGCATTCCTGTTTAATAAAATTGAATACATAGATTTATATCCATAGACGTATATGTGATGTCTAAAAAATGTGATGAACAAACAGACAACATCAAAACGTTCATAGTGATTTATCTCTGAGAGATGTGATTTGGAAGTTTTATTTTTCATTTTTAAAAATTTATCAGAATTGTTTGAGGTTTTTTTCTTTTTAACAAAAACTATAATGATCATTAAAACAAAAAAATTTAATGATAAATTTTAAAAAGAGAATATAAAATTATGATTAGGAGAGTATGATCCTCAGGAGAGCTTTCATCTTTGAGAGGTGTGGGGAACTCTGGCTCGCCACCCATTGGCAGCTAGAGTTCCCAGACCTCGAATGGGAAATGTGCACACTCTACAGGCTCTCTTAACCAGTCTCCGCTGAGCTGGTTCACAGAGTTAAGGACACTCCTTTCTCATCAACCTCCCCCCTCCAGCCACCCCCCCTAAGGCATGCTGGCACAGGGCACCCTCTGCGACGGGGAAACACCTCTGCTCCCCAGAGGGGAGACATCGGGCTGCCAACTTACAAGGAACCCCACTTAACTTTGTTCCCAAACTTGTTTATGGCAGTTTTACTTGCAATCAGTTATGGGATTTAATTAAGTATTAAGTAAACCCATGAAATGTGTATATGAAAAGAGAGAATTGGTTGTATGAAAACTAACATATGTCTCAGGAAAGACTTGATAAAGTCAAGTCACTAAAAACCACATTTCTGGCAAATTAGGTGTGGGTGAATCAACTATGAAAGATGTGGGAGGAACGTAATCTAGAAGAATTCTATATTCAAGTTGCTTTACAAGTGTCTACATTTTTTCTTCATCTTAAAAATACAGAAATTGGAAGTGACACACATACATTATGGATGTGGTTTATGAAAGAAAGGAGATGTGAAATCCTCATCAGCAGACCTACATTCAAAGAAAAGGTCCTGGCCCTACATCAAAAGAATGGCAAATGAATGTACATTTAACTGTTTTTAGTTAAACTATGATGTTTAAGGTATGTATCATCTCTTGATTCCCTGCTTTAACCTACTTTCAAGATTAACCAACTGTGTCAGCTACAAGGACGTCAACTGTTCTTCCAAAACAGATCCTAATTTAAACCTCAGGTTTTCTCTGATTCTCTTCCTCACGCTAAGAGCCCACAAAGATTTGTGTCAGGTCATGGCTTCCTAGACCACACATTCTGGGACAAAGTCATTCTCCACGGCTGTAGAACTGGGATAATCCCTGACCCCATCCATCTAGAGTGAGATGCAAAGGGGATGATGCCTGAGGACGGACCATGGTTTCCTCATCCCTGCCTGGCTAACCTCTAGTCCTCTTTCAAAAGTCAGCTTGGGCAACACCTCCTCCAGGAAGCCTTCCTTGAGACTCCTCCCCAGCGGAAGTCTAGGTTGGTTACTGCTCCTTTGGATACTCACTACGCCCAGTCCTTCCCTCGTCATTGCCCATTTCATGTTTAATTTAACTGATCATTTACTTGTTTGCTTCTTCTCCCGAGACTCAATTCTTCCTTCTGACCCCCAGCACCTGGCACAGAGTAGGTGCTGTGAGACCCTTTGCCAACTGGTAGGTTAAATTTTCACTTGCACTCCCAAAATATCCTGTCCATCTTCTATCCAGAACTTAAAATAAGGCATTTTAATTCTGCATGTCTGCTATTCCTCTGAACTAAAATCTTCATTTTTACAGGATGAATGTGCCATGGCAAAAACAACAGGGCTAGAAGACCCAGCTTGGTCCATTCCAGCTGTGATGATAAAGCAAGGAATTTCAGTTCTCACGTCTGGAAAATGGTAACATAATACCTACCTCTCTGGAGGCTCCCATAAGGGATGAAAGGAGATGCTGCGTGTAGGGCAGAGTGCCTGCCACCTAGGAGAGCTCAACAGAGCAGCTCTTCCTTCAGGCCACAGAGCCCAGCTCAGAGCTAGGACACACGCCCCTCCCAGGAGGCCACCCGCTGACTCAGAAGTGTTGGGCCTGACTCCCGGAGCTGGCTTTTTGAATGGTTTTTTCTTTTTTATAATGAAAAATCTCAAACATTCACAAAAGTAGAAAGAATGGGATAATGAACTGCCAGCTTCAGCGATTATCAAATAATGGCCAAACCTGCTTCATCTACGTCCCTACCCACCCACACACTAAAAGTATTTTTAAACTCAACCCCAGAAGGCAATCATATTTCATGTCCATAAAATATTTCATATATAGTTCTAGAAAAAAGATTCTTTAGAAAGAAAAACAACATTGTCACCACACCTAGAACAACAATAAAAGAAGATGTGATGTATATACACACAATAGAATATTACGCAGCCATTAAAAAAATGAAATCTTGCCATTTGCAATGATGTGGATGGAACTAGAGGGTATTATGCTAAGTGAAATAAGTCAGTCAGTGAAAGACAATTATCATATGATCTCAGTGATACGTGGAATTTAGGAAACAAGGCAGAAGATCATAGGGGAAGAGAGGAAAAAATGAAACAAGACGAAACCAGAGAGGGAGACAAACCATAAGAGACTCTTAATCATAGGAAACAAACTGAGGGTTGCTGGAGGGGAGGGAGTGGGGGGATGAGGTAACTGGGATGATGGACATTGGGGAGGGCACGTGATGTAATGAGTCCTGGGTGTTATTTAAGACTGATGAATCATAGACCTGTACCCCAGAAACGAACATTATATGTTAATTAATTGAATTTAAATAAAAAATTATTTAAAAAAAAATAATTGCTTAGTATCACCATGTACGTCAGGAGACATTTCCCTGAGCCCATCATAATTTCATTTTTTTGAACAACTGGTCCAATTCATCGGCATCCAAATAAACTCCATGTTTTGCAGTTGATATGTCTCAAGTTTCTTTCAATCCAGTGGTTCTCAGGGCTACTAAGAAGACTTGTAAAAACAGACCACTGGGGCCCACTCCCAGACTTTCCGATTATAGATCTGGGGTGAGCCCCAAAATTTGCCTTTCCATCAGATGACACTGATGTTGCTGACCCAGGGACCATAATTTGAGAACCGCTGTAAATCTGTTTTACTCCCTCTTTCCCCTCTTTTCCAGTTGGATGAAAAGATGTTCTAAGCTCATATTGTACATTTCCTGCCCCAGACCTAGAATCAAACCATTTCTCCAAGGAGTCCTGGTTCCTGTTAGTGGGAAAAGGTATTTAGAAACCACAATTTGGCAGTAGAGGTGCTCACTGGTACTGGAGTGGACATTTTTAAAGCCTAAAAGTAAATGTTTTTAATAAGAAATGTAACACAAGTTCATACTGATATTTCCAAATCAAGGATGGCAGGATTTTTGCTTCTTTGTCTTTAAATTTATATCTCTTCTCTGGCAGTAAAAATCTTAACCTAATTAGCTATTTGTTTTATCCTACAATACAAATATAACAGTTTTTAAACATCAGTACCAATATTACTATTAACAGTACCATCACTGAAAACAACATTTTTTTTTTCAGTCCTTTTTTGCCCTTAGAGTATTTCTACTAGGGATATAGTCAAAATGCTGTGTTTTAGTCTTGAAATGTTCCCTCTTTGTTGGGTATGCCTTCAATACTACATATATAGTAAGGTTTGTTCATCTTACTATCAATTTTAAGAAACTGCTCTTTTTCCATTTTGATTTATTTTCAATTATTTAAAGCACTTGTACAGTTCCAATGTCAAATTTACAAAACAAGATCTTTGCAGAGAAATCTACCTCTATTCCTGCCCTTCCCTCCTCTTCCTTCCCACCCCTCCAAGTAGCCTGTTTCCTTGTTATTGTTTATACTTCCAGTTAAAGAAAATTTTTATAAGCAAATATGTGTATATATTTGTATCTCTCCCCACAACCTTCTTAGATAAACCGATGTATATGATACACACTTTCCAGAGTAGTCCTAGGGACTGCAGGGGACGGTATATTAAATGCAAAAGGCAAATTAATGACACTCAGAGAAAACCCTAGGTCATAAAAAAAAAAAAAAAAAACACTGGGGTTGCTGGCAAAAACTTGGAAATCTGCTTTACACACATTTCACACTAAGAAAAAGGCACTGTATGAAACACAGGCAGGGACAAAAAGTGGCTTGAGGCAATTTAACACCACACAGGGGGTCTGTGTGCACCAGCAACCATATCAGAGCAACTCTGAGGTCCTTTTTCTGGCTCTAAAATTCTATGATGCTAAAGTCAGCATAACCAATTATATGAGAAACGCTTGGAAAGAAGGGTGAGTCATCACAAGCGCCGGCCAGTCCCTGGACTAGTTTGCTGGTGGGGGGGGATCGATGTGACTATAATTTACATTTACACACACACACACACACGAAAGAAGATCTACATTCCTTCTGTCTATTTAACAGACACTACTGTGTACTGAGGACAAAAACATTGCATTGAGTTTCATTCAGCACATTTTATGTGCTTTAAAAATCATATGGGCAAGTACTCGTTTGGGAATAGGAGAAAAAAATTATTCACTCAAAAATATGAATAAAATAAACATGGCCCCTTCTGGGACACAGACATTAAACAAACAAATATATAATTTGCGACGAGGGCTATGATGAAGCAGAAGAGGGCGCTATGACTGAGTGACCGGGAAGCCCCTCCAACCCTGACGTAAGATGGAAGCTGAGACGGGAAAGGTGCGAAGAAGCCAGGCAGCCAAGAGGGGGGAGCCCAGGCACTCAGGCAGTCGGAGCATCTGTGTCACCGAGCCGAAGATGGAAAGAGCTCGGTGGGTGAGCAGAAAACGCAAGGCCAATGTGGGTCTGGAGCCCAGTGGGCCCTCTTCCTCTCCATGGCCCCACTGGCTAAAAGTGGCCAAAACATGATTTCCCTGCGAAATGACTGGTTACCTACCTCCCCGAGCTTAGTGCACCCAAACTTCCTCCCCAGGATCCCAAGAGGGAAATCACAGGGCAGGCTCATTAGAACCTTCCGAGGCTTCACTGCTGCCTCTTTGCCACGGCTGACAGATCTGAGAGCTGTCAGAAGGGGTTTACCTAGATGAGTAACGACATGGAATGCCAATTTCCCTCTGCCTTTCTCCTGGCCTTTGGCAAAAACTGATAGTTTAGATAAATGCAGGGTAAATATCTATCAGAGCACCAAGCAAAGTTCTAACTCTTCCTTCATCTGCATGCTCGTCCTTCCGGGAGGCTCCTTGGACGACCAGAGCGGCAGCTCGCCGTGTCACGATACCAGCTGTTTCCCACCGACGAAAACCTAGGGAGGGCCTCTGCACTGCCTGACTCCTGGTTTGTGCCATGAAAGATGGGGATGAGGATGGTTGTGGGATCAACCATTCTGAATTCGGTCACATTCAAGTTGCTGCAAAGTCAAGCTTTATGCTTTCGGGGGAAATTTCAATGGTTTTGCAATAAATGATTTTCATTGGTTAAAAAAAAAAAACTTTCGAAGGAGTTAAAACAGATTGAAACTAGAATCCCTACAATCTGACTCTGAAAGCTATCAAAAGGAATCAGAGAGTCCAGAGAAAGGCACCTAAAATGAAAGAGATTTAGAGTGGAAGGGAATGAGCTAGTCCACGAGAACAAACTAGGACTTAAAATCTATAAAATGAAAGCATACCCTTTGGATTCAGATACTTGTGCTGCCAAAACCATCTCTGTAACCTTGGTCGGGCCTCACTCCCAGACCCTCAGCTTCCCCGTGTGTAAGACGCAGACAGGATTTCCCTCCACACAGACACGCTGCGAGTGGGGACGTAGTCAGGTCAGGACCACAGGCCGAGCCCACGGGGATGCCGGGGGAGCAGGCAAGGTCACACCTGAAGCAGCCAGCACGGTGCCTGACACGACACCCTTACCAAACACGGCACCTCCCCCGTCCTCTGCCGTGTTCCCCAAACTGAGGGCACACCTGCCACAAGCAAGGTCCTGGGCTGCAGACCGAGTCACAAGCCCCAGTGGCATCCCTAAGCCTCGGGATCCGGGTGTCACCACCTACCTGTTCACACTGAAGCGGGCACTGGCCAGTTGTGGGGAGTGAGACCCTCCAGAAAAGCGTCAATAATCTCGCAGCCTCTTCGAGGATCAGATTGGCTGTGCCCACGCTGGTGACAAACCTGTTCAGAGGCGCCAAGTGTGGACCCTGCGCAAGGGGCGGGGGGTGGGCGAGGGGAGAAGGTTGTTACATGCCACTGAAAAAGATTATGGACAAGCCGGCTTTAATGGGCAGCATAAATCTCCAAACCGCAGGGCTTGTGTCCACATGCTGAGCGAGAGCCTGGTGCCAGACGACACCAATTTATTGTTCTTAAAGACTGGTGAATTATAGATTATGAGAGAATTTCGGTGGTGATTTTAGCCCAATCAATAACCATGATTAATAACCACCTGCGTTAACTGTATTTACTACGCCAAGAAGAGGGGAAGAGGGTCCGTGGTAGGGCCACTCGCATGGCTCCGCACCACGGAGCCTCTCCGGAAGGCAAAAGGTGCCAACAGCAAGGGACGAAACACGAGTGCTTCTGTCTTCAGCAGCCCCTGCTAAACGGCGCTGCGTACTGCCAATATGAAGTTGGGGCCTCGTAAAGTCTCCCTCACCGTCTGCTGACAGAGGCAAACCCTAATCGGGGGATGTCAAGGGCAAGAGAAAGCCAAGAACATGAGCCAAAGAAGGGAAAACAAAATACAGTTTAAAAAGAAAAGAAATTAAAAGAGCGCTGTCTTCACGAGGAATAAAATCACTACAAAATAAAATGATGCACTCTTTAGCTATCAAATTGGCAAAAAACCATACCTAAAACAATAAATAAAATTAGTTAATGAAGAATAAGGTGCAGTGAGATGCTCTCACTTGTAAACAGGGATACGTATTTTTGGAAATAACGCATCAACAGTTCTCCCCAAAGGGCCCTGAAGGGTTCACAGCCTGGGAGTGAGCTGCCTTCCACTATCCGCAATCCATCCCTAATGAACTAATCAAAGATGCCACGGGAGGTCTGTGTACAAGGGTGCTCACCACACCTCACATGTCGAAAAAACAGGGCAAAGAGTAAACAAATGGTGTTACCTCCACATATTGGCTTATTTTCCAGCCCCTAAAAGTTCTAGAAAAATGCTGAATGGGATAGGAAAATTGTTTATATGTTAACTGAGAGTCAAAATACAAAATTCATGTGAGTCAGTTTTATTAAAGTTTATGAATGAGCTAAAAGAGTGTGTGTGTGTATCAACATTTCAAGCACTGAACACCCTGTGATGTTTTTATGCTTTTGTACAATAAAGATTATGATCAGAAAACAACAGTAATCTTATTAACATTTATGAATTCATTCAACAAATATTTACCATGCACCCGCTGCACGCCAGGCCCTGTCCTAGGTAGTAAAGATACAACGTTGAGTCAAAGAGACACTTGTCCCTGCGCCCCTGAAGTTTATTATCTAGTGAAATGTAAAATACCGAATGACTTTTACAATAGAGTAAAACAAAATAAAACAAAAAGGCAAATCAGGTACCAGGAAGCAGGGGGCCTCAGGACCTGAGAAGAGGGACCAGAAAATGTGACCCACGGAAGCTTGGTGGTTGGGTCCAGTCTGGGAGGACAGAGAAAATGTGACCCCAACCCTTGGAGGAAGCGAATGAGTAACTTTGTGTCAAGCACCTGGCACACTGGGTCCTCAACAAAAGGTACTTTAAAGTGAGGAGGATCCAGCAGGATGAGGCAGGAAAGAGTGAACCCAGGGAAGAGCTCGCACTGACAGGGTACAAACCTCGCCAAGGGTCCCTCCCATAGATCAGTGCCCCGGACTGGACCTGACCCCTGAGCTTTCGTGGGCTCCACTTCCTGGTCCCCCTTCTCAGGGCCTTACCGAGGATGCACGCACCCTTTGCCTCTCGGAGCCCTCAGGTGCCCCTTGCACTTACTGCTCCAGTGAGCACCTCACCCCCTCCCGCAGTCAGTCAGGTTACCTTGGTTCCCGGCTCTGGGCTTGCGGGCTGGGGAGCCTCTTGGATCTGAAGGGCCATCTCGGCAAAGAGCTTCTGGCCCTGGCCAATCTGCTGGCACAGGGCCTCGTAGTCCCCAGCCAGGCCCAGGACGTGGCCGCCACTCGTGTGGGCCCACGGGCGGTGGCCAGCGACCAGGTGGGACGCACATGGGGTGCTGGTGACCGAGCTGCCACTGTTGCAGGAGAGGGAGTCCGTGTCATTTCCAGAGAGTGGAGGAGTCTCTGAAGCTACAACATGAGAGGGAAGATGTCAGATCCACTTGGGGCAGTATCCTGTGTTCATCGAGCTGCGTTCAACGACGCTAAAGCCAGGTGGGAGGAGAGAAAGGCCTGCGTCCCAAATGCCACCCGGCACAGCACAGGGGGGCGGCAAGTGGCCTGGCTCCCAGACCTTCGTCTATTCACCCGCCCCGGGCTCATTCGTCTGAGGGGAGAAGCTCGATTCAATTCAACCAACACTTATCAGGCACCCACTCTGCAAAGACCCCTGATCTACACAGACGAATCAAGCCAGTGTCTGCACTCCAGGAGCCCATGGTCTAATCAGACACCACGCGGGAGGTGTAACAGCACAATGACGAAGAGCCAGAGCTCAGAGGAAGAAATAATCAATTCCCTGTGCAGCAGGAAGAGAGATCAGGAAAGGCTTCCTAGGAGAAGCAACAATTGAGCTGGGTTGAACAAGAAGCAAAAAATTACACTAAACAGAGGCAAAGCCTGTTGCTTTTTACCTTTGGATCAACAAAAGTCCAGATGAATAATTCTGACTGGGGGCCTCAGAAAAGTCATTTCACAAAGAAGTCTGCATTCAGAATAAGCCTCGGGGCAGGAGGAGGATTTGCATGGCAGAGAATGGGACAAAGGTGGCCTGGAAAAAGACGGAGCCACAACGCACGGTCCCAGTGAGAGGAGAGTGAGGGCCCGTCTGCAGGATGGGGACCCCTCTGTATGGCCATATGAATGCAGATGGACAGGGCTGGATGGGCCCACTGGGGCTGGATGCTGGAGGCCTTAAAGCCACACTAAGGTGCTCACACTTCCATCTAAGGCCACAAGGACCCAATGACGTTGCTGAGGTTAATAACACCGAGGAATAGATTAACAGGCGTGGGGGAGGAGCTCACCAGCTAGACATGCTGAAGCCCCAAATCCTGACAAACACTCTCCTGATTGGGACCAGGGACGCCCTTTCATTCAATTTAAAAAGTCCTACTGCCACACCCAACCCCGCCACAGTTACCCAGACTTCAGCTTTGTACCTGATCGTGGTGGCACCACCAGGGTGGAATCAAATAGATCACAGGAATTATCTATCGCCATGGGACATTTGTCACCACCTGCAAGATGCAAAATAAGAGAAGGAAAAGAAACTGGCATTAGCATTTGAGAAAGAACTGAATGAGGATACAGTATAGCACCAGACACACACAAGCATCCACTCAAATCTCCCCTGGGACTGGGATCCCCTCTGCAGGACCCTGGGGACACGGGGCACCCGGGTGGCTCAGTCGTTAAGCATCGGCCTTCGGCTCAGGTCATGATCCTGGGGTCCTGGGATCGAGCCCCCATCGGGCTCCCTGCTCCGAGGGAAGCCTGCTTCTCCCTCTCCCACTCCCCCTGCTTGTGTTCCCTCTCGTGCTGTCTCTCTCTCTCTCTCTCTGTCAAATAAATAAATAAATAAATAAAATCTTAAAAAAAAAAAAAAAAAAGGACCCTGGGGACAGAGAGTGAGCAGGCCCAGCGTCCTCTCTGGAAGGACCCTCCTGTCCAGCAAGGAAACAGGAAGTTTCACTTCTAGGTGGTCAGGACTAAGGGAGGGAAGCATGGGGTCCTGGGGTCCCGGGGAGGGGTGCTAGCCCAGAGGAGGGAACGTAATGCAGGCACAGGAATGAGCAGCTGCAAAGGCACAGAGGAGTGAACCACCAGGACGTACTGAGGGAGGATCAAGCAGGTAGTAGGCTGAGCCCAGGGTGCAAGGGAGAGCCGCGATGGGACGCAAGGCCAGAACCATGAGGACTGTGGGGCCCCCGTCGGGGGCGTCAGGCAGGGCAACGCCGAGCTGAGGACTGTGCTCTGGACTGGAGGAGTGAGTCTGGAGGTTGCTGCAGCCACCCGAGCAAGAGAGAAGAGGGACCCAAAGCAGAGTTTAGGAAGCAATGCAATGGAAACAACGTCAGGAGGCAAAGGCAGTTAGATGCTGTCCGAGATGATCTGCAACACTGTGCACTCTGGAGAGCGCTGGGCCGTCTGACTCTCCGGAGCCCAGCGGGCGGGACGGCACTGTCATTCAGACCTCATGGAGGAGCAGGGAGAGGAAGTGACCGCCCCAGCACTAGCAGAGTGTCGGCGGCAGAGCGAGGACCGTGCCCAGTGTCCAGGCCTTAGGACGGCCCACCAGCTCCTTCCCGCCCAGGCACCTCTGGGCACCACCGAGCGCCACGTTCGATTCCGGGGCCAAGGAGCTGCCCCTGAGAGGGATCGCTTTCTGCCAAAACCAGCCATCTTTAGAGCAGAACTTTCGAACAAGTGCACTAAATGCAATCTTGCAAAGGCTTCTGCAGAGGAAGAGAGGCCGCTGCCGACGGCAGAATTCCCACCTTCACCGGAAGGTGAAGCAGCCCTGTGGGCTGACCCTAGACAAATTCCAGAAGCAGGCAAAGGCTGTTCCATGGCCGCCTCACTTCAGCTGCCCCAGCTCTCCCTCCCGGGCAGCCCCGGCCCTGAATCGTCCTCCCAGCCCCAAACTCCCCAGCACACCCCACAGACCCGTCAGTCCCATCTCCGCCAAGCGCTAAGAAGGGCCAGGAGCAGACCTGTATTTAAAGCAGAGATACCCACTGCTGATGGCCATCCCATGCAAAAGGCGGCAATATGGCTCCTTTCTAACCGTTTGAGATTCTGCTGGTAGGATTTTTATCCTGAGAATGCTGTTTAACAGCAAAAAGCACATTAACATCGACGTTTATTAAAGCTCCAAACCAGAGACCGCTTTAATAATCACCACGGTAATGGTTTTGTGACTGAGGATCATCTGAAAACAGTAATCAGGAAGCCCGTGTGAAAGGGTGGGAAACACTTATGATGTAATATTGGACGAAAACAAAGAAAGGATGCAGAATGGCACAAAACCCAATGTCAACAATGTAAGTTCATGCCTGCACGTGATCGCCAAATGAAGAGAAATATATACAAAGCAAAATATCGTCACCCTGTACAATCGTGAAGGATTTTTTTTTTCACATTCTTTTTTTCATATCATCACATCATCTTCTGGTGAAAATTTTAAATTCCTTATCAAGGAGAGATTAATAAACCAATCGCCACAAGTTCTAAAGCATGCTGACTGGGTGATCTTTTAAGAGATTTTAATTTTTCTAAATTAAAGGCAATAGATAGAATTCCCAATCCCAGAAAAGATTAAGTCCAAGCTTTTAGATGATACTTGTTTATGAAGTATGTCGACACTCCCTGTCCCGCTGGATGTGCGCACCCACCCTGTGGGTCTTAGGATGACGGCCCCAGACACCTGAGGCTCTGCAAGGTCAGGTGCTGCTCCAGGGACAGCACTGGTCTCGGGAGCTAAAACCTCATTCCTAGCCCCGGCTCTGCCACCTGTTTGCTGTGCTGCTTTGGGCAAGTCCAGTACCCAATCTGGGTCTTAGTTCCTTCATCCACAGAGCAAAGAGGATGGCCCGGCCGACTGCCTTGAGCCTGACCATTTGCTGGCTTATCCCTGGCCTGCTGCTGGGCAAGTGACAGAGGAGTGACAAGCAACCCTTGTCCTTTCTCTGCGACCCTACACAGCCTCTGTGAGGCTAGACCATAAACCCACGAGCAAAGGTAAAACAGAAGCAGTTTTTAAACCAGGATGCTTTTAGGATCCTACAGACACTGAGAGTCAGAGTAAGATGTTTAGATTCTCTTTGAAAGGCAGTACGAGGGATTAAAAAGCATTGTCAGCAGCGGAGTGCTATGGGCAGGGATGAATGGATGCGGGGACGAGACTGGAGGTGATGAGAGCATTGGCAGCCCAAACTCCACTTCCCTCCACCAAGAGGCCCCCAGATGGAGATCACCCCTGGCTCCCGGGGCACCGGGTGGTCTGCTGTCAACGGAGGGACACCTCCGTGGGGCAAGGGCACCCTCCAGAAGCTCCCGTGTCCCACCGACACACACAGGGCAGCAATCTCCCTGAGGAGGCACAGGGACAGTACCATGCTTGTCCAGCTGTGGGGGCCACTCAGGGACGGACAGGGTCTGGAGAGCCACTGGGAGGGCTGCTTCCTGAGCCTTCTTCCCCTCCATCGTCAGCCGCTCCTCCAGCTTGCTCTGCAGTGTGCTGTTGGTCTCGATGCTCTTTTCTAGCTGCCCCCGCAGAGCCTGGATCTCTGTTAGGAGACCACGCAGGTCACTGAAAGGGTCCTGCGCCCTCCAGCCTTCTCCTGACGCCTCTGCTCCGGCCTCTGCAAACGAGTGCAAGGGGAAAACCTGACGTCTTCCTCCACCAAAGGGTCAATCATCAAAGGAGCTCAATAGTGTTTTAAACCCGCCAGCACCACCACCCTCCCCTTCCTAAGAACTAGGTACAATTTAAAATAACAACTTGACTTTAAAAACAAAAATATTGGCAGACTTAATTGCTGCTATTCCACAGGCTAAATAAGAGCTGAAAATTAATTTTCGCTTCTGGCCATAAAAGCTGAGCAAATTGCACACCAAACCCCGAAATTATGTCTGGTAGTAATAAAATCTATTTGGGCTGGAATTATAGAATGAAAGGGGCTGATTTTAAGAGCCACAGTATATTAAAAAGGCACAACAGCAAGAATAAGAAAAGCAACGTGAAGAGAAAATGGAAGGTGTGAGGTGACCCTTCTCTAGATAAACTTTCAATAGGGAGAAACCATCTGGAAAATTCGTTTAAAAAAATTGCTACCACACCTCAAAATTGATTCTAAAACACTGGGGTTTGCAGTCAAGTTGCTCTGATCTGGTATCTATCAGAGGATCCGGGCCAACAACCATCTCCACAGCAATGCCCTGCGTGTGGCAGGCGCTCCAGAATTATTGGCCGAATGCATGGGCAAAAAGAAACACACTCTAGCGGAATACTCATAATCAAATTATTCCTTGACTGTCTGCTATGTCCCACGTACTGTGGTAGGATGCTTTTCATAAATGAGCTCAATTTTCACAACTCTACAGACTAGCTATTAGGAGACACGTTTTATGGAGGAAGAACCAGGCCCAGAGGGGTGAGGTGAGCTGCTGAAGGTCACACAGCTGGGAGGCAGGGCATGAGAATCCAGGCCTCGGGGGCCCGACTCCCGAGCCCAAGTCTTTCTGTGGTTCTCACTGCTTCAGAAGAACGGGCCAGAGGGCTTGCTGCAAAGTGTGCCCCCTCTGCCAGGCAGGCCAGCGAGGGCTGTGATGACAGCATTTCGGGAAAGGGTGCTGAAGTGAGCTCCCGGCCCAGACGCAGCAGCCCCAGGACGGGAAGCGCCTTGGGCCAGCGCGCCCAGTACCTCTCGGCCTCCTGTGCTCCTCCTCCAGCCTCTGATACACCTTCAGCTCCACTCGGAGGGACTGCAGGAGCTCGTCGTTCTGGCAGAGCAGCTGCTGCCTCAGCTTCGCCTCCTCCTGCACCCTGGAAAGGCCCCAAGGCCACAGGGAGGAGACGTTAACTCGGACAGGGCCCGGCCCCGTACTGGCACTGTCTACCCCATGCGGTCTTCTCGGCCACCCGACGGGGGCATGCTATCTGCCCCTGAGCCCACGGACGCCAGGAAGCCAAGCTTACAAGGTTCCGGCTTAGCCAGGGGTGCAGAACTCGGGAGGGGCCCAAGACGAGGATCTTGCTACGTCAGCACACCACCCTGGGTGACCGAGGGTGACCGAGGGTGACTTCGGTAACTCTGAAAGAGCGGGGCACTCACGAGCGCCGAGGAACAACGGGAAACACGTGGGACAGGACAGGGGCGAGGGCAAACTGCACCAGGGGCCCTCGGTACGGGTCCTTTAATGTCTAAGCGGGCCTCCTGCCCCTCAGTGCAGAACCTCCCACGGCCTCCCCAGGCAGTGAAAGCCGAGTCCCTCCCACGGCTGCGAGGGCCTGTGGGACTGGGCATCCAGGCATCTCTCTGCCCCCCTTCCCTCCAGGTGCACTAGCCTCCCTGCTCTGCCCTGCACAGGCCAAGGACACCCCACCCCAGGGCCCCCACCCTTTCTGCCGCAAATGAGCTCCCTCCTACCATCCCGCGATCTGCAGAGCTCGGCCCCTTCACCGCCTTCAGGGCGCTGCTCAAGTGCCATTTTTTCCAGAGGGGCCTTCCCTGACCTCCCCTGGATAAAAAACCAGCGCTCTGCCGCCCAGGCCCCAGCCTCCTCCCTCGGATGATTCTGCTCCACGTGCTGGATTCCCGTCTGACATGACATGCCCCAGCACTTGCGGGCCTCCCCGGCGCGCCCCGCTCTGAGACCGGACGCCTGGCACGGCCAGCGGGGCCGGGGGGCCCCTGAGCCCTACCTGCTCAGCTCGCGGCGGCTGCTGCAGGCTTCCTGGAGCAGCTGCTGGTTGTGCCTCTCCTGCTCGCAGACCTCGCTCTGCAGCCTCTCATTTTCCCCCTTCACACGGGCATACTCTCGCTGAAGGAGCTCGAGGCTCGCAACCTTCCTGGAGAGGGACTCTCGTAACTTTTCATTCTTCTTCTGTTTATCTGCAAACACAAAAAAGCACCACTGAGAAGAGACACCATTTGTTTTTTCCAACCTTATTACGCAAACACGGCATTTCAGCTCGAGCACTCCAGGAATACAAAGCAGAACGAGATTTAATCTGGCATTTATGATTTTGGCATTCCAATTATCTTATGCATTTTGGGCAGATAAATCTGTCAACATCAAGGCTGCAGATTAAACGTCACTGGGATGAAATGGGCCTGTTTAATTTTCTATACAATAGTAGGCCGTGCAAACCTACTTTGCCTTCACAGAGCAAACAGTGGGTATAAATTATAGACAGAAGCAAGAAGCAGCCCCAAACTCTGGCAATGGGTGTGAGGGAAGTCTGCAAGCCCCCCAGTAAGGAGGCCAGCATGGCTAGGCCCATCCACTCCTCAGGCTGGGAGGACAGCACCTCTCCTGAGGAATAAAATACGCCCAGGGTCTGGAGATAGGCAGTTAAGAGCGTGACCTGGGGGCAGAGAGGCGTGTTCAAGTGCACTTTGCTGCCCACTGGTGCCAAAACCTCAACGGAGTTTCTTGACTTCTCTGTGCCTCAGTTACCCCACATGCGTCGTTGTGAGGATGAACTGAGATAGTCCACGTAAAGGGCTTAGCGCCGGGCTTCACGGGCGCTCTGAAGGGTCTAAGCACTCCCCGGGCCAGCTCTTCGCGGGGCCCCTGGTGGTGGCTACCACGTCCGCAGCTCTTACTGCAGGCCTTACACTAAGACCTGCAAGGGTATCATCTTATTTCTTCTTTGGAGCAAACCTCCGAGTAGGTACGCTTTTTCTCCCCATTTTCCAGATCGGAAACAAAGCATGGCAGAGGTGAGAACTTCCCCAAGGTCACAGAGCCAAACAGTGCCAGAGCCAAGATTGAGACCCAGCTTTTCTGATGCCACCTTTCACCATGGCATGATGATTTCTGAGCAAGTGTTCCCTTCCTCCCTCAGACTCCAGCCACACTATGCTTCCTACAATTCCTGGTCTATACTCTCCCCGCCTCTAACACCTAGGCTTTTGTCTGCTCTCTTTCTTCTATTTAAAAAGGCCCTGGCTCTTCTAAACCTTAGGCACCGTGGCTAATCCCTACTTAGCCTGCTGGACTGAGCTCTCGAAGCCGAGCCTCTCCTGGGGCAAGACACCATCCCCAGGGTCCTGTGCTCCCCGAGCCTGCCTTTGTCCTGGCTGATTCTCACGCTGGCCTGCCATGGGTTCCCTGGCTGTCTCTCCCATCAGACCATGAGCCCCTCAAGGGAAGGGACCAGGACCCACTCATTTCTGTATCAGTCTATGCAGGCCCTGACACGTTTGCTGAGTGAATGAATGATCTGCAAAAGCCTCGATTCTGTCTCTTAAGCCAAAAGCAGCATCAATATCCTCCAGGGAGAATGGGAGAAGCTGGCCCAACTCCTAGCTCTACAGATTTCTAGCTCCGGGACCACCGGCGGGTCAATTCCCTAGGCCTCAGGTTCTTATCTGTAAAACAGGACTAGTAATTCCTCCATCCAGAAACATTTTAAGTACTGAGAGATAACATAGTTGTGAAAGCCCTTCTTCGTGGGTTAAGCTCCAAGAAGAAACAATTAAGAGAAGGGATCTTCCTAAGAAATACTGGAAAAAACCTTCTTGATAAGAGGGAATCTCTGGGTGAGATTTTGGCAGTAATAGATTTCCAGCCTGTCTGTCTTCCACTGTAACCTGTGTCCTTATTAGAGATGTTAGAGATGCCGCGCTGAGGGCTTCACAGGGCTGTCACAACAGCCCCATGAGGTACTCCTATTTTATAGCTAAGAATACTGAGGTTCAGAGAGGTTAAGTGACCTGCCCAAAGTCACAGAGCCACAGAATTTGAACCTGGGTTGAACCAATGCATTCTTTCCATGCCACAGAGGGCTGTGGGCGTCCAGGCTGCAGGTGGCTCCTTTAGTTCCTACCTCTGGATCCCTTGGCCAGCACTGTATTGAGAGCCTGGTTCTGCTTCCTCAGGAAACAGATCTCTGATGTCAGAGAATTATGCAGCTCTGATCCATAAGCAAAAGCATTTGTAGAACCTATAAAAACACACATAAATAGTGATTTATGGTCACCAGATCAGTATGGATGGAACTTTCTAGAAAACAGTTTTAAACAACAAGGAGACACAACATGCAATGGAAATCACTCCTGTGAACCAGATGAGGTATCACCAGAGCCCAAAGGGAAATGAGAGTGAGCATGAAAGAGGTGGCAAGAGCCCCTCCCTGCCCATTCTTTCCTCCTAAGGGTGAACAGAGGTGAACAGGTTCGTTTCTGCACTCCCCTGCAGACGGTATATCTACCACGCCTACTCCGAGCTGAGACCTGGAGCCATCCTCTACAATGCCCAACCAGACCATCACGACTGCTGGTTCTTCCTCCCAAAGGCCTCAGACACTGACTCACTCTTTTTCTGTCCCTGTAGTTCAGACCTCATCAGTGCGCCCTGACCTTGCCTCCCTGCCACTCGGCCAGTGGGGCTGCACACAGTCCGCTCATGATATTCTCTGCTCAGAAACACTAGACGGCCGGCCCTCCACTGCAAAGACAGACAATCGAACAAACCAAACACAAGGCCCAAACTTCAGGTCTCCACGACTTCACTCCAATCTCATGCACACCCCCCTCCCTCTCCACCCTCTACTCTAGTGTCCTCGAATGCAGCCAGGCAGGGCTATGCCAGTGTCCCACACATTGTGGGGTCACACATCTCCCTGACTTTGTACAGTGAGGTCTTTATTCCCTGTGCCTAGAATGCCCAGCTCCTTCACCTGTCAAAACCAAACTCGTCTTTCAACTCTTAGCTCAAGTTCACTGTCTAGTCTAAGTGTTTACTAAAAAGATCAGGGTCTGAAGCCAGACAGACTGGGTTTGAGATTATCTACAAACTCTGATCAGTTTAGCCCAGGCTGTGGTCTATCTCCTAAAATCCTACCGCTTCCTCTGGCCAGACAGCTGCCCTGACACCCCACCTCAGCTTTCTATGCCAGCACCATATATGACGTCCAAAGCACAGGAACATGCTACCCTCTGGAAAGCCCGGGGCTTTCTACATGGGGCAGGCAGATGCTTCCCTCCCCGCCTTCCCTACTACACCGCAGAGCCAGACACTGCTTTCCCAGACTCTCGTACAGCTAGAACACGGCCAGCTGCCCCTTCCGGTCAATGAGACCTGATGGGAAGCCTGCTGGAGGCTTCTGGGAAAGATTTCTCACCCGGATGAAAAAAGAAGGACAGGGAGGAGCTCCATCATCTCCGTTCCCATGCTGTGGACACTGTCCTGAGAGGATGTGATGCTTAGAATTACCGAGGTCATCATGGAGACTGACCCCAAGCCCTGCTACCCTATCACCGAGCCAGTAAACCTGTCTTGGAACCGCCTGCGTCTGGATATCTTGTTACGTAAGAAAACATAAATCCCCATTGTTTACACCAGTTTTTACTCATATTCTGTTCTCTGCAGCTGAAAGCATCCTGGTACGCAACTGACTACCGGTAATAATCAAACTCCCCGTAAGGACAGTGGGACGTCAGGCCTCCCAGAAGCCCACGCTACACATTCTCTCGCTCTACAGCATCCCCCTTCCTCATGTTAATGATTCACAAATCACAGCGCCATGTAATTTTTCACTGACATGTGTCTCTCCCCGCCAATCTCCTCTACTCTCCCCTATGAACTCTGGTGTCTTCTCGAAGACACCTGGGTCTGAATCATGGCTCCGGCTTCTTAATAGCTGTATGACCTGAGGCTCGCCGCGTCACTTCCCTAAGTCTCCACTAGCCCGATAAAAATGATCCATGTTGTTATCATTACTGCTATTATCATTTGAATTAATATCATAACTGGTGGTGGGCTAGAGCCAAAAACAGGACCAAAGCGCCATCTGGGTGAACAGGAACAATGCTACAGAAGAAGTCTGCTCTGACCACAGCTGGGGTGGCCCCTTCTCAGAGGCAGAGTCAGCCCCGAGGACAGAGCCTGATGGAGCCTCAGCTGGCGGGGTCTCGTCTGAAGGCCGACACAACCGCTCCTCTACCCGATGACAAGTTAACACACGAGGTGGCAGTTTTTAACAATATCCTGCCTCCGCATCACAAGGAGCCATGCCTTTCTCAGACCTGCTCCCAAGATGAACACCTCACAGCAAGGAGTAGGCGGGGCCACTTTTATTCCTTTGTCTTTCTAGAGATTGTGACAACATGGTGAGAACAGCATGTCTTTCCACCAGTGTAAATACTTTATGAATGCCTTTTTGTAAACCTTCCCATCGGAGTGAATTACTCTCCAGAGCAATTACCAGCTCCATTGTAGCTGGTGGGCCACTGGAGCCCCCAAAGAATTCTATAATTGGATTTGCCAGGAAAAATGTAAAACAGAATGAATCTAATTCAGGCATTACCACGGGTGAATGTGAAGGGCCCAGGCATGTATTTCTTCCCTGTGTTTGATATGACTAATAACTCAGGTTAATCAATTTCCCTGGGGGTGAGAGAGAGGGAGGAAGCAGGATGGGGGAAGGGGCTGGAGAGAGAGAGAGAGAGAGAGAGAGAGAGAGAGGGAGGAGTGCATCCACTCTGTTTACCTCTCCGACTGCAGCACATCAGCACATACAGTGCTTTGGAAAGATCCTTCTAGGCAGAGGGTTATGCTGGACTAGACAGGAATGAGAACTGGACCAGGGGTGCAAGGACTCAAGTGCTGCCACCACTGGGTATATCTTTCTAGAACTCAGTTATTTTGTCTCTAAAAAAGGTTTGCGTCCCCACTTGTTGCAGAGCTTTGCAACATTAAACTAATAATGTTATAAAAAATAAGAGAGTAAAATAACATGATAATGACAAAGAAAACAACCACTTACTGAGTGAGGCATGGAGCAAGGCCCTATTCAGAGAATTGCCTCACTGAATCTCACCATGGCTCTGTTTTATAAAATAATTAAGTCTGGGAGAGGCGGGGTGACTTGTCCAAAGGTCCCAAAGCTAATAAACAGAAGAGCTGGGGTCCACACCCAGCTCAGTGCAACTCCCTAACAAACTCGGGCTTTTCCTGGGGCACAAAGCTGCTCTCAAGACACATTCTTTGAGGGGCGCCTGGGTGGCTCAGGTGGTTAAACGACTGCCTTCAGCTCAGGTCATGATCCTGGAGTCCCGGGATCGAGTCCCACATCAGGCTCCCTGCTCGGCAGGGAGTCTGCTTCTCCCTCTGACCCTTCTCCCTCTCATGCTCTCTGTCTCTCAAATAAATAAATAAAATCTTTAAAAAAAAAAAAAAAGACACATTCGTTGTGGAATGAAAACAATCTCTTTGGAGCAATAAGGAAAGATGTCCAAAATATATTGTTCAACAAAAAAAGGGACAGAATGGCAGATATAAAGTATTCTAGCTTTTGGATGAGGGAGAGAATAAGCACATATATTTGTATTTGCATTGAAAAAGCACTGTAAGGTGTGGAAAACAACTAACAGAGGTGGGAGGAGAGAAGGGAGAGCAAGATGAATGGGTACAGAATGGAGATAGTAAGCTTTGCACCATGTGCATGTCTTCCCTACGGGACAAATACGTATTCCATTCAGACCTGACTGTTTGTATGCAGGCGAAGTGGCAACCTTGTCGCCGGCCTGTGAGACTCACCAAACCGCTCACGTGCTAGTACGTTTAAGATCCATTACCGACGAAAAGACGAAATACCGGTCCGTTTTATTTTAAAATACCTCTCTATTTCTTTCCAGTGACCAAAGTCAGAGGAGGAGCCAGCCACAATCCAGGGTGCAAGGGCCAGCAGACTCCTTCAGTGCCAGGGACTGTGCGGGCCACTCTGCTCCATTCAGCTCACTTAACACTCATCGCCACAGGATAAAACGGGGATGATTATCCCCACTTTATAAGTAAGCTACTGTAACTGATAGTCGGCAGTGTTAAGGGAGGTCACTGTGGAGGTAAGCAGCAAGGTCGGGATCCAGGCTGAAACCTCTCTGGCCACCAGTGAGTGTGAAGCTCACCCCAACACAGGGCATGCAGATCCAGGCAAATGCACCCCAGATGAAGCCCTCGCAGGCGTGCAACAGGCCTCTGGGGCGGCTCTCCCTTACCTGGATCAAGTTCAGACCCTTGCCGTTCCAGCTGTCCCCGAAGCTTCTCATTTGTCTTAATAGATTCTTCTAAACGTCTCCTCAAGCTTCGAATCTCTTGTATATGTTCCATTACTAAGTCTACAGGAGGGAGAGTTATTTTTAATTTAAAGTCTGAAGCCCCCAACAAATTGAATAATTTACAGATTATGCAAGGATCTTAAAATTCCAAGTCGTGCTGGATGTATTCAGATGGTCGGTAACTGGCAACGCTTTCCTGGGCTTGGTGAGGCTGAGCGACTGCCCACAGCCCACAGACACAGTTCTGTAATGGTTCTCTGCAGCCCTCCACGGGCAGGGTGTTCCACATCACATGGAAAAATTATATTCCATACAATTTTAATGCCAACTCTAATGCAGACCTTTATTCTTCTAAATATCAAATATTAACTTAAAATCTTCCTTATGGTGAAACTAACAGATCACTTTCAAGTCTGTTTGAATTGTCCGACAGTGGATTAAACCACTCATAATGAATCCAGATATTTCTTTGAAAGGAATATGTTTATCCATTTATCATGTACTCATTTAAGACTTAAAAACACAGCAAAACAGTAATCCCAGCGCTAGTGAAAATGGTAAGAAGGGTATACTCTCCAGAGCACATCCTGTTCGTGTGAATATAGATGTGCGTGACTTTTGGGATCTATTTTTATCATCAGCCTTAGTAAGGTTCTTTTCCAATGTCTTTCCTCAAATAATTCTACTTCCAGGAATCTACTCAAAGAGATCACCAGAGATGCTGACAACCATTTGCCAAAATGCACGAAAATGTTCATCTGAAGCACTATTACAGAACAGTAAAAACTGAACATAACTCAAATTATTAAATAAACTGTATTACATTACATTACTGTGATGCAGTATTCTACAGCTACTGAAATTGTATTATGAAGACCATATAATATCACAGAAAAATACAGATACAAAATGGATTGTTCAGCATAATTGTAACTCCATTTAAAAATCTGCAGGTGAAAAAGACACATAAACACAAAATAAGGAAATCTACCCCTAGATATTAACAGCAGTTGTCTTTGGATGGTAGATTTCAGGTTTTTCAAAACTCCTGTACTCTATTTCAATGTAACATTTAATAATATATAAAAATTTAAATTTCCCAAATTTTCTGCAATGAGCATGTCCTATTTTTTCAGCCACTGCCACATCTCACTTTAACAAAGAAAGAAGGAAGCACAGTTGCAATCTGGAGGTAGGTTTCTAGAATCAGTGTTTAAAGCATAACCACATCAAGTATCCAAAGGCAAAACTAATGTCTTTAATTCATCAATTACGGTACACTCAGTATGTCTTAGTAATGTCTGTTTTAAAACATTATACTAATGTTATGACCCAGTTTTAATTCCTCCAAAATGACTTTCATTTAAAAGTAGCACAGTGTTACAGGTCTTCTCCTAATTAAATAGTAATTCTGCCATGAATCTGAATGTTTATGAGATGACTTAATTCCCAGGCCTTCAGCTATCTCCTATCAATGCCAGAAGTGTGGCGAGTCATTTGGTGGGATGCGTGAGGCCCTGGTGGCCGGCCCGGCGCTGGAGGACCCCGTCTGCAGCAAACTCCTGGCCACACCTCCTGTCCCTGCCCTGCTGCCCTGAGAATCTTCCAGCCGCTAGTGAGGACGGAGTGAGGCAGGAACTTATCTCTTCTGACCGCAGTCCTCCTTGCTGGTTTATATCCACATCACACGCTGCCAGCTTCTGGGGTAATAACACTTAGCAGTCATCAGTACACATCACCTCCTACTGAGTCTGGCCAGGAGCCGGACTCATCAATAGGGCTTAAGGAAACATTCCCAGTCGAACTGGACGCCACTTATTAATTATGCAGCCCCAACCAAGGAGAAGGAAACACTAGACTCGTCTTTACAAAATGGGAGAAAACTATCTGTTCCTCTTCTAATAAATATCCTTCTGACAAATGCTAACTCTTTAAAACCATAAATCCTGCAAGAAGCAACCAGCAAAAACTGTTGTGTCTCTTTGGCCTAGTAGCCCCACTACAGAATCTAGGTTAAGAAAATGCGCCGAAATAAGGGGAAGGCTTCATGTTCAAAGATAATCCCTGTGGCAGTGTTCACAATTGTGAAATTTTAGAAATGACTTAAATGTTCAGCAAAAGAGGAACATAAGGAAAACTGCAGTTCAGCCATTCAACGGACTATTCTAAAGCCACTAAAAATGATGGTATGTAACAACATGTCAGAAAGCTTATGATAGAATGTCAAGCACATTGTCAAGCACAAGGAAAAATACTAAATTATCTCTCTACTTAGAATATAAACATGACAAAAGGAAAAAAACCAGATGCAGAGACCAAAAGTCTGAAGAGAAACAAACCAAAAAAGCTAACAGTGGGCTTATTAGGATGGCTCGGGAGGGTACTGTCCCCCTTCGGGAAAGTGCCTGCTAATGCACTAGGAGCGTATGACAAGCCCAAGGTCATGGGTCCCCAGAATCACAAGACATAAGGAGATGCCTAAAAGGTTCTGTATCAGAAATAAACCACGGTTGGGATGGCAGACATGTGGGAAGGTAGAAAAAAGAGGGGCTGGCAAGAGGAATCTAGAGCGAGGTGCCCATACCATAGCGGAAGGGTTTTAAAGAACAAGGGTCTCATAAAGAAGATGTGGTATATATATACAATGGAATATTATGCAGCCATCAAAAGGAATGAGATCTTGCCATTTGCAACGACGTG